>NC_044253.1:1936207-2277457 GCF_003957555.1 Calypte anna | reverse complement strand
GCTTGAAATTTTCTACCAAGACCTTTGCTAATTATTATAATTGATGTGCCTTGAAATACCTAACAACCAGCCCTTTCCCCACACCATGTGATGCTCTACATCACAGAGGATCATTAGTTGCTAGGATACCCAGCAGAATTTTTCCATAGATTATGTAAATATTTCAGTTACTTAAGTCTGCATTCAAGATGTTTCAGCCTATCACAGCTCTAGACAAGTTGTCTCTTTGGTGGGAACGTAGGCTGGCAGCTGTCAGTTGCCTTTTGTCAGACTGAAAGAATCCAGCTTAAAAAAAAAAAACAACAACTCAAGAGCCAACAGTTATCTTCTAAGATTGTCACCCAGAACGAAGCAAGTCTGCCATCAAGTTGGTTTTTGAAGGTAGGGGAGAAAAGGAAAAGCTTACTTTTCTCAGAAGAGAGCAAGACACTGTCTTATTTATCAGAAAGAAATAAGCTGGGTGGGGGATTTGTCCTTTTAGAGAAGCATGGTTCTATTCCCCTATAATTCTGGGACAGAATAATTACACTCCTAGTTCCTAGGGATTTGGGGTGAAATTTCCTTTTTCAAGGGTTTGCTGGGTGGTTTTGGTGTTTTTACTTGCACTGAAAAAAAAAAGGCTTTAAGAATACAGAAATTCCTCACCAAAAAAAAGAGTAATAAGAGCAAACAGGGAGCCAACAGTGCAAAATGCAAAGACCCCTCTCTATTTACAGCTCAAATCTAACAGTTATCACCACTACCCATGGCACAGCCTCTGAAGACTCAACTTTAACTACTAATTGAAAAGCAGAGCAAATTGAGTTCTAACTAAGAGGAGCCTCTCCAGAGAGCCAACACCAGTTGAAATACAGAACAACCCCATGGACAAATTTGCAGGTTTTTTGGTCATCTTATTTTGATCTGGGCACAAATTCATTTATATTTTTTATTTTTCGCAATTCAAAAGTCAGAAAAGTAGATAAATGAGAAAACTCTTTGTAAAGCAAGTAAAATTCCAGAGGAGAAAGTATCTCAATTAAGACAAATCTTTAAAACCAGCTGAAATCTTTGAGAAGATGCAATTTCATACCTGTCTACATGTAAGCCCAATAACTGTTACTGGAGTCTGTGCTGACTGGGATATATCAAAGAGATTATAAAGCAGTGTCTGATTCTTGTGATGAACAAACAAGTCAAATTCATCCAGTATAAACAAGACTGGGCAGCTGCTAGTCCGATTTCCTGAGAAGGAGATGTTAAAAGTTAGTATGGTAACATCCTGATCCTCACCAGACTTCCATCTCTACAGTTTCCCCATTTTCTGGTTTTAACAATTTCCATATTTTCTTTCAGCTGTTCACTAAGCCCTCCTTCAATCTACTGCTACAAAAGTAAAATGAAGAACACTGAAAAATTGTTCAGGTTTTGTAGCATTCTAGCTTAGCAAAATGGTGGCAAGGGCAGACAGGCTTCCATGGAAAATTATTTTTTTTAAAAAACATTGTTTTTAATAGCTTCAATCTGGATTAAAGAATCTGTGCTTCAACCTTGCAAGCTTTTATGGCATCAGTTATGTTATGCTTGTTTAGTATTAGATGTTTTTTACATTATTTTGTAACCATGACACATGCAGGGTTTAATCTCCTCATATCACTTGTACAAGTGGGTGAAGAAACACAGATCTGCTTTTTAGTCAAGTGACAAACACAGTTCAAAACAGGGGCTACTGGTGCTTACCTTTCCTTAAAGCTTCAAGAAGGAACACAAGATTATCTGCAAAACTGCCCTAAAAAGAGAAGAAAACAATTTCACAATAGATTTTTCAATGTTGTTCTCAGAACTCTGTAACTGCACCAAATTCAGGCTTGTAATGAAGGCCATTTCCTTCTAAAACTCTGCTTTTCAAACCAGTGCATAGTTGAAAATTTACCATGTGGCTTCATGTTGTATAACCATAACCTCCTCAGGACCAGAAAACTGACAATTAACTCTACACTGATTCAGATTTTTCCACTATGAAAACCTCAAACTAATTGCCTCAGACAGGCAAAAATTAGTGAGCTACAATATGCTAAATTTACAAGCAGCTTTATCTTTCCTTAAATAGCTATTTTCATCCTCATTTTTTATCTACACACATGCAAGAAGTGCCACCTAACGTGTGCCACAGAGAATGATCAGGATGCAGTTTTTAATTTGTAGCCTTGTTAGACAGAAGAACGTTCATGACATAAAACAATGATTTGTGACTGTCCTGCTGCAGTGACACATTTACACACTCTGAAGCACACAGGCTGGGAAATAACTGTACCTGAAGACTACAAGCCCTGTCAAAGGAACATCTGCTTTTGGGGTAAGTAAGAACCCAAGTGTGTGGTACCAGAAAATGGCCTCTCAGGACTCCTGAGAGGTGAGCAGGGTGAGTTCTGATCACTGTCCCAAAATATTTCACACTCAAATGACTGAATTTTAATCCAAAGCACTGCAGCCATTCTCTGTATTACTGATTTTAGTACCAATGTAAATGAGGTTCTTATCTTTGGGAAGAAGTTAAAAGCAGCAAATATTATAATAGAAATTCTATGCTAAGTGAAGGGCTCTAAGAAGCCTGGATAGATTTTCCTATGAATTAGAAAATGCTGCAAATATACTCAAGAGATTGCTTTTTGGCTGATAAACCTGCTTACTCTTTGTCTTAAAATGTTAGAGCACACGTTTCAAAAACATTCTAACTTTCTTCAGAATGCTTAAAGTTTGTTTCACTTAAAGGTTTGGAAGTAAATTTTAAGAGAGCCTTTCCATTCTTCTAAGTCAAAGTTGATGTTTTTGTAAAAAGCATCAGGATGCATTAATACTTCTCAACTGGTAAAATGTAACAGTAATTGTAATTGTAAAATATAACTGTGCCAGCACTGATTAAATATTTAAAAGATAAAGCTTTGAGAAGATTGAGCCAGCCCACTGCTATTTTGCTAATAAACTTTGAAAGCTCACTCAGTCTCCACAAGCTGCATCCTATAAAGCTGGGTTTCTAGGCAAGGGAGATAAGCAAAAAGTTGATACTCACAAAAACTTTATCCCCAACCACATTTTCCAGGTGCAACTGTCTGGTGATCTCCTTCAGGGCCACTTTATCATTAGTCTGCAAAAGCCCTGCAAGAAAATTCTTCTTCATAAAGAACTGCCAGTTTTCCTTCATTCCAAGAGCAAAACTTGGAACTTGAAAGTTATCCAGAAGCTTCTCTCAGTTCCCAGCCTTACAAAGCTGTCTTTTTAGCAATTAAGACTAGGCAGTAATTTTCTATGTATGTGTTAGTTACTTAAAACAATATGGTTCACAACAGAACTGATTTTTAACATTTTGAAAAGTCATTAAATGCACAGAAATCCTTGTACAAAGGTGGGAGTTTTGGACCTCACAGACAAAGGTGTCCATTATCCAGGCTACATAATCCCTGCTGAAACCCAAATTCTTGTTCAGTACATACAATGTATAACTACAAGGCAACATTTGAATCCTGCTGGATTACTTGCCATTCAGATGAACTTGCAAGAGGCTCTGTTTAGCAGCTTCCATTGCTGTGATCTCTTTTAAGACATGATTCAATAGCTAGGGGGAAAAGAGGATAATTTCTTTATAATACATTAATATATTAACAGTAAGAAAAGTGTACAAATGGATATTAGCAGACAGGAAACAGAATGTGCAGTTTCATAAGGCAACAATGGTTGAGTATTTTCAAGACTAAAATCACAATTCCACATTCACTATCCTGCCTGTAGCAATTACATTTGTTTGTTCTGCTAAATTATTAGGGAAGGAAATACAGAAATAACTCAGTATTTTTATTACTAAATATATGGGGCAATACCTAGGGCTTTTGCCTTAAAAAAAAAGCTTTGTGAGCTTAAGGCCCAATAGTGACAGCAGGCTAACTTTTAAAGAGCAACCAGAAGGTGGCTTTAATTGCAAAGAACTCCTCTGTTGCACAAAGCATTACAGAACTGTACAAATGCTGAAGGAAGGTACAATCTATGAAGCCATCAGACCACTGAACAACAAATGCAACTTGTAAAATAAAAATTATTTTTTTCAGAACATGTTTGGGGCACCTGTAGCACGTCATGAAGCCTGGTGAAGACATGCAAAGAATTCTAAAACCATGCCTCCTTCTGCAAGTGGCTGTGTGGATGGACAGGTATGTGGGTTTGTCAGCTGCATGTGAAGCTGTTCTGTTTTGCTAAATCACAAGGAATTCAATGTCTGAAAAATTTCAGATTGTTAGGAAGCAATTTTCCCCATGTTGTTATTCAACTGGCTCACAAGAAGTCCTAGAATCTTTTGAAATGCTACATAAACAGTTAGCAATTCTTCCTTTAAAGACAGGCAGAGATGAAAATGTAGCTACAGAGCCTCCCAGGGCCCTTCTACAAACTTGTACTAGGTTCATACCGCAGTTTTTCCTGATCCTCGGGGCCCAATGATGAGGACAGAATTACTTTCTCCATGAAATGTCGTTCGTTTCAGCAGTTCCAGCAGGTGTCTGTGTTGACAACACCAATAGGTTAAAAACTTCCAACCAGACAACGTTGGCTGAAACTCTGGAAAATTCCAAGAATCTTTAGAACTTCAGAGAAAACTCAATAGGTTTCAACTTGGTCTCAGAGCCAACACTCAGGGCATGCAAAGTATGGTACAATAAAGTACAAGAGGCTGAGTGATTAAATCTCTTAAAATATTTTAAAATATTAAAACATGCAGAAGTCAGAGTATCACTAATTCATCAAGTTTTCCACCATGAAAGGGCAGGCTTCAATAATTATTTCTTTCTTGAAAGAAAGAGAAGATTGCTTTCTGTGATATCACTGTAGCTCACCAAAAAGGGACACTGGCAAACACATGGAAGGAAAACCTTGACACCAGTAGAAAATTAATAATCTAGTGGAATATATTAATTTTAACAATCTTGAGAACACCTGATTATGTGCTAAATTTAGGCATTCAAAGCTTGTGAAAGGTTAACAGCAATATTGAATTTCTAGTTCATATATTATTCCCACCCCAAAGGAGGAAAAAAGAACTCTAAATGTGGTGCTAGGTGATAAGTCTGAAGATAGCTTAAATGACTTTACTGAAACTTAAAATTCCCAAATGTTTACAAAAGTATACATGTAATGTGCTTTTTATTTGTACTTAGAATATTGACATCTTGCAATCACTTCTAGAGGAGTCAGCTGTACCAAGTGCATATGGTTTTGTTTGAAAAACCTGACTCTGATGAGCTCAACTCTCATCTTTTCTTTTCCAAGACAGACCTTGGAAAAGCAAAGATGAGAGCTGAGCTCATCAGAGTTTCAGAATGACCTACATCTGTAAAAGGATTAGTACTCAAACAGTGCTGGTGTCACAGCAGCTTCCTTCTTCCTAACTTTAACCTCTGCAGCTGGATGACCCTGGACCTCTACTTGAACAAAGAGGATGCTGGCATCCAAGGTTAAAGATTTACTTTTAAAACATCTTACCAAAAAACAGCTTACCAGAAAAACTTAAGCAAAAATAAAAGTTTCACAACCAGAGAAATTAACTTTTTGCTTGGTCTTAGAATATGCCTTAGAATATGTACTAAGTGTCTTTCAGGCTCCAAAAAAGTGGAGCTTTTGGGAACTACAGATTTGAAAGCAGCACAAGAAATCCCAAACTCAGAGCCTGGCAAACTAGCAAGAAACAATTGGATAAAAACTCTTAAATCTGAGATAAACAGTTTTTAGAAGCACTGCACTGTGTATCATTTAAGCCTGTATCATTTAAAAGAACAGAGGTAGAAGAAAATTATGACCTCTCCAGATTATTTTTCTACTGTGGTTAAAGTAGATGTTAATTAGCATTCAATCAGTTAGCTCACTCACTTGTACTGCTGTTCAATCCCAAACAGTTTGTCAGGAGCATAATGGTGACAAAATCTTTCACGTAAAACTTTTTGCACCTACAGATATAACACAAGACAGAAAAACTGCTTCAAAGTCCAGAATGTACCAAAAATGTATCTGCAATAAAATGACAGTAAACTGGCTGTGTTTCTGTGGTGTTACAAATACTCTGTTACCATGCAAATTTTGTCATCAATGACCCAGGGGTTTTGAGAGTAAGAACAGAGTTGTAGTAGGCAGAACATTTAACAGGCTCTTTTGTAGCAGAAAAAAAACACCAGTTCAATGATAGCACAGTGCCTTTGGCCTATTCTGCTATAGTTGTTCTTTTCTTCCTTCTCTCCCAAAGGGATGTTATACATGTTTTACCTTACTGTGCAACACAAGCAAGAAAACATTCACCTTGAATGGAAGGTAACTCACTAAGTTATTCGCCCTAATTGCCAGGAATACACTTTGGGCAGGACTCACAACAATGTTGCAGCAAACGACCTTCAAACATTACAAAATATCCAATTCGGTTTCCTACAAGATTCACTCCAGGTGCCTTAAAGCAAAGGAGTGGGAAGGGGAACCCCAAGTAGTACAAACATGGAAACTGGGCAATCCTGTTGTTAAGAATTTAAGACTTCTTACTACTTCTTTTACCCCATCTCTCATTTAAATTTTCCTAAAATACCTAAAATACTTCATCCTTTTATAATGCTTGGTGTTCAGTTCAAGTTTTTGTCTTAAAAATAAATACACATACATATGAAGTACTCCTTGGCAAGTCTAAATAATAGATAGAAGAATAGAAATATATTTTTTTTTAATAATTGTAATATATTTTGATAATAATTCTACTTAATGGAAGGAATTTTTAAATATAAGCTGTGCTCATCTACCTGATTATTCAGTTACTTTTTCTTCTTCTAAAATCTTACTGATTAAATTTCCAGATTTATTCTGTTTTAATGAATTACCTATCTTACCAGTCAGCATTATCCATCCACAAGTAAAAAGTTTTTTCTCCTATAAACAGATTTCATAGGTAGCTGAACACAAGAATCACTAGACCAAGGTAATGCAATACAAGATGCATCACAATTTGAAAGTAGCTACTTTGACAAAATGATATAAGGCTTTAAAAAAAAAAAAAATCACAAAAAAACCTGATTTGGCAGGTGCTGCCCTGACTAACCTAGGCTGTAAAACCTTTCCCACCCTGCAGTCTGTTAGATAAACAATCTGGTTTGATATAAAGAGATTTATGCAAATCAGTTGCCACAAACAGGTGTAAAAGCACAAGATGATCATGCTTGACCATAGTTATCAAGACTCCAAAAAGCTGACCAGTACAACACTGGAAGCAATCAAACATCATGTGAGAAGCTGAAATAAATACTGAATAAAATAAAACACAAAACACAAACAAGAGCAGCCCTAGGAACCACTTTAGGTATTTGTAGGTGCCTTTTTAACTTTAGTAAAACTACAGAATGGAGGAAAGTTTCAGAACTTAAAACCAAGGTCAGCCAATGAAGATGTTACTAACCTGTGAAATGCATTCTCTGCTTGCCCCACTGCTCTCCTTGGCCTTACGTTTACTCATTGCAGAAGTTTTCATCTTTAAATAAGAGAACACAAAAAGTTATATTCACTTACTCTGTTTTCCAAATAATGTCAGTCAGAAACTACCTTTAGATGCTGGTAAACTACATTTTGTATAGCACATCCAAGACAGTTGCTCATTTGCAAGGACTTGAGCTGTACTAACATGGTTCCTTAACTGATAATGATGCAGATATTTGCTTTACTTTTAAAAAGGAACAAATAAAAACCCTACAAACCCAGAACTGAGACATTTTGTTTCTGATTACATGAAATCCATGTTAACACACAACTTCTGAACAGCTTTTCAGTGGAATGCAGACAGCACCTAATGCAACTTATATGGAAGTTTTTCTTCAAGTATTCACAGAATCATAGAATTGGCTGGGTTGGAAGGGACCTCAGAGATCAAGTCCAACCCTTGATCCACTCCCCCCGTGGTTCCCAGCCCATGGCACTCAGTGCCACATCCAGGCTCTTTGGAAAGATCTCCAGACACGGAGAATCCACTACTTCCCTGGGCAGCCCATTCCAATGCCTGATCACCCTCTCCAGAAAGAAATTCTTTCTCATCTCCAACCTAAACCTCCCCTGGCACAACTTGAGACCCTGCCCTCTTGTCTTGCTGAGAGTTGCCTGGGAAAAGAGCCCAACCCCCCCCTGGCTCCAACCTCCTTTCAGGGAGTTGGAGAGTGATGAGGTCTCCCCTGAGCCTCCTCTTCTCCAGCCTCAACACCCCCAGCTCCCTCAGCCTCTCCTCATAGGGTCTGTGCTCGAGTCCCTTCCCAGCCTCCTTGCTCTTCTCTGGACCTGCTCCAGCACCTCAATCTCCTTCCTGAGCTGAGGGGCCCAGAACTGGACACAGGACTCAAGCTGTGGCCTCACCAGGGCTGAGCACAGGGGCAGAATCCCTTCCCTGAACCTGCTGGCCATGCTCTTCCTGAGCCAGCCCAGGATGCCATTGGCCTTCTTGGCCACCTGGGCACACTGCTGGCTCCTCTTCAGCTTCCTGGCAATCCCAGCTCCCTTTCTGCCACTCTGTGCCCAGCCTGGAGCTCCCCATGGGGTTGTTGTGGCCAAAGTGCAGGACCCGGCACTTGGAATGTTGAACCTCATCCCCTTGGGATCATCCCAACTCTCCAGTCTGTCCAGGTCCCTCTGCAGAGCCCTCCTGCCTTCCAGCTGATCCACACTCCCCCCCAGTTTAGGGGGCTTCCAGGCTTTTCTAGCACATTCCTAATGGCAATGGTGACACTGACAAGCCTGTGATGAACATGCCAACCCCCTTAAGACAGCACAGCCACGGACAGGATGACTTCCCACCCAACCAGGAGTTCTCAGCATTGACACTCCAGGTACACTGCTGTGAACAACCAAATCCATACCCATCGAGGAAGCTGTACCTGACATTTGTGCACCTTCTCCTCTCACCAGGCCAAGTGTAATTTATTCATTTTAACTGCCTATAAGATAGTTTTGAATGCTATAATGACGTTTCTGTAGCTGGAACAAGCTACACAAACATGGTTCTGTATTAAATCACATTAAAGGTTTTACAAGAACTATCCACGTTTATACTGGTGCAGCTCATACCAAAAGACACAAAGCATCACTAGCTAAGCAGCATCAGAACAATTTCTCCTTCTTTATGCTAACAGAAAGCTTCCAAAGCTCACTCCACAACAATTAACGCATATTCTAGCACAGCAGTTTCCCCTTTCTCACAGTTTTACTCTTTCTACTGTAAGGCCAGCATCTCTCGGCCCCCCTGGCACAGCAGCCATGCCTGCAAAGGACGAGATTGGCTGCTAAAAATAAAATACATTAATGAAGCAGTCAGCACAGGAGCAGGCGCACAGGGGCACGAAAACCGAAAGCTGGAGAGGCTGAACCGAAGCGGTGAGATCAACCCCAGAGGAGTGCCGCTGTTACAAGGGGCATGCCCGTTCCCCTTTCTCCTTTGGGGTTTATTAATTTACACCGCAGGTACCGCCACACAGCCGCCACTTCCCGCTAAACCAACCCCATCCCCTTACCCGCTTTCTCCTCTCCGGGGTGCAGACATCACTCCCTCCTCACCTCGGATCTCCCTCCTCTGGAGATATTTAAAAAGAGACTGGATGTGGCACTCAGTGCCATGGTCTAGCAACCGCAACGGTGGTTCAAGGGTTGGACTCGATGATCTCTGAGGTCCCTTCCAACCCAGCCAATTCTATGATTCCTCACCGCTCACCTCACTCGGCCTCTTCCAGAGACCTCCCAGTGAGGCAGCGCAAAGGGAGGGGGTGGGATAAAGGTTCCCCCCTTACCCCACGCCAAACCTCGGAGATCCGCAGCGCTTCACCTCGCAAGATGCTCCAGGGGTGCGGATCCCTTCCACCCTCTTCTCCCAGCCCGATCCGCACGGGGGGTCCCGGCTGAAGGGGCTGAAGGAGCCGAAGGACCGGACCCACCCTGCTCCCGCCCATCGCCTCCCTCCCGCCCTCACCTGAGGTACCGGCAAACACCGCAACCGCCGTAACCGCCACCCTCGCGCTCCCGGCAGCCCTCGCGCCGCCCCCTCACGTGACCCCGGGTTTTCCCTCCCCTCCCCTTCACTTCCGCCCCGTCTCTTCCTTTCCCTTCCCTGCCCTCCTCCTCCTCCTCCTCCTCCCCCTTTCCTCCTCCTCCTCCTCCACGCTCTCTTTTTTTTTTTAATTATTTTTTTTATTTTATTTTTTTTTCCCCGAGCCACTTCCTTCCGCCCCGCTGCCGGATCTCCTTCCGGGTGCTCGCGTGGCCCTGTGGGAAGGTGCGTCCCTCCCTCTTCCCCCCCTTCCTCTCCCACCTCCCTTCACACACACTCACACACACTCACTCACTCACACACACACACTCACACCCCTCTCTCTTTCCTCCTTCCCTTCCTCCCTCCCTCTCCGCGGCCTCCCGAGCTCCCCCGGGGCGCATGCGCAGTGGCTGCCTCCCCTCTTCCTCCCCGGCAGCGCCAGAGCCCCAGCAGCCGGAGCAGCAGCAGCAGCTGATGATGAGGAGGAGCGCGGGGGGGGGGCGGGGGGGCCCGTTATTTATACCGTTAAAGGGACAGGACGCTCATTCCGCTCGGCATCGGCGCGGGGGGCCGGTGCCAAGCGCCCCGAGTTTCTTCCCTCCCCCCCCCCCCCCCATCCCCCCCCCCTTCACACCCCCCTTTACCCACCGCCCCCCTCACCCCCCCCTTCCCATCCCTGCCGGAGAAACCCGGGGAGTTTATCCGCTCCCCCCCCCCCCCCCCCCCCCCTTCCCTCCCTCCCTCCCCCCCCCCCCTCTTCTCCCTTCCCCCCCCCTTCTCTCCTTCCCGCTTCCCCCTTCCGCGGCGGAGGGAGAGCGAACCCGAGAGGCGGCCCCGGCGGGAGGCACCTCGGCGGGGGAGCGGCAGGCAGTTGGGCAGCCCCCACCCCCCGCGCTCCCCTCCTCCCCCTTTATTACCCTTTGTGTGCGTCTCCGCCTGCGCCGCTCCGGGGCCGGCCGGGCGCCCGGGGGGCCGCTGAGGTGAGTGCGGGGCGGCGGCGGGGCGAGGGAGGGTGAGGGGAGGTGTGTGTGTGGGGGAGCGGTGGCGGCGGGGCCGCCCGCTTGTTTACCTCAGGGAGGGAGCGGGAGAGAGAAGAAGAAGGAAGGGGGGGGGACGGACAGCCCGGAGCTCGGCCGCGCTGGGCCGCGGGTGGCGGGGAGGGGGCGCCGGGCTCCCGCCTGTCACTTTCTGCCCCTTCTCAGTGCCGGGGGCTCCCCCCCGACCGAGCTTTGTTGTCGCTGGGGTGAGGGGGTGATGCTCCGGGCCCTGCCGCGCTCCTCTCCCCCGTCGCTCCGGGGAGGGGAATACTTGAGTCTCCTTCCCCCCCTTTCCCCTCACCTCGGGCCGGGGGGTTTGATGTCGGCCGGGTCGGGCCTCAGCTGGAGGTGCGGTGTTGTGAGGAAAGTTCGGTGGGTGCTGAGCCCCTGGCTTCTCCCGAAAGTGTTGCTTTAGGGGTGGCTGAAATAACGTCGGGGTGCTGGGGAGCCCCCGGGATGTTTGTGTTCGTAAACCTTCCCCCCTCCTCATACCTTCCCTTCCCCGGGCTGGGCTCTTCCCCGGCTGTTCCAGGCCTTTATTTGACTTCTTTAAACCCCCGCGGTCATTAAGGCCCCGGCTCGTACAAAGAGCCGCTGGCGAGTCCTTAACTTCAGGGATTGTCCAAGAACTGGACCGGTGTTTGCTAGCTGAGGATCGGCGTTTGGTAGCAGCCCGTGGTTCTCCTTGGTCCCTGGCTATATTTGGTCAATGGTTTGCTCGAATCTCTATGTGTTGGTGATCTCTTTTTTTTTTTTTTTTTTTTTTTTTCCCTGGCCTTCTGCTGGGAAGGCCAAATGTCTCCTCCATCCACTCGTAGGGAGGTGTTGGTTTCTTAGGTCAGGTAGCACTGGTAGGCTGAGCTAACCATTTTCTTTCTGCTGCTTAAAAGGAAAGTAAGAGGTCAAGATGTCTGAAAGAGCTTAAAATGTAAGGAGGCAAACTAAATGCTTAACTCGAGGAAAGGTTGGAAGAAGCCTCCTAAAGATTTGCAAGAATTCAGAAGTAAGAGTTTGGGCGTTAATGCCGAGTTGAAATAAGAGTCCTCCAAAGAAGTAGGATGTTTACTTAAAAATTGCTGTTGCCTGCTTGTTTCTGGAACTTAATTATGTCCTCCTTAATTTTAAAATGATGGTTTGAGTGCTCGGTTCATTAAGTACTGTGGAGCAGGCTGAAGTAGGCCATGAGTGTGTGTTTCAGCTGGGGCATCATGGTTAAATGGTGGTCAGCAGAGAGCCTGTGTCATCTCAGCCTTATGCTGGAAGGCTACCCACAAGAAAGAGCTCTCCTAAGATGCTTTGGTATCTCCCATTTCTAATTTGTACATGTGTGTCTTGCATGAAGCACCAATTCTGTGATCAAACCAGAAAGTGAGAAAGCTGTAATTTGATGGGCTGGGAAGAAAGAGAGAAAAGTATAATTGGACCAATGTTTGAAGTATTGTGAAGAAGAATGGAAGATAGCAGCCATAACTGTAGTTTTTTCTCACAGTTTGCCATTAGTTTTCTGTTAGCTTCTGAAAACAAGATGACTTTGGTTTCAAACATGTGGAAAACGTGATAATCGTTGTCAAAATTGGCAGATACAATGTGTAAAACCCCATACTTCAGCAGTGGGACTCTCCTTTTAGTTAGTTTACTACAGACAAGTAGTTGGAGAGCAAAGGGCTAGCCAGGAATAAAGGACATAGTTGGGTTTTTTTTCATGCCAGTGCTTCCTTTCTTAACCAGTGATACCATGGAGCTGCTTTCATCTGTACAGGGAAACTCAAAGCAGCTTCAGGGTTATGCTCCTGATGTACACAGAGCTGCAGATCTGCCTGCAACTTTCATGGCCTACAGCTGATGAGATGTGTGATTTATTACAGGGTTTTTAACACTTGAATTTCTTTGTGTTTTAATGTTGAAAATAGGTGTGATTTGATTTAATAAGCTTTGCTCTGTAAAATACCCTAACAGAGTTCTAAAGCTGGACAAAATAATTCAAGATCTCTTCTTACTTTTAATCCTAGAGATAAAATTATTAATAAATGCTTCATTTCTGTAGGGGGATTGGGTATGGAAGTCCCTCCTGAGGACCCAGTGGTGGGGCTGGGATTCTGAGCTGTGTTGGAGGCAGCTGCTGCAGCACCCAGCACAAAGGGGTCTGAAGCTAACTGGGGGCCTCTGGCTGCTGTCACAACAACCTAAGTAAAGAATAAAATTTCTCAACCTGTTATAAACAGTTACAGCCTAAGGACAATACAGTTTGGTGTTGATCTGGGGTTTTTTAATTTTATTTGCTGCTTTTATGAATAGGTATTTACAATTGCTAATTGCTTTTAGGAAAACTTGGTGCATATTTTTCAATCAGTTCTCTTTTTAGACAAAATTAATGGCTGTTTTCCTGCATCCCAGGTCAGTGTCTTCCCAGACTCTAAGTCAGAGAGATTGTTTGGAATTAGTGAAGAACCTCCCATGGCAAAATGTAGGTTGTGCTAGGCATGAGGGTGCTGTTCAGGCCAGGCATGTGTTTGTCTCCAGCAATCCTTCCTTGGAGTTTGCTGTCTTGTCTGTCTTGGTAGATAAATGTGTTAATTTCTATTTAGACTAGGGAAGCAAATGTTTGAAGAGAATCTTTATGATGCAATACTTTGAATAATTTAACTTTTTGCTGCTTGCAATCCTTTCATTCTTCTTTGGCTGTGGGGGGGTCAGTCTTTCTCCTTGCTAAAAAGCACTGAGGATCTTGCCAAAAGTAACAGTCCACTAAAAAATGGAATGCCTTGGTTTTCAGCTGGGTTGTTTACTTTGTTCTTTGTTTTGGGTTTTTTGTGTGTTGTGGTTTTTTTGGTTTTTGGGGTATTTTTTGAGGGTTTTTTGGGTGTGTTTTCTCTTTTCGTTGTTGTGGTTTTTTGGTAGCTTATCTCCATCCTCCCCCCCTTTACTGTTATTCATGGTGATTCCTGGTGTGTGGAAGATGAGGAACCCAAACACAATCCATAACTACAAACCCAATTCCTGACTGAGGGCTTATCAGGGTTGTTCCTGCTGGGAAGCAGCAGACCAGGTGGGTGGCCCCTGGTGCCCATCTGGAGCCCCACCAGTGTCAGTGTCTTTCTGGGGGCTTAAGAGACCACATGCACAAAGCAGCTGGCAAGAGAGAAATCTCTTCTATTAATGGCTCAGGACACAAATATTGGAAGTTGCTTGAGGTTTCTTTTTAAAAATAGTGTTAAAACTTCTGGAAAGGGGAGTTCTGTTTCTTCTGAGCTTGTTCAGTTGTGTGGGGGCTTGATTTTGGTTGATTTTTAGGGCCTCTATATTGGTTTCTGTGTAAGTATCAGTCTTACCATTGATTTCAACAACAAAAAAGATACAGGAGAGGCTCTTGAATGCTCTCATGTCTTTAATGACTTGTTTAAGAGTTATTTAAATGTTTGAAACCAAATGTTTGATAGCCAGGCTTTCACTGGCTTTCCTTTGGAATTATTTTTGGAACTATTAGGTGGAATAATAGTGCTCAATCAGTTTCAAATAAGCCTGCACAGGACCCAAGGCCTGTATTAAGCATTAAATTTGGGGAAAAGCATTGGAGAGAGCTAAATAGTGAAGTGCCCTGAAAGCCATGTAACTGGAGTCAAACCAAGTGGGATGCTAATAAAAAGCAGTTAAGAAATTTAGAAGTGCTGACTCTTTTCCTCTCTTCAAATTCCAAGTTCTTTATTACAGTGATACCTATATTTTTTGATGAGTCTTCTAGAAAGGAGTTCAGACTTTGTCCTATTTTTAAACTGAGGTAAAACCTGTCAAAACCATTTAGTACAAAGCTCCAAAGGGTACTGGTATGTCTGCATATATGTTTGTATATACATGTGTGTATATACAAGCAGGAGTATACCAAAGAAATACTTTAAAACAGAACTTAAAGCACATGTGTGGCTCTAAAAATTGGTATTTGGAGCCTTTTACCTCTTCAGCTGTTTTGCTCTGGCACATGGCAGCAGGAATCAGTCATTACCATGAGCTGGCTATTCATAGACCTTTGGGTTGCTCATCTGGGTTTCTCTGCAGCTTGACAGGTGTTCCCATCACAAAACTCCATCACCTCTTGTCCTTCCCGTGGGAATGACTAAGGGACAAATCCTGGAGAGTGGCTTTGAGTCTTGGTTCATTGCCTGGGAGCTGTGGAGCATTGGAGAGAACAGTGCAGAGCTGGGGATGCTCAAGATGCAGTTGTCACTGTTGTTTGGGACTATTTTTTTTTTTCCTGATATCCTGTTTCAGGTTTTACTTAAAAAGCTGAAACAATAAAATATCTGAAAATACTTTCTGAGATTTCTACTCACTTGATTTATGAAGAAAAAATAAGGGGGAGGAGGACTTCATTTGTTAATATGGTTAAATTCTGCAGTGTGCTGGGCTTTTTATTATTACTTCCACAGAAAATATTTTAAAATAATAAAGTAAGCCAGCAGCATGAAAAAATCCTTATCTTGTCACAATATCTGGTAATTTAAGACACAGAAGTGGTATGCTAATGAAATTATTTCTGTATTAAGAAGTATATATAAAATAATTTTTGATCAGTCTATATGTTCACTTACACTGAATTCCAAATGATTTTGGTGACTTGCTGAAGGAAGAGTCTTCTGAAATGTAAATAGCATCTTAAATATTAAGCCCCTTGGTTTGCAGCATCAGTAGCATGGCCTCATGGAGAGAAATTCCCAAGTGAGGGAAGCAGAACAGTTGTCAATTGTTTGCACAACAAATCCAGTTGGATCAAATGGTGGTATTCTCAACGTTCAGATAAAGAGAGGCTTGCAATAATGTTGCCTTGTACCCCCTGCCAAAGGAAACAAATGTAGACTTAAGTTAGGAGAAAAGTAAAAGTCAGCCAAGTAGAAGGTAGCCCTGCATATCATGTATTTATAGAGAGCTGCATTTTTCCATTCATACTGCCTGTTATTTAAAACAAAAATGTAAATTAAATTTCAATTTGCCAACGTTAGGCTTTATTTTGAAGCTCCAGTAGCTTGTTGCCAACACATTATTTAGGGTTATCTGTGGAGGCAAACTGAACTCCTTATAAAAGTGTGTAAAACATTTGGATTTGTCTTCATCCTTTGAGCTTTTACCTGTATACCTCGTGTATATTTTCATACATCTCTGTGTTTTGGTAGGACTCAAGCTGTAGCATTGACAAGAACAAGTCACTGGCTTTATATTTCATCTGTCTTTGCACCCAGTCAGCTTTGGAATTACATCTATTTGAAAATTATTTAATTTTTTACTCTAAGACCGATGCAATGAAGATTTATGCACCTATTTAGGTTTCTTTATGTAAGCATGCTGTCGACTTGGGGAGATAAATTTTATTTATCTTCTGTGTACGAAGACAACAAGCACACAAAAAAAAGTTTTTGCTGGATCCTCTCACCCAGCCCCTAGATGAGAGGAAGAATTTTTTAATATCTGCTACTTTAGTGTGAAAACTCAGTGAAAGTGGGCAAATGGCACCTCTGATTAGAGAAACAAAGTAGTCAGAAAGCTGTAGGGAGCTGGGTTTTGTTGTGTTGTTTTTGTACAGAACTTCCTTTTGTCTTTTATGGGCTTGGGGGCAGAAGGCAGAGGGGGGGCTACATTCTCCCCTGGTAATTTCTATGGGGCAGAAGCTCAGTTAAAAGAAGGCTCAGATTTAAGAGCTAGACATGTTGGGATAAATTGGTGATGCAATGTGGTTTTGTTATGTTGCTCTTGAGCCTGGTGACTTGAAAGGTGAGATGATAGGAGAGCTGCTGGTATTTCAGAGTTCAGAAACTTTTCTTGGTGGGTTTTGAAGTCTTAAGAGCCTTTGGAAAAATCTCATTCTGTTTTGCAACCATTTGTTTTAAAGTTTTCTGGCTTTTTACACTTTCTTGAAAGATCAGAGCCTGTTTCTCAAGGATAGCCCCTCTTTGAAAACTTGAAGTCATTTTCCTCAGAAGACTCTCATTCATTCTATCTTAGGCAAGATTAGGGTTTTTGGGTTTTTTTTTCAGATGCTCTTTCAAAATATTTTTCCTCCTTTAACATTCTGTCACACAGGAGTTCTTGCCGAAGGGTTTCTTGGCCGTTTCAGAAACTGTAATCTAGTTAAAAGGTTTGTTTATGCTTCCCATCTCTGCTCTGCTGATGGTATTAGAGCAGGGGCCAGAGCCAGGCAGCTCACTGTTTATAGCAGGCAAACTTCAGTTAAAGCTGCAGCCTCCAGTTTACTAAATATCAATATCTTCATGGCAGCTGCAGATCATTGCAGAAGGGATCAAAGCAGAGGGTGGCCTGTGAGTTGTGTCTTTCTCCATACCTTCTCTTTTCCCTTCTTCTTTTCATGTTTAGAACTCTGCATACACTTTTCAGATCCAGAAATGCTTTGTGCTTTGAAAGAAGAGAAAGCAGAGACTTGGGGACTGTATTATTTCAAAGCAAAACATTTATTGATTTCAATGGTAGTTTTGTCCTAAATAAGGGTTGCTGCTTCTGCATCCAGATTCTTCTGCCACAGCTGTTGCATAGATCCAGACTCAAGGTACCACTGACTTGTCAAAAAGAATTCAAACATTGAGGACTGTGAAGTCCCAGGGCAGCACAAACATGCTCTGTTTAGTGGACAGTAACTCAAGATGTTGTGTCTTTAAAAAAAAGGCAAACTAATAACATAGATTCCAGACTCGAAACTTCAGGTTTATGTATTTAAAAAGATGTGAATTGTTGGAGCGTGGTTTCCCTTGAAGTCTGCTTTGGTGTTATTAAGCAATAAAGCAGGTATGAGTCTGTGGGCCATCTGAACTGCAGCAGCAAACCATATCTGGCCTCTAGGCTATTGGTTCCTCACCTCTGTTTTAAAATTAGTAAAATCATTTGCAGCGTGATTCATTTCTAAAAATTGCTTGTCCATCTGTGCAGAGCATACTGGCTCTAAAGTTGCAGTGCTCGCTGTGGTAGTGTTGATGTTTTTTTCTGAAAGTTGTCTTACTCTTGTAACACCTTCCTTGTGTTGCACTTTGGCCAAGTTGCTATTTTTTCATAAATTGGTTTGTGTTAGGTGTGAAATTTGGGGTATTGTAGTACTGCCATGTAAAGTGATTTAGTTTGTTGTTTGTTTTTTTTTTAGTATGTCGATAAAATCTGTGTTCTCTTGATATTTTGTTATTAAAAATCTATATATGAAATCCTTAAGGGAAAAAAAAATAAATAGTTTATTCTCTTTTCACTGATGTCAGTGCTAAAATATTTATTAACTTCCTTGGGTGCTGGGTGAAGCCCTGAACCTGAATTTTTCATGAATTTTAAGTTCACAAAGGTGTTGGGGAATGAGCAGTTCTAACCATGTAATGATCCCAAAACTGGTTGGTTAGAACAGCTCCTTAATCAGCTGATACGTGGATTCCTTGTGGATCACCTTACATATTTAGCTTTCTTCTTGTCATTGTGGGTTTTGCTGTTGTGTTTCCCATGCTCCTTTTCTGAAAAGCTTCAGTTATGAATCAGTCTTCATCATTTTTTGTAACTCAAGTCATTATCTGATGTAAGAGTCTGCTGTGAATCTGCAGATATATGATGAGGCAGAACTTAGTGAGCATATCCCTGAAATTTAGAAATAAACAGCAGATTTAAAGACATTTTTAAGTCTTTGTTTTTAATGTAAAATGAACTTAAAAATACTTTATGCCTATGAAGATATTCCTTTGTGTAGGAACTATGTTTTTCTGAAATACTATCAGGGTAATAACTTGCTTTGTCAGAGAATGATAATATAAACTTTGTAGAACCTGTTGTTTACAATCTTATCTTGTATTTAAAAACTAGTAATCAGCTTTCTCTAAATATTTATCCATGCTGACTAAAAACACGTTTAACTTTATCCATGGGTTGGGTTTTTTTCTTGAGTTGTGGGTTTGATAAACCAGCCCAAGTCACACTTAGGCCAGAGTGGAACTGTTGGGAGTCTGCTACTGGAATTTGTAGTATTATTGCATTTAACACAACAGTTAGTGCTTATAGTTAGTTTTTGCTAATTATTGCAGGTAATTTTAATACTTTATGTGCTCTGGAATGTATATGTATGCCTAGAATGTTTTTTGGCTTCTGTTATAGAAAAAATGAAATACTTCTTAGTTTCTGTTTTAGTAGACAGTGGTCACAATTCATGTGTAATATGTGGAAGTGTCCTTTGTAGTGGTGGTGAATGTAAACTGGGTCATTGCTGCTGAGTGGTGAACCTCAATTGAAGATATCGTAAAGCATCTTCCAGGTCTTGTTGTCTTGAAAGTTTGCAGAGACTTCTATAGAATGTGGGCTCTGAAAACAGCTTGTGTGTTCCAGGCCTCCAAAGAGAGGTGGTAGTTTAAGGTTAGATTGTATGTTCATCAAAAATTTGCAAAGAATTCCTACTTCTTCATCTTGCATGAATCCCATCCAGTGTAATCCAGAGTTGTTCTGTCTCCTGTTTGCATGAACTCACTCACTGTCTACTTCTGCTTTACTCAGATGCTTTATTTTCCTCTGGTAGAAATGCCTCAGGACTTACTAACTTCTGGATGGTCTGGGAAGCAGTGCTTGCTGCTCAACTTGTGTCAGCAGTGCAAGGACTTTGTATTGTCACAAATAAACTCAGAACTTGAGAGAATGCATCAGGAGGTAGAAATATTTTTATTTTTGTGCAAGAAGAGAGGCAAGTTCCCTGAAGCTTCAAGGTGCTGCCTTTGGCTAAGTCTTCTTCACCACTTCACTGTGGTGTTTGACATCAGGTACACTTCTTTTAAGGGAAGCTGGTGTTTTGCTCTCTGTAAAAGAGAGGATTATGACTGCAAGCTTCTGGAGAGGCCTTGTGGTCTGGGAGTAGGAAGGAAATGAGCAGCAAGATGTTAGGAAGTAGCAGACTTTGGGGAGAGGGGTTGGTGGTCAGGAGTGAAGCAGCTCTGTGAGGGTGTGAGTGGCAAAGAGAAGAGGGGGAGGAAAATGGATGGAGACAAAGCAAACATTTGGAGAAGAGCTGAAGGCTATTTAAAGACAAAAAAACCCAACAAACCTGGTAGTCTTACCAAAGACACAAATCAAACCTCCTGGCTTATATTTCCACACAGAGAATCAACTAGAAAGTGCTGCTTAGTCACAGTCTTGACACACAATAGAGTCTCAGGCTGATTTGAACAGGGAAAGAAAGAGGCATCCTTCTACTGTCAGGCATATAAATAATGTCATGTTGTTGTCAGTGTTGCTGCCCAGACTTGGAAGAGCTTAAAGCTGTCAGAGTCCAGATCACCAGGCCACCAAGCCCCACTGGTTCCAAATGATAACTGATATCAATAGGGAAGAAGGATTTAAATATCTTGGAGGACTTTGGCCTAGATGTTTAGGTTTCTGTGAGTTAAGTCTCTAGGCAACTGCTAACTACATGATTGGAGCTCAGCTTTTTCTTTGTCCTACTTCAGTTCTGTCTTGTGGCTGCAAACTCCACATCTTGGTTGGAGGAAAGCATCAGGGAGTTCTGCCAGACCCATGGCATAAACTGCTCTTTGACAAAGACTTAATGCTTAAGTTTTCCTGAGGAAAACCATCCCATCATGGTGTTCTGGAAAGGGTGACTGAAATGCTCAGCATGCCTCCTCTGCCTCACCATTCCTTGGTTTACTTTGATGATGCTCTTTCTTACTTGTCTCTTGAGTAAAGAATTTTAATCCCCATGCAAGTCATTTTTGTTATTTATTTCTGAACCTCCCTGGTTTTTTATGCATCCTTTTGACAGCAGATGACCAGAAGTAAACAGAGTATTCCTAGTGAGGGGGAAACTACTGATTTATGTGGATTATTCTAATCCAACATCATGCAAGCAAAATCAAAAAATAGTTTGACTACCTAATGATTCAGAAATGCAGATGTGTTGCCAAAAATTTTAGCATTTGTTAGCTTTACACTTGAGCAAATGCATTCTGGTGGAGATTTAATTTTTTTTTTTTCTTAAACCCTTCAGAGTTTTAAGACTATGGATTTATTTCACAAAACCTGAAGCATGCATTTTACAGTTAATAAAAATATGATTTTTCAATTTTTACTTTCTCACATCTTTTCAGGTTAATATTTCTAGACTTCCATGTACTGGGACAAACATTTTTCCTTTCAGTTTATCTAGAAAAGGTTTTTATTGAACGGGAGCTTTAATATGATTTAGCAATTTCTAGTTTATCTTGATAATGGGCTGAAGTAGTGCTTGTGCCATAGGAAATAAACTCAGGATGCCTTAGTGAGGAAAGGAGTGGCTCTTCAATAATATCAGTTTCTGTGTATTTTGAGTGCTTCAGTATTTCAACAGAAATAGGAACCAGTTTTTTTGAGGAACCTGAGCAGACATAGGAACCAGATGTGTTGATTTTTATAAGCATTAAGCAGTCTGTATGTTAAGAATTATTGTCTAATCCCTTCAATGACTGATTAAATTATTTGATGTGCCTCTTCTGGACAGTGTTTTTCTGTGTATTTGTCAGTCCTAACTGGGGCCCTGATACTACTGGAGCATAAAATAATAGTAATAATGGGTTGGGTTTTTTTTTTTATTGACTTTGAATAATTTTTGGACCTTATACAGGGGGATTATTTTGCATAGATCAATAAAGAATAAAAGAAGAAAGGTGTTAATTTAGAATAAACAGTAATAGAAACTTCTTTATAATGAGAGGAACTTGATTTCTAAATTTAATTTCCATTGGATAGCTTAATTCAAATTGCTGATACTATTCTCTGTTAGCTTCTTAGCTTGGGTTTAAGAGAATATCTGCACTTACAAGAAGTAAACTTAATAATTCCTTTTTTTCCTGTTAAAAAAACCCAGCAAAACCAATCAAACCTGCCCCAAAATATTTAAATATCTGTTTTTCTCTGAACTTCCACCACTGTATAATTTTGTTGTAGAGAAATATTCTCATATAGTTCTGCCAAAAAGAAGAAAAAGGGATTTGTTCAATCAGCTGAAATAAAATTATCTGCAAAGTAGCAATGAGTTACTTATGCATTTTCCTCATGATTTGACATTTGATGAATAATATGTTAATAAGTAATTGCTTTATGTTAGACAACCAGATTTGAGAGGATGTGGTTTTTTATTTAGATTTTATATCATAATACACAGGTCAATTGAGTGTTTGACTGCAGACAGATTGGGGGGAATCTAACAAAGCAAAAATGTCTTTTTTTTGCATGAAATTCAAGTACATGCTCAGCAGCTGGATTAATCTGTGATCATCTCTGCGAGATGTTTTTCTCACCACAAAACAATATTTTGAAATCAAACTTAATGGTTTTGGATAAAAGTGATCAAAACAATAAATCTCTGCAACATTACAATATGAAGTGTTAAATAGGAAATAGATGGAGATGTTAAATGTTTAAGAATCATGGCCTCATTTTCATTTCTAGCCAGGGAGCTTTACATTACTTTTACATGACTTATACCATTTGACTTTTTACTTTTATTTTAAAGATGTATTTTATTTTATTTTTATATATTTTTAATGTGTTTGTGTTTTTTATGTATTTTATTTTATTTTTATTTTAGTATTACATACTTTGATTTGGTGATACCATAACCATATTAAGTGTTAATAGCATGGTTTTAGTGAGAAAAATATAAAATAATGTCTGGACAAAACATTGTGTGTTCCTGTAGAGAAGATAATGGCTCTCTCAGATCTGAACAGCACATGGCTGTGTGTGCTATGTATATGGCTTTTTTTTTTTTTTTTTTTTTTTCTGAGGCTCCTTCATTGGATGGTGTTATCTCATAGGCATTGCTTCCCTCTGAGCTGGATGGGACCTCTCAGAGCTGAGCTTCTGGCTTGCAGTGGAGTGCAGCATATTTTTCTCTGTGCCATGGAAAAAGAAGTTTATGACTTGGGCTAAAAACTTCCCCAATTTCTTGAGAGAATTGTGTGTTTAGTGTCCAAAAACTTTTTCATAAGTACAGCTATGGAGTACCTAAGGCTATTCAATTCATCTTTTCAAGAGGAAGGGATTTTTTTTCTTTCTTTTTTGATTAATTTTTTTGAGGAAGGAAGCTGTCAGAACTAACTTTTATAGTTTTTCCTTTGTTGAATTGACACTTTATAAAATTTTATTTTAGCAGATTTGATACGAAAAGGAAGAAAACAATCAGACTACAAGTAGGGCACAGAAGAAAGTTGTAGGTTATTAATTCTTTTCAAGGAGAAAAGGAAGTAGTTCAGTGTGCTCACAGAGGTTCCTGTGTCAGCATTTGAGAAGCCTGGAAGAGATTATCTTCAGCCAACAGTAGGTAAGGAAGGACAGGATGTGAAGGGAGCACTGAGCTACCAGCATGAGGGAAATTGGAATATCAGCCTTTTTCCAAACTGCCTTTGCTTTAGATGCCTTCTTGCTCTGCAGCTCTTGAGCTATAGCATGAGAGGGAGTTTTAAGCACACAAGGTAAAAAAGAAATGCTGATGTCTGGAAACAGAGCTTTTAATAGCCCTTTTTTTGTTGTTGTTTGTCTGAGTTAATGTATCATTAAAGAGAAATGATAGCAACACAGCGGATAAATTGCAGCAATTTAACACTTGACACACTTGTTTGGGTTTGGGGGGGAGGATTTCCCCCACATAGTGCTGTCCACATCCCCATACATTTTCCTGAGAGTTGGCTCCTCTTGAGGGCAGAGGCAGCATTAATAGAATTAGTGAAGGGTCATTTAGCCAAAGGGTTCATGCCCTGATCTGTCAGCTCCCTTCTCACTGGCAGGTGAGCTGGGTATTTAGGCTTGAGTACCCCTCCACCTGTGCCACTAGTGTCCTGCTCTCCACCCCACTGGAATTTCTCTGCCAGATTGGGTTTTTCTCCAGCACTGAATTTGTTCAAAGAACGTCAGCCTCCATTTTTTTTTTTTATTAGTAATATTATTTTTTTAAATATTAGCTGTTGTCCCAACCCTGTGAGCTGGTAATGCTTCTGGAACGTGCACAGGAGAAAGTGGGGTGTGGAGGTATGGAAAAGCAGAGCAGGTGGAGCCAGGCAGGCTGTGCTGGAGCTGTCATGTCTGGGATCAGTCATGTCCTTGCCAGTTGAGGCTTGTGTTAGACTTGTATGGATGAGGAGCATCAGCCTTTACTCAGATGCCTTTCTCCCAGCAAACTGCTTGGTATTTGAGGTGCATGGGATGGGCCTGGCTGAGTGCTTAGCTGCTTCTCAGCCTCATTGTCACAAAGGGTCAGTGTGCAATGGTGTTACAGAACATGGCTGTGCAGGGACTGACACCAGCAGGGACATGGATGGAGCCTGCAGAGCACAGAGCCTCCGCTCTCTTGTGTCCCAGATGTGTCTTTTAGCTGTATCTTGTGGTCACACTTGATTGTTGCTAACTTTCTGAAGGTGTCACTACTTGGGGATTGTGACACTCTGTAGGATTACATTTGTCCTCTTGCAGGAGGCTGTTCAGGGGCTGTTCAGCCTGGAAAAGAGGAGGCTCAGGGGAGACCTCATCACTCTACAACTCCCTGAAAGGAGGTTGGAGCCGGGGGGGGTTGGGCTCTTTTCCCAGGCAACTCTCAGCAAGACAAGAGGGCAGGGTCTCAAGTTGTGCCAGGGGAGGTTTAGGTTGGAGATGAGAAAGAATTTCTTTCTGGAGAGGGTGATCAGGCATTGGAATGGGCTGCCCAGGGAAGTAGTGGATTCTCCGTGTCTGGAGATCTTTCCAAAGAGCCTGGATGTGGCACTGAGTGCCATGGGCTGGGAACCACGGGGGGAGTGGATCAAGGGTTGGACTTGATGACCTCTGAGGTCCCTTCCAACCCAGCCAATTCTATGATTCTATGATTCTAGGAGTGGTTGCCAGCCTCCTTTTTCAGCTAAGTTGATTTGATAATGTTCTTCCCTTCTGCCTTCTTCTAGCCAGTGCCAAACCTCAATCCCACCAGTTTAGGGTGGGCTGCAACTGTTTGGGGCTGAACTGTTTCTCTGGCAGGTTCCAACCAGAGATTTTTGGAGGATTACAGACAGCTTTCCACTCCTGACTTCTAAGAGGCACTGGCTCCTCTCAAAGAGTAGGTGTTATGGCAGGCTGGAGAACTCTAGTTTCTGTAGCTGATGCAAGGCAGTTGAAACAAGATGAAATGATACAGATGTGAGTATTTGAGAACTTTATATAAAAAAGAGTCAAACACAACTTTTCTGAGAGTCTGCTACATGTCCTTTGTCTAGCCAGGAAAATGAGAAGCACTGCAGCAGCCTGAAGGCAGGTGGACATTATCCAAGCTGCAATAGTTTGGGAATCAAAGCTTATAATTTGGAAACTTGTCATTTTTTTCTCAGTCATGGAACAGCTCATTAAATACGTCACATTCAGTATGCAGTTTCTTGAGCAGTTTACTGACAAATGATGACCAGAACAAGTGGCTGTTGAGTGACAGCTGGTTTTAGAGGGGATGGTCTTCCCTGGGTTAATTTTGTTCAGACCTGTTTGTGAAATTCCACTTATGAAGAGCAGTTTCTGGTAACCCTGGGCTTGGTTAGCCATAGGAACTCTCTCCCAGTAACAAATCCCCCACTGGCAAAGTGTGCACCTTCACACAGCTGGGAAGCACTGCCACTGATTTCTTTAGGCCATGCTAGGCCTATACTTGCTCAGCATGATGTTTAAGTGGAATATTCCAGTGTTGTTTCAGAAGATTTTGCCCTTTACACTTAGGTGACCACTACCTGGTATGGCCATGCTTGACTTACAAGCCTAGCAGCTACAGGATGATGTGCATTTCATACTTTAAGATAAAAACCTGCCATGGGAACACTGTTAAACCAGTGTGAACTGTGCTGCTTTGCTTTGCATCACAGAAAATGGTAATTGTTTTGTAATTGTTTGAATCTGAAGTTCTGCTCTACACAGGCACATTTCAAACAGGTCCAACTGTCCAAATGTGAGGCTGGTCCAGGGGAGCAAGGAATATTGCTTTAGGTTCCTATCTTTGACTTGCATGAAGCAGAAAACCCAGTGTGGTGGTAAGGAGAATGTGCTGTTCTCTAGTATAGCCTTATTTTTTTATAGAATTTTTTTTGTTTTGTTGTTATCTGCTGGTGTTACAAATCCTTAGACCTCTCATTAATGGTTTGAGATGGGAGCACTTTACCATTTGTTCTTCCAAAACTTAAAATTATATTCTATTTAAACCACCTGAACAAAAAACCAACCAACCAAAAGTCCAACCCACAAAGCACAAACTAACTGAAAGGCATGGGAAAGTATTGAAGTATTCCAGTTTCTTGTGCACTGGTATGATAATAGCTGGAACAGTTCAGTAAAACAAAAATGGATGGAAAATTGTGCCCTTGGAGAAGTTCTTCTAGGAGTCCAGAATAGTGACTTTCTTTACTGAGGCTTCCACCAGATTTCTGTATTCTACAGCTTTTCTAGCACATATAAAAAGGACCTAGATCAATGTTATACTCTACCAATTTAGACCTTAGTTTCTGTTTTTGAGTAAATGATACCTTAAATTGTTGCTGTAGGGACTTGGGGGGCATCTGGTGAAGGTACATTTGTCCTCTGACTATTTTGGATTATAAAGTCAGAATCAAGAAGGGAGAGCATACTGAATTTATAAATTACCAATCTGAGCAGAACAAAAGGATTCTTTATCTCCTAACTGAAGAGTACTCTTGATTCTTCCCCACCCCCCAACAGAAGGAATAAATGAATGAAGAATTCAACTGATCTAAGACACCATCAGAAGCAGAAAACTTGAAAAGCCACAACCAGGGAGGGAAGAAGAAAAGGAGGGTCATAAATGGCTTGTAACAAACACAGGTTGTTAATGCTGTTAATGATTGAGCTGTTTATTGGGGATTACAAAGGGTTAGGAAACTACTCTGCTCAGGAATTTGACTGAATCTGACAGAAATGAGCAGGATACCACCCCAGGACTTGGAGCAGGAATCATTCTCCCTGCTGAAGCTCCCAGGTCTGGCAAGGCTGCTGAGGGTGAGGAGCCCAAGTGAGGAAGGTTTCAGGGTCTTTTCTTCACTTAATTCAGTGAGTGGACATAACTCAGACTGGCTGGGACACTCCTCTGATGCCAATAACCATATAGCACTATTAAGTTACCACTGTGATAGAGTTACAAGGAGCATGGAAGTTGACAGAAATATGCAGTAATACTTGCTAGACCTGTAAATCTAGTTTGGGGGTTGGGTATTTTTGGGTTTTGTTTTCTAGGTGTTGTGTTTTTTTTTTTTAATAAATGCAGACTTCCTAAAATCAACAGATAGTTACCTGTTTGTAATTGGCTCTTGCTTTGAGTCCTTCTTAGTTGCTACAGAGATGATAAGAAACTGTTACTAATACCTTTGCAATTAAGGTCATCAACTTGTTAGTTATAGATTCCCTCATAACTGTAACGTTTCAGTTGAAAAACTGGAAGTAACTTCCCCTGTTTTAACCCCATCATAGTAAAGATTACAGCTGCTACCACTGAGCTGCAGCTCTGGCTGCTTCTCTTCTTGTTTTTTAGGTTCACTGGCTCAGATTCTTGGGTTGTGTCCCCATGGGTGCTGACCCTTAAAGAGGGCTCAGAGGAGAACCGTGACTTCTGCATTTTGTTTTGTTATTCCAGCCTGAAATCATACCACTGCTTTCATAAACAAATAATACAGAATCTGACCATGAAGTCCATATTTAGAAATGGAGGAGGAACCCTTCAAACTCCCTGTAGTAGAGATGGGAAGAGGGGAAATATCCACACTTCTCATTTCCTCAAAGAAGAGGCTCTTCAGTTTCTAAATGTGGTTTTGGTGTATGCTTAGCCTGGATCTGTGTTGGTGTTTTGAGTAAGCAAATAGATTTCTGACATTTCTCCCAAAGCCATCAGCTCATTTTTAAGCTTAATAGTTTTGGGACAGGTGATTCTCAATGGGGTGGGTGTAGAATTGACACCTGGAGTTCAGCTGATTCATAAAGATCATGCAAAATGGTGAAAAGGTTTAATAAAGCAGTGCTGGCTTTCAGGATTAGAGGATGAGGGGAATAATGAGCAAACAGGGAAGCTGGAACATCCTGGCCACTTGTAGGAATACTTGAAGGTATCAAATTACACACACCCTGCGTTTGTGCAAAAATTGTTAATCCCAAGCACGTGTTTGTACATGCTTTGGTTACCTGTTGATGATAAGAAACCTGGGGCAAAGCATGTCTGTGAGTAGAAACTATTGGCATATTCTAACTGGGAATCCAAGCACAAAGGATGGATCAAGTTATCACCATGCACATTAATTAGCAAAATTCCTCGCCTGCCAATCAACCTGCTACTCTGAGCTCCACTTTTGGCTGGAAGTTTATGCTTTCTGGGGCTAAACTATGTATTGTAACTCAAGTGAAGTAACTTAGCTGTTCAGTGTTGCAGTAATTTGAGCTGACTCTTGCTGTGAAGGTGAGGGATTGCTTGCCAAGGAAGCTCCTGATGCTGGAAAGTTGTTCCTGCAGCAAACTCTGATGGTGTTTGGTGTTCATGCTCTCTGCTCTTGGCATCTTCTAGGGCTGCTTTGCTTCTTCCTAATGCAACATGCAATATAATAAATGCAGAAGGATAATGATAGAGTGATGAATCCATCATTTAAGGGTAAGCATAGCTTGGTTTTGGTTTTTCTCTCACAACTTGTCCCAAAAACTGATGTAAAATGGTGCATTAAACCCTAGTGTTAGGAAAGCAGAGCTTGAGGTACCACTTTGCTGTGTAGATTTGGGTTCATCTGGGCTCATCAGGATTTTGGAGAGATAATGCTTATCCTCTCACTTCCTCCAGAAAAAACAGGAATCATCTTGTAAAAACTTTTGAATTTTTACAGTTGTTTCTGGATACTGGGAAGAATGGGAAGTGGATGTGGCTGAATTTTCTCTACCTAGCAGCTCAGGGTTTCCTTGAGGAATATTTCATGGGACAGTTGTGTTCTGCAAAAGTCATAATATCCATACTTATAACTAATTTGTGCTTTCTCTAAAGTCTCCTCCACTAGAGTCTGCTTTGTTAGCAGTAAGTTTGGAATGAAACCTCCCTTGATAAACTTGAGTTAGTAGTTGCTTGATGAGCAGCTAGGTTAGGAGGTACTTCTAGGTTCTAGTTACCAGGTTGTTGGGACTTCTCCCCACAGGTGCTGTGCATTCCTGGCCATCCTGAGCCTGGTCCATAGGACAGCCAGAACTTTTGGCATGGCACCACTCAATGGGGTGCAGGGAAGATGGACCTAGAAGAATGGGCTGTGCACATGTGTAGCAGACCCCAGGGTCACCCAAACACCTCCTGGGCTTCCATGATCAAGTTGGAGAGTGTCTCTTGTGTCAGTCATGGAGGAGCTGAGGGATAGTACCATGTTTTCTTATTTTATGTCTGGATATTTACAGACAGATGATTACTCATCTGCCTTTTTTTGTTCTTTCTGCAGAGTGCAGGAAGTTTTTCTGGAATGAAAGTAGGTTGTCTCAATTTGGAATTTTTCCTTTAAAAAAAAATAATCCCTTTTTACTGCAAAAGAGATACTAGGGGGAAGTTTTCTGAAACCAGGATGTGTGTACATTCTTTAATGTTTGTCAGGACACAAGTCACCATGGGAGACAGCAGTTACATGTTTCATGCCTGGGATCATCCCTGGGGATGGGAGAGAAGAAAATTTGCCAGTTACTGTCTGCTTTTGTTAGTGCTGTTACCAGTTCATGGAGAGCAGAGCCTTGGAAGGAAGCAGGAGCTCTGACAGCAGCCTTGAGGAGACAGCTCTACTTTCACCAGGTGCTCAGGGGACCCTGGCAGAAGTGTGCTAGGTTGGAAATGTGTTGCTGTCCTTCATCTGCCAGAAGTCCTCCTCTGCAGGGCTTCAGTGGGCTTTTCATTTTTGGAGTGATCATCCAGTCCTGGGAGAAAAGACAGCCCCAGGTATATTCAGCTGTGGGGCTCAGAGGTGTGACTGCAGCATTTTTAGGCACCCTGGAACCAGCTTGGGTACAAAAAGCAGTAAACCAGCAGCAGGACAAGCTTCAGCATGCTCCCTCTTGCTTTTGCTGCTGCCTTTTTCCTTGTTGTTTGTACCCAAGCTAGTGAGATGAAAACTAGGTCATGTCTGTCTGTCGTGCAGCTACACCCTTGTGCTGGCAGTGTAGGAACACCTGAAGTCTGATTTCCTCTCCCCAGCAAGTCTTCCCTCTCCTTCCCCACCCCACCCCAAAGAAGGGAGAGTAAATATGAATCCAGAGTGTTAGATCAGAGGAAAAGGCTTTGTCTGATAACACCAGGGATTTATTGCTGTGATTCTTCCAGAGTTTAGCAAGTAAAAGGAATCCTGCTTTCCTGGTTGTAGGAAACTGGAAAATGAGCAGGACTGCATATGGTCATAAAATATTTCATTAAAAGGTGTCAATTATGCCATTTTCTTAGCACAGCTAATTTTGACTGAAAGCCTGAGCTGGTTTTATATGGTCAGGATAGTTATATCCCTGCATGGACTTCCCTAAAGATTCTGTGGGTGCAAGTCCCAAGCCCGAGAATGCATTTCTCATGTATTATCCACAGAAATATGAGGCTATGGTAATTATGTTCTAAACAGAAGAAACATTCCTGGGCATAAATAATTAAATTTTACATAAGTCCACTCATATTCACAGTGGCAAATATCCAGACATCCTTCTTTTTGCCTGCTTCCTTTCCCATCCTCCAATCTGCACTTTTTTTTTTTTTTTCCCTTAAAGAAAATAAACTTTCCAGATCCAAATTCTGTGAATCTTAAAATAAGCAAATAGGAAGGGAAGACCTTCAGGTGAAAATCATAACCTGAGCCCTAAGTCTGTCCTGTTTGGGGCATTCATTCCTTGTTTGTCTCTTCAGTTTAAAGTACAGATATTGAAATTTTTCTCTACTGAAAAAAAATGGACAGAGGAAATGTCTGAGCTGAGGTGGTTTGTGCCTCTGTAGTGGTTTTTGTGTGCAGTTCAGTAAAGCTGTAAGATATCTTTTGAACAGAGAGGAATTTTGAACATTTATAGGTCTTGGAGGAATGCAGAGTTCATCTTGTCATAATTTTCCACCTTCCCACAACCCAAACAACTTCGTTATAGGCAATGCAAACCAGGTTGGTTTTGTACACTAATATTTGTATTTAGGATTTTTTCATGATGTGTACTAATACTGCATTATAAAATAACAATGATTAAGGCTTTATTTAATTTTTTTTACTTCAGTTGTTTGCTTTTCAACGCTTCTTATGGATCAGTGTGGCAAAGATTATTTTGCATTTCATCAGGGAAAAGGCTGCTTATAAAAAAACCAGGGTTTCTGCTGTGGAAGAAGAGGAGCTTATACAAATGTAGCAAATAAATAAATAAGTCTAGAAAAATGTATGCAAGTACAATACTGCAGGAAACATGAGACAGCATAAAAACAGCCATCGTTGCAGGAATACTTGATCAAGTCTGCTTCTTCCCTGAGCAGGAAAATTCAGATTACCAATTGTGACAGTTGTCAGCTTCTAACTATGATCAGTTTTATAAGCTCCATTGCAATTTATTTTCTTTGGAGCTCATAATTTCAGATAAATATCACAAAAATGCAATTCTGAGCTGAAAAGACAAAGGCAATTACGTTCTACGTTAATTTGTTTACCAGTGTCACATGGAATAAATCAGCTGTACGTTTTCATAAATGATCTGAATGTGCCAGGAAGGAATAATTGTGTAGGATATTGGAATGGTGGAAATCTGAATTCTTTTCTGTAGTCACATGTTTAATTAAACCTTTTGTAAAGGATACTTCCTATGACCAAAATCATATAAAACACTGCTGAATTTAAACTGCATATTGGCCAAGTGATATTGGGGTGCCAGGGCTGCTTTTTACATACAAAAGCCAAAAAAAAAAAAAACAAAAGGGGGAGGGAAGACATGGTGAGTGAGTAGAAGCTTTGAGTAAAAACTCAAGCCTAGCACTTGCTTATTCTCTGTTTTCAGACAGTGAAACTTCTTGTGAGCTTAAACCCCATCCATGAAAGGGTATGTATGAGCTTGGAAAGATCAATTTTGAACTTTTGGTTTTAAAGATAACCTTTAAAATGTGAGGCAATGCAATGTAGTTTCCAGGAACACAAGCAGAATCATTGCTTCTGCTTCAAACCTCACTAAAAGGAAAAGCAACAGCAGAAAAAAAATTGTAAGTTTTGGGTTGGGTTTTTTTGTTTGTTTTTTACTTCAGGGCACTGCAGACACCATGAAAATTAAGACAAACATCTCAATTTCATACTGTTTGGAAAATCTATAAAAAGGAACAGCAGCTTCACTTCCTCAGCAACTCATGCCTGATCTTTTCTAGATATGATGCTTTTTGGTAGTGCTTTTAAGTTAGGTGGTAAAAACTATAGAATATGCTGAGTTGGAAGGGAGAATCAATGAGAATCAAAACCAACCTCACACAGGGCAACCCAAAAAGTGAAACCATGCACATGAGGGCATTATCCAAAGGCTTTTTGAACACCATCACTTGGGGCTGTAGCTTGGGGAGCTTCCTGCAGTGCTTGGCTGAACAGGAAAGGTCTTTACCATAGTGCTTTGCTTATAAGTAGGTCTTAGACTCAAGTCCTTGGGTTTTGTGTGTTTTCTGCTCTATCTTTGGCTGAAATGAGAAGCAACTTCCATGGTTTTCATAATTTATAACTGGTTTCTCTGTGCTACCTGAAAAAATACAGATAAAGGTTTGTCCCTAGTGTTAGCAGTGAGAGCCCAACATGTTCTCTTTGTTAATTTCCTTTTAAAAAAAAAAATAAATTTATTTTTAAACACAAGTACAAGATAGCAACAGTGATTAAAGTCTGTTTTATGGATTTTCTTCCAGTTCCATCCTGATATGCTTAGGTGGTTATCCTTTGCTGCAATTATTATTTTGTTTTATGATACCTTCAGAGTGCCTAATTTGTTTTTTATCTTTTGTAGGTTGGTGGTGTGGGTTTTTTAATGATTTCAAAGCTGGTTCTCTTGCTGCATCCTCATAGTGACTTAAAAGGCAAAGAAAAAAAATGTAATTTGACAAGTGGCAACTGGGAGAGCTTAAATAACTTGCTCAAGTCAGTGTCAAAGTTGGGATTAGGAATCTGCTGTAGTCTCTGCACACTAGATTATGTTGTTTCTGTCCTGAATTATTGTCTAATAAGAGATTTTAGAAGGTACTGTGGTGTGTGCTCTTGCAGTTATTTATATCTAATTTAATCTTTGAAGAGCAGTATTTATCATCCATGTCTCTCCAGTGTACAATCATCCTTTATCCTTCAGCAATTAAACACTGGTTTTTTGGGGGTTGGTTGGGTGTTTTTTATGTCTGTAACAAATGCTTGTAAAGATACCTATTCACAAAGATATTTAGGAAGTTGCCATAAAGCTGTTTGCACTTTGGGCTCAGTTACACCAATGGTGTCTGCAGGCAAGGAGAAGAACAAAAAAAGGGGGATAAACATTCTCAGCCCTCAGAAAACTTCTCATTGAGATCCCAGTACTGGTCTGGGGGGGGAATCTGAGCAGGCTACTCACTTTGTAAGCTGTTAGTTGGCATTGAATAGTCCAGAACTAGGAGCCAAAGTGGCAAGGATAGATGTGTGGCTTGGATAAGCATTTCCAACTTGATTTGCAGTAGCACAACCCCATCTGTGTCATGGCCATACAGGGGATTCATGGGATTTTTGTGGGCCAGGGAAGGGATGTCAGCAGAAGAAAGGAAGAGGAACTTGTAGATCAATTTAAAGGGAATTTTTGAAATGGATTTGTTTTGTGGGATTGTCCATTGATGGATGAACTGGTTAATTTAGGATGTGGAAAGTACCCTGTCAGAGCAGGACAAGTGTGATGTGGTCTGATGAAGGTGAGGGTCAGTTTTTGTTGCCATTCTTCAAGTAGAGCCATGGAACTGAACTGAACACAATTTAAATGGAGATGTTAGGGAGGTGCATGTACAGCAATTCTGTTCATCACTCCATTTGTGAGAGGAATTAACAGCAAAAAACCATAAAGCTGACTTTTGATGCTCTTCATCATTTTTGTGTTACAAGTAGAGGAAGGAAAGACAATTCAGGAGGCTTTTTTTTTTAATTAATAGAATCAAAATCATCAGAAAAGACTTCCAAAGCAGTCATGTTTTGAATGATTATCACTGTGCTGTCCAAATAACATCAGATATCAAACATAGCTTGAAAAAAATTACTAAGATTATTCAGCATCTTTGGAATGTAATGCCTTAATGAATGCCACTATTTTGGTGCTCAGGATACTGAATTAGACTTCTGTTGTATTTTAAGTTATTTAAAATATTAAGTTGCACTGAGTAGAAGTAAGCTTGTACACAACCAAGTACAACTCAGTTAAAAAGACAAAAATAGGAAAGCAGAAGTCTCAAGATGGAGGTTGGTCAACTCAGATTCTCAAAAAAGAAAATCCAACTTAAATGCATGTTGTTTTACTTCCTCAGGGGATAGAGAATTGGTAATTTTTGAATGGACTTTGGGTTTGTAGGGAGATTTGAGTGGTCATGAGAGATGAGAAACTTCAATCTCCACGGGTTTGTCTGCCTGCCTTGAGAGCAGCAGTAATTGTTACCTTAAGGTGGATAACGAAACACATCTGTCCTTTGAAAAGAAAAAGTCTGCTCCCCTTTCTTCAAGTCCTAAGAGGCAACTCATCTTTTACAAGTGTCTTAATATTTGGGGTTTCTCTCCTGGAGAGGTGAGCATTATGCATGCTTAGCCTGGCATGAGAATAACTTTTTTAAGAAGTCATCTGAAGGAGCAGTGGCTGCACCTCACTGGGGTGCCAGGGTCCTTGCCACAGCCCCAGGATGCTCCTGGTGGAGCCTTTGGAGAGAGGGAGAGAATTTTTTTCTCTTGGATTCTTCCTGAAAGCCCCTGCTGTGTGGTCTGCAGTGATGGAGGGAAGGGTTTCTTGGGCTGATGCAGGAGCAGAGGGGGCAGCATGCAAGAGCAATGATGTCTGATGCTGCATGAGGCTCAGAGAGGTCACAATGTGAATTCCTTTTGAAGCTTTTCCTCCATATTAGAATCATAGAATCATTTTGGTTGGAAAAGGACTTAAAGTTCATCGAGTCCACCACTAAACACAATATTGCCAGGTCAACCAGGAAACTGTGTTCCCCAGCACCACATCTACACTACAAAGGAGGCATCTGGGCTGGTGAAGGGATCCAGCACAGATCCTATAAGGAGAGGCTGAGGGAGCTGGGGGTGTTGAGGCTGGAGAAGAGGAGGCTCAGGGGAGACCTCATCACTCTCTGCAACTCCCTGAAAGGAGGTTGGAGCCAGGGGGGGGTTGGGCTCTTTTCCCAGGCAACTCTCAGCAAGACAAGAGGGCAGGGTCTCAAGTTGTGCCAGGGGAGGTTTAGGTTGGAGATGAGAAAGAATTTCTTTCTGGAGAGGGTGATCAGGCATTGGAATGGGCTGCCCAGGGAAGTAGTGGATTCTCCGTGTCTGGAGATCTTTCCAAAGAGCCTGGATGTGGCACTGAGTGCCATGGGCTGGGAACCACGGGGGGAGTGGATCAAGGGTTGGACTTGATGATCTCTGAGGTCCCTTCCAACCCAGCCCATTCTCTGATTCTATGATTCTATACACACCTCTGAAATCCCTCCAGGGATGGCAACTCCACCACTGCCCTGGGCCAGGCCCTAACAAACCTTTCAGTGAAGAAATTTTTCCTCCTGTCCAATCTAAACCTCCCCTGGCATTGCTGCAACCCACAAGCTCAACTGGATCTTCCAGAAAGAAGAGCTTTCCTGTAAGCTTTCAGCACATCCTTAACACCATCAGGGGCCTGTGGCCACTTTCTCATGTTTGTGTGGCTAATTGAAAAGAAAAAAAAAAAAAAAGAGGTGTGTTTGGAGCAGTCTGGCTAAACAAAATTAGTGTGGGAAAAGGTTGTCTGGTTGTTAAAAGATGTGTTGGGATGCCAGGGGAGCATATGGTCTGTGGTGAAAGGTCCAGGGCTCAAATGGCTGGGGCTGTATTCTCAGGGTATTGATCCCACTCCTCTGCATCTGTGCTTTGGGATGTGACTGATGGGCACCTTACATCACTCTTCAGAGAATGTTAAATTTATTCCTGTTGGGAGAGGGCTCAGGATTACAGTAACTGACTGCATGGTGAAGCTGAAAATAAGTATTCCTGACAAGGTTTATGGTGGTATAATTTCCAAGTTATTTAGTGAAGTTTCAGCCATGTAAATTATGTCTGACTCATGCTCACAGTATTCAAAGTCTGCTTTTAAAATACACTTTTCGAAGTTTTCAGGGTTGCACACACACTGCTGAGGCAAAGAGGAGAACATACAAGTAATAAACAAAAGATTAGTAGGCTCTGAGCATTCTTGGCAGTTGTGTAACTCCAATATAAATTTGCATTCCTTTATTTTGTTTTGCTTGTGAGTGGCCTTTTCATGATATCTTTACTTTTCCCATTTATAATGAGGGGAAAATTGGCTGCTGTCAGAGCTGAGCTGTGCCAGGAAGGGGGGGGGGAGCTCATCACTTCTGAACTTGGGGAACCATTTGCTGTCATATTCTGTGTGTGTTGCACAAGTTCATGGTGCAAATGCAAATGATATTCTGTGTGTGTTGCACAGGTTCGTGGTGCAAATAATGCAAATGTCACAGCAAAAATTCTGTGTATGACTATGAAATAGAAGAAGTCTCAACATGGGTTGTGTTTGGGTTGTGTTTGGGTTTTTGTTTTAGCTGAAAGAAAGCCCAAGTTCAACCCTCTGTGGAGTACCTTGCTTTGAGACAAAAAATTCAGCTTTGCCCACCTGCCTAACTCTGCAAATAAACATTTCCATCCTCAGCTTGCAGCACCATGTTCCACAGAGCTGGGAAATGGGAAGGAGGGGGAGAAGGAAGGATGCAGCAAAGGAAGTTGCAGATCCTATGAGGAGAGGCTGAGGGAGCTGGGGGTGTTGAGGCTGGAGAAGAGGAGGCTCAGGGGAGACCTCATCACTCTCTCCAACTCCCTGAAAGGAGGTTGGAGCCAGGGGGGGTTGGGCTCTTTTCCCAGGCAACTCTCAGCAAGACAAGAGGGCACAAAGGGTCTCAAGTTGTGCCAGGGGAGGTTTAGGTTGGAGATGAGAAAGAATTTCTTTCTGGAGAGGGTGATCAGGCATTGGAATGGGCTGCCCAGGGAAGTAGTGGATTCTCCGTGTCTGGAGATCTTTCCAAAGAGCCTGGATGTGGCACTGAGTGCCATGGGCTGGGAACCACGGGGGGAGTGGATCAAGGGTTGGACTTGATGATCTCTGAGGTCCCTTCCAACCCAGCCCATTCCATGATTCTATGAAGCGGGGTGTTCCTCCCAGCTCCCAGAAACTCAGCTTTTTTTCCCCTGGACCTGGGTGCCGCTGGGCCCTGTGCCAGGTGGCCCTGGATCTGGTAATGTCAGCCTTGCCCAGCATGTGCAGAACGCTCCCTGCCTTCTGTCCTTTTGGTGCTCTGCTGTCAGAAGCCCCAGCAACAGATGTGTGCAGAAAAGGCAAGAGCTTGCATCTCATTCAGCTCAGTTCCACGTTTTCACAGGGCCATATGGTTTATATAGATGTTTTGTATACATCTGATCTAGCAGATGAGGAGGAGCTCAGGATTAAAGGCAGGACGGAGTCGCCGTGAAAATCTCTGTAAAGTGGTGTTATCAAAACATGCTGCAGCCCTGCGAGTGCCTGACCTGCCCAGACAGCTCGGGTGGGAGAACAGAAAGCCTGAGTGTTCAGTTAGCATGGTTTAGGTCTGTATTTAAGGAGATTTAGCTCCTTGGGATTTCAGACCACTTGGAATTTCTAGCAGCCAGATACAAAATGTTACCTTTCCTTCTCAGATTATTCTTCTGTACAAAGAAATAAGATACTTTTTTTTTTTTAACTTTAATTTTTTTACTTTAATTTTTTTACTTTACTTTAATTTTTTACTTTAATTTTACTTTACTTTTTTACTTTTTTACTTTTTTACTTTTTTACTTTTTTACTTTTTTACTTTTTTACTTTTTTACTTTTTTACTTTTTTACTTTTTTACTTTTTTACTTTTTTACTTTTTTACTTTTTTACTTTTTTACTTTTTTACTTTTTTACTTTTTTACTTTTCTTTAACTTTTTTTCTTTTCTTTTTTGCTTTTCTTTTAACTTTTTTTAAAATTTTTTTAACTTTTTTTTAACTTTTTAACTTTTTTAACTTTTTTTAACTTTTTTTTAACCTTTTTTTAAACTTTTTTTTTAACTTTTTTTTAACTTTCTTTTTAGCTTTTTTTTTAACTTTTTTTAACTTTTTTTTTAACTTTTTTTTAACTTTTTTTTAACTTTTTTTAACTTTTTTTTAACTTTTTTTAACTTTTTTTTAACTTTTTTTTTAACTTTTTTTTAACTTTTTTTTTAACTTTTTTTTAACTTTTTTTTTAACTTTTTTTTTAACTTTTTTTTTAACTTTTTTTTTAACTTTTTTTTTAACTTTTTTTTTAACTTTTTTTTTAACTTTTTTAACTTTTTTTTTTTTAAAAAAAGCTACTGCTTTTTAATCTCTGTCTTCAATTGGTGTTTGGTGCCAGGCAGGGCAGAGATGGCACTGGATGCTTCCATTTCATCTGAATCCCACCCTGAGTAGTTGTGTTGATCTCAGGGAATGAATTGCTACCCCAGCAGGGAAACCAAACCTGGGATTTTCCACCACCTTAATTTTTCCTTGAATGGAGGATTCAGGGCTTTGTCTAAATTCTCTCTGTTATCACAGTGCTTTATAACTTTAGAGGACAATTAGTGGGATTTTAAAAGAGAAAAATAAGGTGTGAATATACTGACCTTCTATAAGTTTATATTATATATTTATATCTAAGTGCATACTGACCTTCTATACGTTTATATTCAGTCCAGCTGAATTCAGAGAAACCAAACTGTCACAGTTGCAAATCTACAAGAGAAAATTTGACTCAACTGAGTGTGCAGCTCAAATGGTTATTTTTGTAGTTTGTTATCACTAATGATAAAGCATCATTAAAAATAGATTTATTTTTTCCTTCTGTTTTGAGAACATTCAGATTGATGTGGTTTTAATTGGGCAGAAATAAAAGGGTTGTGGAAACTCAGCCTGAGAATTGAAATAGGATTCTCCTTAGATTGAGGAGCCTCAGAATTCAAAAGCCTTGAGAATTTAGAAAGTTGTTTTCTTTTTTTTTCCTTTTTTTCTTTTCCTTCTCTCTTCCTTCTCTCTTCCTTCTCTCTTCCTTCTCTCTTCCTTCTCTCTTCCTTCTCTCTTCCCTCTCTCTTCCCTCTCTCTTCCCTCTCTCTTCCCTCTCTCTTCCCTCTCTCTTCCCTCTCTCTTCCCTCTCTCTTCCCTCTCTCTTCCCTCTCTCTTCCCTCTCTCTTCCCTCTCTCTTCCCTCTCTCTTCCCTCTCTCTTCCCTCTCTCTTCCCTCTCTCTTCCCTCTCTCTTCCCTCTCTCTTCCCTCTCTCTTCCCTCTCTCTTCCCTCTCTCTTCCCTCTCTCTTCCCTCTCTCTTCCCTCTCTCTTCCCTCTCTCTTCCCTCTCTCTTCCCTCTCTCTTCCCTCTCTCTTCCCTCGTCTTTTTCTCTTTTTTTTTTTTTTTTTTTTTTAAATGAACTGGTACCCATGTAAGCCAACTTCCCTTAAAAACCATCAATGTCTTCATTCAGGAAGCATTTCTGGGGTTAGAACCACGGAGTACCAGGCTAAGGCATCTCTGTTTCAGGTGTCTGAAACCATGGCCTGGAGGGGACAAGACAGAAAACATGGTTTGTGATTCCTTTAATATCTAAATATCCTCCCAGTAGGATGGGAGAAAATGAAAGTTAAAGTCAGACAGAAATAAAACAGAACCTGGTGGTTTTAAGGTTGTTTTTTTTAATCATAAATGGAAACCCAGCAGCAGTATGTGTGATGATGTGGTCATTGGTTGTAGAACACAAGTGATGGTGGCATATGGTGATGGGTTTTAGCTCCTTTTTGTCAGAAGTGGAGTACAGGATGGTTGGTGAGGAAGGGAATTCTGGGTGGCTGTGGCAGCACAGTCAACTGCAGCAAAAAAAAGGCTGCACTTGATGGCTGCTGCTTCTCCTGGGTTCTCTGAAGGCTGCATTTTCCTTCCAGCTTCTCCTCAGTACACTTGGACAAATTAAAATGGGGCGTTTTCCAGCACTCATTGATGATTTAATCAAACCTGGGAAGATATACCTCTATATAATGAGTATCCAGCCCAACTCAGGGCAGAAAGCCCAGTCAGCACTCAGCAGGCTGAGAGAGATTTAGCCTACAGATATCACCTCAGTTCTCCTGCTTAACTCGCTGTTAGAAGTAATTAAACGTTCAGTGATAAAAGAAAAATCTGTAATTAAAATCACAGGGCTGCATCCAGCCATATACAAGGCAGAACAGCTCATGTCCTTCCATTATCTCATACAAAAAACCCCATTATTTTGACAGAGGGAGTCTTGGACAGCAGTTGAGTTTTGACCCATAGCATTATGAGGGAATATTTTTAGTTCTGTAGGAGCTTGATCCCTTTCTGGATAAAATAAGATTTGAGCTTTCAGATTTTTCTGTCAAGGCTGTTGAGCTTCATATAATTGAATGACTTTGATTGTGGTTTAATATCAAAATAAATGTTATGTGATGCATCTGTGTAAACGTCATTGCCATTTTTATAAATGTGAATCAGTGTTTCTTTCATGTTTAGAATAACCATGCACTTAATTTCTCACACATGATGACATTTGGAGAGTGGCAATGTTAAAGAATATTGCAGTAATTTAATAAAAGATATTTGAGTTATCTAAATATGGTCAGATGACTTTGCTCATGCATTTAAAAAAAACCTAAACCAAACAAAAAACCCAAAAGAAAACCAAAAACCCCAAACCAACCCCTTGACTGTCTTACTTGGTATTCTAGATTAAACAGTTTCAACTGGTAATACACACAGATGTGACCTGTGAGGATTTTGACTAAAGCAAATTTAAATCTTTTCTACTTTCCAATAACTTCAGTAGCTTCTCGGGTCCTTATTTTCATAACTTGGGGAAAAATAAAGTTACTATAAAAGTTCACATATTTGTCAAGATTTGCAAGTTAAATGGCATGCTTGTTCACAGAGCTGAGGTGTATTGATGCAGAAGAGAGATATCTGGGGTAATATCCTAAAAACTTGTAGTTTTGAAGGAGCTTTTGAAAGCAATGTTGTCTTACTGTAAAATGGAAATCCTCTTTTACCTGTCACTAATGGACTAACAAATTTCAAGTATTTGGAAGAAATCTGTTTGTTAATTTATTTGAATTTTTCCTTGACTAGAATAAAGAGTTTCTCTACAGCTGGAGCATTTTTAGATTAATTTTTAAATACTATAATTTGATAAGCTTTAGAAAGAAGAGAACTTCCCTATAAGAAGTCAGTCAGCATTCTCTACAAATCTGCCTTCCAAGAGGTGTGAGCTCTCCTTGTGTTTCCCTCCACGTGTAAGCAATGCTGAGTGTCAGCCTGCTGATAGGAGATCCTTCAGACCTTCTTACAAAATCTTATGAAAATAAGGAATGGTTGCTGACTGTTGCTTCCAGCAGGCTTATTTTTATCTGCAGTTTCAGATTTTTCAAAACAACTCTGGGTTCCTGGGCTTCATAGTTCACAAGTTCTCAGGTGGCTTTTTCTTGCACCAAACAAACCTTTTAGCAGGGTCTGGCGTGAGAGGGCAAGGAGTGATGGTTTTAAAATGAAATAGGGGATATTCAGACTAAAAATAAGAGTTTTTACAGTGAGGGTGGTGAGACACCTGGTCAGGTTGCCCAGGGAGGTGGGAGATGCCCCATCCCTGGAGACATCCCAGGTCAGGTTGAATGGGGCTCTGAGCAACCTGGCCTCATTGAAGCTGTCCCTGCTCCATGCAGGGGATGGGACTAGGTGACCTTGAAAGGTCCCTTCAACCCAAGTTGTCAAACCCCACAATCAAAGAAATATTTTGCTACTGAATGATATAAAATGCTGATGACTGAAAATTCTCCAGTCTCCTTGCTCTAGGTGCAGATCCCTGTTTTCCCTTGGTGCTGCTGTGAAGTTCCCAACCTTCTCAGCTGAAGCTGTAATTTATTGGAACACTATCAAAGTCATGTTCTGCTCCTCCTGACACTTTGCAGTGACTGATCTCTCCCTGGGATCTCGGAGGAGCACAGACTGTAGTTCAAGGTGGAAACCCAGTTTGGTGTCACCAGAGGGTTCCTCAGTGAAAGGAGCTTGGGTGGGATGGGTTGTCAGCATTTCCAGTCTCCATGTGTGTGTCCTTCAGACAGCAGCTCTGCCATCCCCTCTGCTCTTCTGGGGGCAGCAGCAGATGGGAAACGGGGTTGCTGTGTATTTTCTGGTTCCTTCTGATGTAATTTTCATGGACTGTGACTTCAAGGATTTAACTCCTTTTGAAAAAAAAACAAAAACACAACAATAGTGGAAATGCAACAGAAGTTTCTCTCTGTCATCTCTGGAAGTTGGCTTTTGTAGTTCTTCCATGTGTGATTTCCTGGAGGGGTTGGTCTCCAGAGCTCCTGTTTTGAAGTTTTCTTAGGAGGTGCTTCTGAAAGAACAATTCTATTTTCAGGGTTTCAGCAGCTTTTTAGCAGTTGATGAATGGCTGCTCTGTGGGTTTGGGTTGGGAAATGTTTCTCTTTTTCATGATGTCTTCTTTCCTGCCATGCATCTTCTTGTAGCCTTTTATGAAACCTCTTTGTTCGTGTTGGTGCTCCAGCTTCTTCTTGTTGAAAAGCCCATTTCAAAGCTATCTGGTGCCTATATAAGCATCTGCCTGGAGTCTCTGAAGGTTTTATGAATTTAATCAACAGTACTCTAAGTAGACTCTCAATTCAGTATCACTGCTCTGTGTTGTTACCTATTTGTAACTCTTTTCCTCATTTACCCTGTGTACTGCTCTCACTTGATGTTCAAAGCCTTGACATTGAGCATACTCACTTTCCAACACCTCCTTTCCTATTTTTACCTATTCTTTGCCATGCCAGATAATACTAAGAAATGTATTTGGACTTGACTTCAATTAATCTGCTTTATTTACAGGTTTGAGCACACATTTGCAATGTACATATTTACATATTTTAAACACCTCTAAGAAGCGTTATCACTCAAAATACTAATTAATGCAATTATTAGTCCATGTAATTACCCTAAAACTTAAATCCTTGCTTTGCCATTTTAATATTTTGTGGACTCTAATTTATGGTTATGTTTGTGTTTACTACTTACATTAAACAGTCATGAAACTGGAGGATGTTTTGCTGACTGCAGCAGTAGTTCATGATTTTTTTAACTTAATTGTCAGCTATCCCTACAAGAGGGATCCTAAAAGTATTAATCAGCTTAAAAATAGTACTTGTGGGATCTAAACTTTGCATCTACTTTTCTCTGGATTATTTTTTCACACCCTTGAAGACCATTGAAGTTTAATTGTAGGAATAGTTCTGCTTTTACAAGACCAAGGATAAAGTTTTTGACTCCACCTTGTGATGAATGGAACTTGTTTTAACTGATGAAGTAGTAATGAAATAGTGCTGTAAACAAGAATGATTTTGACTTGCAAATGTTTTACTTGTGTTGAATATTTTACACTTTATGCATATAGTATGTAATAGTACCATTTTAATTTAAAATGTTATTATTCCAAGTCATGCAGTTCCCTGGGATTTAATCAGTCTTACAAGAAAGCTGGGGCTCACCTATGGCTGTAAAATATTAAGGTGGAGCAGGACCATCAGTGTTATGGCATTCGTGGACTTATTATCTTAAGAATTGTTCTGTTTTATCCAGGACCAGGAGGCAATTCATGAGCTGGAAAAAAAAAAAATACCTTTCTGTTTCTCAAACTTGGACATTTTTTCAGTTGAAGGGAATTTTCTGTTCCTTGTTTATAGCTGGGGTCAAGGCTTTCTTTCAGCATCTATCAATCTCAGCTCTGCAAAATTTCTGCCAACTACTGTACAGACCTTTAACTAAGCAATACTGAAGTTGCTAATAAAAGAGTTTTACTCTTCCTAGCAATATTTGCCAAATACTTTGTCCAGGAGTTTATTTTAGACACGTGAAGGGCAGTCTGATGGAAGGTGGTGGACAAGCAATAATCCTGGTTTGACCCAAGGGTACTGCCCATTCCAACTTGATCCCTGCAGTGAACTGAGTGTGTTCTGCACTTTGGGTTTGCTGTGTTATTTTTTCTTTTGGAGTTATTTATACATTTTGTGAGCACCCAGTCTCTCTTTGATGCAAAGGTGGCCACAGTTTTGTGGAAGAAAATAATGTATGTGCTGTGTTGAGGTGGAAGAGTAGTGGTGGAGCATACTTCAACTTTTCTAGCTGTGGCACAGCTGGTTAAGTGCAGAGAAAAGTCAGAAGATGTTATCCTGTTGGATGTGAGAACTGGAAGTGTATTGGGCTGAGGAGCTATTAAGAGGCTAAAATGAGGCAGTCGTGGTATTTTTAGTTCATGAGATTGTTATTGATGTAAAATAAGAAAATAAGGGGTGGTAAGGAGAAAGCACATCAATAGAGGGAATACACAAGTGAAAATGAATGTGATTTAATTTGGAACAATTTAATGATTTAGTGATTTAATTTGGAGCAATGGATGGATGGAGAAATATCAGGAGCCCACCTAAGTGTGCTGAGATGAGAGATTGATTTGGGGCTGCAGCAGCAGAAAAGCAAAGCTTGAAGAAGAGGGAAGAGATTAGAGAGAAAAGCCATAATTTGATTAATAAGGCTTCTAGTTTTTAAAATAAACAAAAATAGCAGGTTGATGTTGTCAGGCTTTGTGTCTGAAGTCAGATTGGTGTGGAGGAGCAGGGGCAGCAGCCTGTGTTTGTCCTGGGCTTGTCCTGTGGTCTAAAGGTCTTTTACTGTCTTCAGGAGAGCCACCCAGGGTCAGGTACCTGTGGCCCTTCCTGTATCCTCCCTGTGACAGTGGATGTATAGAAATACACTTTATTGATTGTCAGAACCTCAGATACCTTCAGGCATTGCAGGCTGGACACACAACCTGTGGCTTTCATGGTTACTGATGGCTCTGTAGTCTGTAACTATGGTTTCCTTTTTGAAAGTCTTTATCCTTCTGTCCTCCACAATCTTTTATGGCAGCATTAGGAATGGTCACTCAGTATACTGTTTTTAAGAGTATGGGAATATTTTCCTTATTATAACCCTTAAATCACCCAGGATGTTTCCAGTTACAGAGAAGTATGGCTGAAATCTCCTTGGAGGAGGAGGCAAGGGCTGGGAAGCTCCATACTTGTTCCCACTCCTGGCTTCTCTTGTCTTCCCCCAGCATGCACATCCCTGCATCAGCTCCTGCTGGAGCACCCACGTGTTCTGGGAAGAGAAGTCAATATTCTTGAGACATCTGGGAAATATCTGATGGGAATTATTGAGGAAGAAGCTGGGGAAGGGCATTCAGGGAACCTGGAGTGGGTTCAGTACATGCTGGTGATATGGAAGGAGGCAGATGGGAGCAGCCAGGGAGAAAAATGAGTGTTTTACATCTTTGGAGCTATTTTAGTCTCTGTTATTCTCCATGGGGAATTCCCATTCAGCTAAGAATGGTGCCATTCTTGTGAAGTATTTCAGTGAAGCTTTGTGATACATTTTTATAGTAGAAACTATAGTTAAATTGTAGAATGTAGAAAATACTACAAGAATTAACCATCTTGCCAAAGCTTTCAAAAATAAATGACTTAGCATTGCACGAAGGGGAACTGTCAAGGTAGCTTGAAGTTAACATAGGAGTTTAAGAACAACCTTAACACTGATTTTAAGGATTTGTATTAATGACTTGGACACCAATGAAAGGGCAGCTCAGTTTGCAGGCATCACTTACAGGTCCAGAGCAAATACAGCATGAGAGGCACCTGCCTGTGTCCTGATGCTTCCTTCTGCATTAGAACATGAGCATGGTGGGCCATTTCTCCTTGAAAAAGGAAAGGTCTGAAGATCCCTTCCCTGCCCAAAGTAGAACTGGTGCCCATGGGGAGTGGTGATGAGCCCTGGTACCCTGCAAGAGCCTCATCACCCAGAGGAAGTCAAGGCAGTGGTGAGAGGATCTCATGCTGGTGATTTGTGGTTTACAGAGAGCAGAGAGAATATTTTTTGTGTGACTGTAGTCTGATTTGGGAACCCATGTACTTTGCTGGGTTTTTTTTTTTTCCCCTCATATGAAAGCAACTTCACCTTTTAAGCAAATTAAAACCAAAGAGTATCATGATGGTTAAATTATAACATTATTTACAGTGAGGGGCAGAAGGTTTAAGAACTCCGTAGCATCTGTACCTTTTGCTCATGGCAACAGTGTGACACAACACTGAACTGACCTGGTAACCTCAGCTGCCCCAAAGGACCCAACTTACTTTCCAAAATATTTCCTTGTGTTTCAAAAGAAAAAAGAAAAACCTGCTGAGGTATCAAGGTGAGTTGGCAGGATCTCTTTCTCTTACAGTACACAGAATTCAGAATATCTCAGATCTTGACAACCAAGAAATGGAAAAATTATGGCACAAGGAAATCCACATTTAAATCTTCCCCTGCTGAGCTGGCAGTAGCAGCTGAAAATTACTTACATGCAAAGGTGTAGTTGCACTGAAGGAGCAGTTGAAATGGAGCTGCTGGTTGGATTTAAGGAGATTTATGAAACTTTCCCTGCTCACCTCTTGTAGAGTCTTTCTGCAGGTTTATGCTTCATTTCTACAGTAAATGGGGCCCATTTTCTATCTGTAAGATGAGTAGGAGATAGTCTTGTGGGTTTACTGGTATTCAGAGTATAGAGTTGGTCATCATCCAAGGAGGAGAAATTGTAAAAGGGCTTTTCCACGTGGCTGGAGGGTATGGAGAAGGCAGAGGCAGACCTGTCCTGGAGGTGCACAGTGAGAGGTAATGAACACAAGTTAGGAAAAAAAAAGGAGATTCCAGTTAGATGTAAAGAAAATAAAGCCACCAAGAAGGTGGTCAGCCACTGGAGAGGTAAAAAGTGTGTGAAACATGATGGTTCAGTGCCCTGAGCCATCCTGATCTCTCTGGACTCTATTTTAGCAAGAGGTGGGACTGGAGACCTCCAGAGGTCCTGTCCTGGTGTGTTTCTGTGATTCTAACTTACACTAAGTGCAGTTTTTCTGTGGAATAAGTGAAACAGGAGGATCTAAGCTAAAAGTACTCTGCTTTAGGGCAGCAGACATTGCCTGTGGGTGACTCTGGCTCGTGACCATGATGCCTCCAGTATTTATGGGCTGAAGAGCTCCATTTGGCCTGAGCTCTCCACAAGAACCTTCGTGTGCTCTTTGTATGATCAACCACCCCCCAAGGAGCTCACATCTCTTACCATATCCTCAGGGCCTGCTTTTGGGCCAGCACAAGGGTGTGCATGATGAATTCCATCAAGAAGATAATCCAGGTTCTAGTTAGTACAGGAAGAAACCAGGTTAGCTTGAAGGCTCAGCTCCTGGTTGGTTGAGTTTGTGCTAAGGGAAGGCTGAAAATTGGGCAGAAAGATGAAGGTGTAGCTCAAAGTGAAAATGCAGAAATCTGGTATCAATTCCTGATTGATCACCCAGTTACCTTTACTCTGGGTCAATTATTCTTTCCTGATCCAAAACGTTGGGTTTAGTGCCAGAACAAATGGCTGTGGATTATCTGTGAACATGCAGAGTGTTTATCTAGGTTGATTTCCTATAAAAACAGATCCTTGTGTATTTACCTTGCACAGCAAAACTACAAATTCTGCCAGTAGGACTTTGGGTTGGGTTTTGTTGTTAGGTGCCATTTTGTGTCTATTTTCATGGATGTATAAATTTGCTGCCCATAGGGTACCAACACTGCAGGGTTTATTACAATGTTAGTGTGTCAAGTCATGCAACACAAATAGCAAATTTTAGGACCTTTCTCTTTAGAAACTTCAAGAGATTCCAGCCAGATGATTTAGTAAGAATACTTTGGGGCTAAAATGATGGTTTTGCTTATTTAACAGAGGCACCTGAATGGGCCTGTGTCTGATTTCTGGGGATGTTCTTGAAAGGCTAAAAAAGGAAGACAGGACTTCACAGGCTGTGTGTATCTGACATTGTAAACAACTAATGATAAAAAAAGGGAATATTCAGGCTAGTGTAGGGGCTTATAGCTAGAAATGAAGCAGTGGAATGAAGAAAGGGAAGATTAAGGCTAAATGTCATGAAAGAGCATTCTGCAACTGTCGTGGTTTTTTCAATGACTCTTCCAAAGAAAGCAAAGAAAAAACAGTTTTGAGGACAAAATGCCCTTCTTTTTCTGCTTTTTCATTTTTTGTTTTCCTGTTTCTTTCCTTCAGCTTAACCACTCAATGTAAAATAAGCTGATATGGGTACATAAAAGAATGTATTAAATTTTTGAGGCATGAATGGGAACCTCTGCATCCCCAGGAGCTGCTGTGAGAATGCCCAAGCGTGACTGAGCTGACTCGGGGTCTGGCATTGGAAAGTTCTGATCCTGGAAATGAGTTGATGGGAGAAGATCTGGGCACAGTGTGGGACTTGGTAGGAATGGAGACATCTGGGTAGTTGAGCCTTTAGTTTTAGAGAAGCTGAAAAAAAAAAAGAAGTTAGTATAAAATTTGGGCTGAAGTGGGTGGAGAGAGAGGGAGGGAGGAAGATAAGAAGAAATGGTTAATCCTTTACAGAAATTTTCTGCTTTCTTTTTTGAATGCATATAAATGCTGCTGCTTAGTTTACTTTCTGTAGGGTCTAGATGGCAATTCTTCTAGCAATTTGTACTATTTCACTTGAGATCAGAATCATTCTAAAAGAGCAAGAAAGGGGTATAAATTTGTGGTCTGTTAACCAGCAGCTGGAGGTAAAGAAATACCAAACCAAGATCCTCATTTTCAACTTTTAAATGGGTTTAAATAGATGATAATTTTTAACAATATCATTATTTTGATATGGATACTCTTAGCTAAGCTTTTGAAAGCTTTTGATGTATTTCCTTTAAAACAGCTTCTAGTATTATCTCCAGTGTCATAAAATTCTTGCAGATCAAGATTGTTGTGGTGGTTTAAACTAGTGATTTAAACTGCCATTAGCAACACTGCCCTAAAAAGAACCCTTCTGGTGTTTTCTCCAGCAGCCAGGATGGCTGGAGAAGTTTCTGCCCACTTCCTCTTGGTCATTCATTCCTTCTCCACGTGAAGGTTTTTCACCCCTTTTTACTTGCAGAAATGAACGTGCTGGTAATGGTGTATCCGTGGGGTGATTAAATGGTGTGAATAAAACAACATTTTAGTGTGTTTTTATTGAGGAGGGGGAGGTGGTTAGCTCTATTCCCTTCATAAGTTCCATTTTTGTTGCTTTGGGGGTTTTTGCTGTAAGCTCCAAGAGTTTCAGTGCTGGAGTTGTCAGCCAATATTTGTCTGGGCACATTGGGGTGGTTGCAACCCCACAAGGGGCAGGTTGGGGACCCAGCAGTAATTCTCCAACAGGCTTAGGACTAGAGAACATAGACTTTCAAAAGTGCCTTGGTCTTTTGGGTTTTTTTTCCCCCATATATATATTTCCAGTCTTCTACATATCCCAAATAACCATTAGAAACTTGTTCAGAAATCTGTTAAAATATGCAGTGCTTCTAAGAAACTTTTTTATTGCTGAAGATGAAAGTTGTTTCTAAAATGGGTTGAAATTAAAGCTGTCAGCGTGACCTTATTCTCATTTTCAAAAAGCTAGCTGTAAGTTTGGGTGGCTTTTCTTTTTCTTTCCAGGCTTCTCTGGATTTGGGCACCTGAACTCTGGCAGTCACCACTTCCAACTTGTTAAATGTAGTTTTACTGGGTGAAGCTGGAGGCTTGTCTGGCTCCAGCCCTCTTAGGTATTTGCTCCATACTTAAAGAAGAGAAGTTATGGGCTGCTTTTTTTTGCAATGTAACAAAATTGGTTAAATCTCTCCTTAAGATTTAGAACACAATTTTTTTCTAGAGCTCAGGTGCCTCCTTGCTGCCCCAAGAGGGTCTTACTGAAATGCAGACTCTTCAGCTTTCCCTCTCTTAGAGAACAACCTGTCTTACCAATTACTTCCATAAAACAGCATTTACTGCTCCAACCATTTCTGCTTTTAGGCTGTGGAGAGGCAAATTTCATCCCTGATCTGTCTGGATAGTGAGGAAGTGAAGCAACACAACCCTTGTAATTCCTCCTGATGACTGGGAACCTGGGATCTGATGATTATGATTCTCCTGGGAGGTGTCTTAAAAAATTAACAAGGTCATTGTCTTAACAAAAATTTCCAAACCTCGATTTTAGCCAAATAGGAAGGGAATATTGGTTTTATCTGCTTCTGACTTTATTGTCCATGCATCTCTTGTGGAGATGTCCTGGTGTGATAGCACTGCAGAGAGGTGCCTCTCAAACCCTAGGGAGGAATGAGGCAGTTTCCCTGAAAGGTTTTCTTTTTAGTAAAGATAAGATGAAAAGAGTAATGCTGGAGACAAAACTGATAAAGGCAGAAATACCAAAAGGAATGGCAGGCTAAAGCCAGAATTTTAAAAACTGCATTAATTCCATTTTCAGAAATGGAAAGGCCATTGAGAAGTAGCTCCCTACATCACCAAGACCTTCATGGCAGATCTTCTCAGGAAAATAAAGAGCACCAAGTTCTTCATGTCTCTTAAACAGGGTCAGGTTGGCCTCCTGAGCTGCAGAAAGGCTGGAGAAGCTTGATGATGATTTAAGGTTGGATGCAGGAGCTGAGAGCTGTACAGGTACAAGGACTCAGTCCCTGCTGCTGAGTCCACTTTGTTCATCGTGCAAAATGACAATGGAGCAAAGCTGATTAAATGGCACAGTAGATTTGACACAGAGAAACAGTTTTGTTAATCTGGCAGCCAAGTATGCTGGAGGGGAAATCAGGTTAAAAAAAATAAATTAAGTCAATCCAGAGTTACTATTTTCCTAATAAAAAGTTAAAAAAAAAAATAAAAAACATAGTAAAAGTTTTCCATTTTTAATAAGTCTAGAAAGTCTGCCTTTCCAGAAGGCAGCACAGTGAACTGGGAGGAAATAGGATTTTATGTATTACTTTACCAAGGAAGGAATACAGGCATAACTTCAAATAAATTTGCTATTAAAAAAAAAATTACATTATTACATTTGAGGAATAATCCAAAGTTTCTTGGAGTGATTTGCAGGTTCCATGGGACTGCTCAGTATGTACTGTGCATATAGCTGAAAAGGGATATAAATCCTTTTGTTAGTAATACAATCATCTCACAAGCTATCTTTTATTAAATTAGACCTGTGCAGCTAAATTGTTCCAATGCCTTTTGTAGAGGCTCCTAAATCATCAGCTAAATAGCAGCTGATCTAAGTTTGGCAAAAGAAGGAAATGAAGTTTTGGAAGAGGATACTCCTTGTTCCTGACAGTAATCAATCAGAATTTGGTGCTTGTATATGGTCTTGTTTTAAAAGCATTGTAATTATGGCAGTGCTACAAATCTTATGTTAATGGAGGAGAGGAAAAAAAAGAATAAATATGACCTGGACTTGGAGCTTAAATATTCTGTGGATGTTACTTGGAGAAGGAGTAGAGTTTCCCTTAATTAAGGTAAACAGCAGGATTAAAAAGATCATTTTCCCAACTTTTTTCTAGCACCATTAGAAGCAAAGCAAAGCATGCAGTGGGTTACCTGCCCATGTAGTGATTTGTTTTCTTCTGTCATTTCCTGTTTAATTCATGCTTTTGAGAGCTATTCTTTGCCTTTAAAAAAAACCTTTCCGGTGCTTTAGGGGTCTTCTTCAAAGCAAGGCTTGGACAATGAGCCATGTTGGTATTTAGGGCATGTCCCCAGCTTTCATCTGCTTTTCCTTACCTTTCATGTTTGTTTTTTCCCATTGTCAGGAGCTGCTTTGGTGGGCCCAGCAGCAGCTGGCTGTGTATTTGTTTCAGGAGGTGGGTGGCCCTTCTGTCCTCTTCTCTTCCAGACATCAGGGCCAAGGGAAAGCAGGTGGAATAATAGATATATGTGAGTGTGGAGCTTGGGAAAGTGGGTGACAGGCTTATGTAATTGGATATATACATTTAAAAGGTTTTAATCTTACATAAAAAGTCTTACTAGATTTCAGTTTGATGGTGAACATTCACTGCTAACATAAAGAAATATTTCTCTCCAACTTTGTGGGCTTTGGGGACACTTGTGAATTAATTTGTTTCTGGGAGTTCCATCAAAAGATAAAGTCTTTGTAAAACTAGAGGTGTTAGAATACAGACAAAAAACAAAATTGTTCTTGTTCTGGGAAATTGTGTGTAGTTATTAGCAGCTGAATAGTGAAGTCAAAATGCAGACAAGACCCCTGAAACCCCCTAATTATAACTCCAAGTTTTCAGACAAGTGCTCTCCCAAAGACCTTCTTTCTGGTTCCTTTCCTTATAAATAAGTAAGATATTTATGGATTCATGGAAACATCCATAGAATTTTGCTTCCTGATTTCACCAGGGCTTACAGCTCAAACATTGATAGAAGTTAAATAAATGGCAGTGAGGAGGAGAACATCAACTTGAGCAGGCACAGAGGAAGCCCCCAGTCCCGGCAGTACCTGTAACCCCTTCATACTGCTGTGAATGCATCCACTCCACTTGGAAATCCAGCAGTTCCACTGGAGTTTCCATTCTAAGTCTTATCCCTGAAATTATTTCTGAGGATATAGTACTGCCCTCCCCCTGTGTTCTGTACACCCACACCTGGGTCCTCCAGTGGCTGCCAGCTCATTTCTTGTATGTGTCTCATGTTTTGGGGGTTTTGTCAGTAGTTTTGGGTGGTTTGGTTGGGTTTTTTCTGTGCTGTGCCAGATGAGTTTCCCAGCTGATAGAATACTGGAAGTCTTTTCAGCCCTGGGTAAAAAAGGAATATTATTTTACCTATAATTGATGCTTTTGGACATCTGGCTAAGCTGGTACCTGACACCAAGTCATGACTCTGCTGAAAAGATCCCAGGGGCTGCAGTGATGTCCCTCTCCTTTCAGTACCCAGTTTCCTGCCTCTTGGTATTTGAAATATGGTAAAAAAAACTTTGCAGTTTGTGCTGAATAATTAGGGTTCAGCTAAATGAGTGAAAAAATACTGCTGAATGGAAGCCAGCACAAGATCAGGCAATTAATATGACTTTTCTGTTGCATTTGATTGCCTTTTCTGTTCTTTAAAGAAGACAGAAAATAAAACAAGAGACCTATCTGGAGAGATGCATTCAGTTTCTTGTGCTGTTTAATCATCACAGATTCATACGTTCTTAAATGTGCAGCAGTTTGTGCTCCTAAATGTTTCTAATTTAATTTTGGAGGGGAAGAATGTTTCTTGAAACAATTGAGGCTCAATGCTGTGCCATTTTTTCCATTTTCGTGTCTCTGAAGAGATGTCAGTGTTTTATCTGCTCTGTAGTGTCCTCTTTTCAGTTATTTGATTCAGTGTCATGATTTCTGGTATTCAGTGTTTTGGAAGCAGAAGAACACTAATTATTTTATAATGGCAAATGTCAGTGTGCAGTTTGCTCTGAATCAACCCAAAATAGAACTTCAGGCCAGCTTGTAACATCTTTGCAGGTTTTAAATGCAAGTATTGATAAGAAAATAGCCATTCAGAAACTACAGCTTTGTGTCTACAGTTGAATAATGCAGTTCCTCCAGTCCTCAGTTCTATGTTTAGAAAAATTATTACTATGACATCAGTTCTCTACAGATTTGTTGTAGCCATAGACTGCCCTGGAGCTATAAAATGCTGTTAGGGTGATAGCAACCTCCACAAATGGGAAGGGGAATATTTTTGGAACCATCTAAACAGCAGAGGAAGATGATGGTGTTACAAAGCACAGGGATACTTGCATGGTTATACACATATTTTCCTGTTGTTTTTCTTCAGTCTGAAAATAAACACTCTTGGTAGCATCCCTAATCCTTTCATTCATTTTTTCTTGATTTTTCAAAAGGATTTCTGCCATCTTTGCAGCCCTGTAACCCAAGATTCCAGTCAGCAGAAATTTGGTATTTAGTTTCCAAGGGGGTTGCTAACACACCTAAATCTGAGGAGGTTTTTCAATCACTGTGCCAGGGGTTTCTGTTGGTAAACAAATCATCCTGTCCCCTTCCCAGGATCTGGGAAACAAATGAGGTTGGAGAGGACGTTTTAAGACACGTGAGGTGTTGGGATGAATGGCAGTAAGGATGCAAAGTATTTTCTTTTCTATATGGAAACTTTTAAAAGGTCAAACCCACCTTTTTTTTGAGAGAGAGACTCTTCAAGCTTGCTGATAGGTTCAGTGCAGAGGGAGGTGTGTCTGGCTGATCTAGCTCTGATTTAGTTAGACTACAAAAGAGGACTTGGGTGTCATGTGAGGTCACCTCCTTCCTTTGGAAGTCACTTAACTCTGAGTACAGTATATATTTAGTAAACCCTACTCACTTCTATGACCTAGTTTGCTGGGGGTAATTATTTTGTTAATCCAGGGCTGGGATTACCTTTCCCCCACTTATCCCCTGTTTTAACTTTACATGAATGAGGAATTCTTCCCACCTCTCATTTTATTTTCTGGGCTACTCAGAGCAGGGCAAGGCTCTGTAGTAACTCCTGGTTCCCACTCTGGCTTCACTACTCCCAATCTCCCCAAAGAAGTCCTCAAAGTTTCCTGGTTTGTTGGTCCTGGTAAACTAAGAGTATAAATCCAATATTCTTCATTTTCCTGTAGCTGATGCTGGTTGGGCAGCCAAGGAGCAGCTCAGGGAGCAGCCAAGATGGGAAACAAGTGAATGCAAAAGCTTCTGCACACTCAGTGGTCTGAGTCACAACTTGTGTAGTCATGGAAAGCACTCTGCCTTCCAGAGCAGGATCTGCTCTTAGGGTAGGGTCAGATAAGGGAGAGCAAAACAAGAAAAATCTGGATGCCACCTTCACATGTTAGGGAATGAGGAGGCAGAATATATAAAGCATGGTGGGGACTGAAGCAAGGGGAGAACACCTCCTTGGTTGGGACCATAAGGAATTTTGGGGGACTTTTAGTGGGGTTTTTTGCTGGTTTTTGTTTTAGGTTTTTTTCTCTTGTTCTACCCCTTGTTCAGACTCAAGTGTAGTTTTGGTTTCCTAAGTTGTACAGCCTCAAGTCTTACCATCCTCCAGGAGATGGTTGCACATTAGACAATCTCCTTGAAGACTTTTGCTTTCAGTAATTGTGGGAGAGGAAATCACACTCTTTAAAGATTAGGTATTTAAAAAGTGCTAATAAACAACCTAGAAGGGAAAGAAATTTAGATATTTGTGTTTGGAAGAGAGATGTGATTTCTTTATAATGGACTTTATGTCTCATTGAGAGCTGGTTGGTTGTTGGTTTGGGTTTGGTTGGGGTTTTTTTTTTCAGAAATAGTTTTGTTTCTCAGAACTTCTAACAATTCTGGGGATTTTGCTTACATTGAAAAATAAAGCATAATTTCACCACAAAAGAAAAAAAAAATAGAGAAATAGAAGAGAGAATGGAGAAAATGTATTTTATATGTGCTTTCATATGCAGTGTCTATATGTACACATATGTAGTTTAGACTGAAATATTGAAAAAATATTTCTCTATCTAGAGAAGTGTCTGTTATAGAAATAATTCCCAAATCACAGCAGCCCCACACCTCTGTGGTTTCCCCCAAGGACTGATGAGAAGTTTCAGTAAGGACATGGACTGGAGAATGCTTGAGAGCTGGGAAGACACCTTCACCAGCATCCTGGTGATAAAATTTGTGAGGTTTTCCTGCTTTTAGCTCAAAAGGGTCCTTTTTCCCTATTGCTAGTTAGAAAGTTTCATTTCATTGATGTAAATAAAATGGCAAATAGAAGTTAAAAGCAGGATGAGCTTTCTCAGAACAATATTGGAGCAGTCATTTATCACCCAATCTGATTAGTTCTTGCTTGCTCATCTGACAAAGACTGGACAGACCTAGTTATTTATTTCTTCCTTAAAACTCTTAATTTAGAAAAATACTGAGGCTGCCTTTTTTGCATGATTGTGGAACAGGGAAAGAAATGGGTGGGGTTTTTTTATGGTCCTTACAACCCAGCTGAGTTGTCTCATGGATTCCAAACTCAGAGAAGGTAACCTTTGTGCTTTGTGCTCTGCTGCTTCCTCTTGCTTCCTTCCTCTTCCACTCCACACCTCAGGTGTGATCACCACTATGCCATGGAAAAATAGAAAGCTGGGAAGCAAAGGGCTCTTCAGAGCTTTTCAAATCCTCTAGTCCTTTACATTTGCCACAGAAAAAAAATCCCCACACTTAAAAAAGACTTAGAGTTACCCTTGTGTAGCTTTATGCAGCTCATCTGGCCTAAAATTTTTGATCCATTCTGCATGCATTTATCTTAATGTGAAATAATCTTCATAAGACTATAAGGTGGTTTGGGTTTGTTTTATTTTTCGTAACAATGAAGAAAAAAACACCTCCCAGAAGCTCATGACACATGTTCCCTTATCTAAAAGAAACTGCTCAGAGATTTTGCACCTGGCCAAGCTACTGGGTTTCTTTAATACCCAAACATAGGAAGCTCAGGTATGGTTTTCACCCATGTGGTTCCAAGTAACACTTCAGCAAAGTTACTTCTGATTTATGCAGAAGTTGGCTTTTTTCAAGAAGCTGATTTGCTGAAATAAATGCAAATATTTAATTCCTGGGGTTAGGGCATCTTTTGCTTGCAGGTGTGATGTTCTAATTCAAAGCAAAGCCCCAGTGTGGGGTGGGTGGGAGCAGTTACCACAATTCATGGAGAAATGAGGTTTCACCATCAGAGCTCTGGGCCAGCCCAAAGACTCATCTAAAAAAAAAAAATCTGCTCTGCTGGATCATTTTCTGCATTCAAGTTCCTGTTGTAAAATATTTTAACAATACTTTGTGCTGTTGTGTTAATAATAGCAGAAAATCTACCTTATCCCAAATAATACAAAAATAAATGGTAAGAGCTATTTTACAGGGAGAATAAATGGAAAGCTAATGTCATTAGAAAAATATATTGATGTTTTTGCATAGCTATGCAATGGAATATTTAGGTGGAAAATAAATCTGATGGTTGTAACACTTAGTGGACCCACAAGCATAAAAAATAATGTCTACAACCAATTTATTATATTTCCCCAATGATTTTTGAGCATTTACTTTGACTGATTATTGTGATGTGTTCAGATTGTTTACATTCCCTGAAGTTGCTGTTTGGGAATAAAGGAACAAAACTATATTTGGGATTTAGAAAGTTTCCCCTTCTCACAAGATACTGAATGTTGGGTTGTGACTGCAGGACTGGTTTGTCCTCAGTCTAGGAAGACATTTAAGAAAAAAAAAAATCAAAACAGATTCTTACATTTGAGCAGAGACATATGTTTTGTGGGTTGGCACCAGACTAGGATACAGAATCCTGTAGAACCAACTCTTCATACTCCAGGATATTTAGAGGAACAACTTTCAAAACAAGGTGCTAGAGAATTTAAAAAAAAAAAAGACAACACAGAGAATGTAGATTTTTTTTTTTTTTAAGATGGAAAATGTCTGGTTTGAGTTCCCTTTTGACTGTCTTTAGTTCTAGTCCCTTCTAACTGTGTCTTTGTTGTGTCTAATAACATACCAGGACTAAATATTATAAGGAAGCTCATGTGTTATTAAAAAGAAAATGTTTTCATTTCATTGGTAAATTCACATTAATTGAAGATGAGATCATAGTGACTCCTCCTGGCTGTCAGAATGATGATCATAAAATGATATGAAGAAAAACTGATGAAAAGCTTGGGTACTGGTCAGCAAAATGAACAAACCAAGAGATCCAAAAGACTCCCCTGAAGAAGGAACTTTCTCCCTGTGATGTGATGCTCACACTCCTTCTAGAAGGCTTAGAGGTTTTGAGTACAAAATGAAGGCTTTACTTATTGCAGTTTTCATGTATAAGGGAAAGGTGATTAAATCAGATGAGAAGTAACATCTGCAATGGCTTCAGAGTTTAAATAATCAGGATTTTTACTTGTGCAGTTCAGTGCCACTAAAAATAATAAAAAAAAAGCATTAACACGAAAGGCAAAGTGAAAATTATTTCCTTGTCAGGCAAAAAAAAAATGTTTTCAGTGTGGCAATTAAAAACTCTGGGGAGATTTGAGTATGATTCAGCTTTTTAGGAAAACTGAATGCTCTGTTTGTAGGGCAGTTGATAGAAAGCCCTGAAACCTGTTACATGGGCACAGCCACTTCTGGGCAGAGAAAGTCACAGGCTAAACCACTTGGAAGAACAATTGTTTAAAATGGCACAATGAGCTTTTCCATTTATTTTTTTGTAGTTTCTCTCTAGTATGTGTTCTCCCTTTAAAGAAGAAGTTCCTGACTCCAGTTCTCAGTGCAGTTTCAGTGTTAAGATCTCCTGGTTTGTGACCACTGAAAAGCACCTTCCATGCTGGGCTTCTTCAGCAAATCTGTTGCTGAATTCTCCTTTGGCTTCTGTACCAGTTTATTCCTGCATCTGCTGGGCCAGTCTCTCTTTCTGTTCCAGCCCAGCAGCTTTTTAATATATTAATTAGGGTCATTTTGTGTCTGGAATTTTTTCCCTATAGCAATCCATCAACTCCCAGTTTGGCAAGCATCAAAGCAGAGTGTACATCCAATTTCTTTTTCAGATTTTTCATTAGAAAAAGAGAGTTAGCACAGTCATGGTAGCCTCTGCAATTTTATTACAGAGACTGATCTGGCAGTTATTTTATTTTTTTTTTTCCTACAAAGAGTATCCATTTCAGTATTCAATAATTTGCTTTTTTGTGGAAGGAGTCGATTTGAAAGGTGTTTATTCTCAGATGATAGAAGTTGGAGAGGTTTGGATTTATTTCAGAAGAAACAAACACAGGCAGCTCAGATAAAGCATTTTCATCAAGCTGAGATGAAATAATTTTTTCATTGATGCAGATAAACTGCAAAAAATGTTGCATTTTTGCTTTATTATGGCGTTAAGCAGAAATAAATTGTCTGCAGAACCTGCAAAGTGATCTGATCACCTTTGCACATGTAGATAGTAAAGCATTTATGTCCCAGGCTTGCAATTAAATGCTTTATTATACATAAATAAATCACTATTTTAAAAATTCCTATTGAAGGTGAGTCAGCTGTGTGTTAGTTGGGTTGCTGCTGTGCTTCTCCAGTCTGGAGTCTGAAAGTTTTTCCTTTACCTCCACTTGGATTCCTCCCTGATCTGAGAAAGGAGAAACTCAGAAGAGACTGAGGATGGGGGGGATTTTTTTCCAAGATGAAAGCTTTTTGGTCATTCTTGTGTAAGTGGCATCTGTTGCAAAACGAGGAGTGAAGGAGTTGGAGTGGTGCAGAGTGTGACACAGAGGTACAAGTCAGGCTTCGTTTTCTGTATCCCCTGGAGCATTTACCTAAGGGTTGGTTGTATTGACTTAAGCCTCTTATCAAACTTGCCATCTCCTGTTACACAGCTACACTTTGAAGTTTCTTTGTGAAGGAAATGTTCTCCAGAGCAAAGAACATGAAGGACATTCTGGATGGCTGGAAAAACCTTTTTCCTGAGAGGCTGGTTGTGACCCAAGGAGGCTGTGGAGTCTCCATCTGTGGAGATGTCCAGAGTCCAACTGGATGTGGTCCTGGGCCACACATAGACAGGCAGGATGGACCAAATCTTCTCCAAAGGTCCCTGGCAACCTCAAATACTTGGTGGAGATTCTATAGTGGTTGTAGTAAGCAAATTGATTTCCCTTTCAATGAAAGAACTTAAGACCTGGGGAAAAAACCCATTGTAGTCATTGGGCATTTGAGCAAAAACTGATTCCAAAGGAGGCACATCAGAGATTGCTTTCTTTGATGCTGACCCTACATTAGCATAGTAATTTTTTTTAATTAATCTTTCCTTAGTTACAGTACTGAAATATGAAAACAGCACTAATAAATGGTACTGTATCATTATATTGGTGAAAAATGTTGGGTTTTTTTCCTAAAACCCTAGCTGGCATTTTTAGGGACTTTGTCTTATCTTATCCTTATGCTGGCTTTTTAAAAGGTTAGAGAGGTGGTGTAACTTTCCATAATCTATTAGTACTTAGAATATAACACTTCAATACTAATTTCTCTTTTTTTTTTTTTCTTTTTTTCTTTTCTAATATTTAATTCCTGGGATGAATCCTGCTGTTCCTATTCTGTTATTATACCAATGAATTTCCCAAGTTTGGTGTGTTCAGTCTTAAATATACCAATGCAGAGTAATTGCTCTGTGCCACAAGTAGATAAATGCCTTCCCATGTAATGGCTCTGGTGCTTGTCTGTTTGTTTTGAACTGCAGCAAATAAATTCCTGTATTATCTGAAATGCATAATTTTACCTAAATAACATTAAAAAAAAAAACCAACCCAGTCTAGCTGCAGCTAACCTGCCTTACACACTGCTTGTTGGTGTTTTGCTTCAGATCCTTGTTGAGGATGGTGGTCATTGGAGATATAAATATTGAAGAATATCTCACTTACAGACAAGATCTTTGAATTCTGTTTCCTTCAGACAGCAAAGGTCAGTAAAATAATCTGTATTATGCATTTGTGTATAAGTATTAAGTTATATAGGTTTTGATCTCCAAGATAACCAAAACTGCACAGGAGCTGAATTTCAGGAGCCTGCCTACAGTTTCAGAAGTGTTCACTTTTGTACTAAGTTTATTTATACAACTTCTGTGAAAAACAAGCTATATGGAAGGAGTTAATTTTCTTTTCCTCCTTTCAGTTACAAGAATGAGTCCTTGCCTTGTTTTTCGTCTGCATTTCATGGTATTCCTTTCTTTCTCACGAGTTTTGCAGAGTACAGATCATTTGCAGTGTCTGTGTGATACTGCTGAGAACCAGGAATAGCTCATGTGTTAAAAGCTGGAGAGTAGCTGGGTGTGGGGATTACTGCTCAAGAAGACAGAAGTTATGTGGAAAAGAAAGGGCCAGCAACACACAAAGTGAAATAGTGGTCAGTTTCTTGCAGATTTCTGCAGAAGCTTAGAAATGTGACTTCTTTTTAATTAAATATTAGAGACCCAAATCTGATATGCACTCTGTGCTATTTATTTTAAATATGTGGGCTTTTGGTCAAAATAAATGTTAGATATGCAGGAGACTTTTGTTTGTATTACTTTTTCTATTTTGAAATTAACCATATGAAAGGCTCTAGGTAATACAGGAAGGATTTTTTCTGTTATGGAAATAGAGCTAATTTTCCCCACTCATTATCTGCTGTTAATTTAATGGGTGGCAGTATCTAAAAGTTAGTGATGATTATATGGCAGTAGATTTTTGGTTAGCTGTACAGCTTGTCTATGAGCAAACCAATTAAGATATAATTTCAGAACATAATTGAACTCCTAATGGGGCACTTTAATTCAATAGAAATTTACATATTTGCATTTCTTTGTTTGAGGAGACAGGACCAAAGTGAGGGTGCAGCTTCATTTTTGAACTTCTGCATACACCCTCACCCTAGACTTTTCAAAATGAAGCCTGTAAAATGCTGTTAAATAAGAGGGTGGCTGAGTTCAGGAATAAACTACTTACTTCCCAAACATCAACTTGAGCTCTCATTAGCTGTTTGGAAGAATAAAAATTACTGTGCTGGTAGGATGCTGTTCCCTCTTGAGTTCTTCTCGCCTGCAATCTGGTGAAACCAGTTCTTGGAGAAAAGGTTTTTTTGGTGTTTGGAACCAACATTCTCCCTGTGGGCATGGCTGGGCAAGGTCTCGTTCTGCAGCTCTTCATAACTGACTTCTTTCAAGCATTATGAACACAAAATACTCAGATCTTCATGGGTAGCACTCTTTGCTTTCTGGAGGGTTTTTTTTTCAGGCCAAGTTTAACTGGAAAGGCAGGCACACAAATATTCCAATGTCTGTCACCATGGGCAGAGGACACTTGCAGAAGTGTCAGGGTTAACACAGCCCTGGGTCTGGGGGGTTTGGAATCATTCTGGGTTTTCCCAGCTGGGATGCTGGAAAGATGCTGGTGGGAAAGAGTTAAAAAGTGCAGCATGCATAACTGACTTACATGACCTAAAATAAGGAAACAAACAGTAACTGTTAGCCAGAGGAAAGCTCAAGTTAAAGAAGAAATAAAGGCAGTTTTCTTTTTATTTTTCCCTTTTTTTTTGTTTTTTGACCCCCAAAATGGAAGCCCTTTTTCCTTTAAAACATAAACATGACTGAGCTGTGAGAGATTATTTATACCTCTGCCATGTTGAGGTTAAATTTTGGATTTTTTTTTTTTTTTCTGACTGTTTTCTTCAAGGATAGACCTTTGCTTGTGTATTTATTTGTTGTAAAATGGGGACCTACAACATTGAGTAAAGAGAAACCAAATGTTTTGGGGGAATATTTATCCCTATTTGCATTTGTGTTAAGAAGGAACATTTTTGTTTGTGAGAAACTGGGACAGGGGGAGTATTTCTTTCTGTAAGGTTGGTGTTTCAATGGTTATTTCCTTAAAGTTATAGTATATGCATGTGAATGAACCTCAGAATGCTTCTACAAAACCCAGAAAAAACATTCAGCTCTCATTCTCAGCATCTTAGCTCCTATTTTGGACTCTTTTTGCCCATCAATACTTAAATATTCACAGCTGTATAGGTGTGTGCAGACACTGTTTCTATTCCATTTGATCTATTTTTAAATGCAAGGGCTTTTTGTATTTAATACGCATTACTGTGCTTGCTGTCTAATACTTCAAAACCTCAGTGACCTTGGTTCACCTACTTGTGCCTTGTACATTAGCATGCAGTCTTTAATTGTGTGATAACCTGCTCTTTTTTCTCCACAGAAGGCAATCCTTGCATTAAGCAGGTGCTATTTAATCAGCATGCAGGTATCTAGGTTTTTTAATTGTTCAATGTGTGGGAATTAAGCAGAATTAAGAATTTTGGCTTAATTTTTACTTTCAGCAACAGGTTTTTTCTAAGACCTTCTGACAAAACTCAATCTCTAAAGCCCAGTTTTTCAGTTGTAGGAGCTTTCCTTGCCAGCTCTTTAGACAGGCTGCTGGAGTTTGTATACTTTTTAAAGTAGTTTTGGAGCTGGGGTGATGGCTCCATAAAGATTCTTCCAAGGCAGTAAAATCAAGAGCAGTGATCTTCCTTTAGGCCAGAGGAACTGAAAGGACTGTTGGCTTAGGTGTCTTGTTTTTAAAGTCATTATTTCATTCTTGGTTCTCAGTTTCACATCCAGCCATTCTTTACTTGTAGGTCCTCGCATGTCTCATGTCCTGCACCTCTGTTTTCACTCTCCTTCATCCAAGGAATTGCTGATGCCAGCCAGTACCTATTCCAAGTCCATGAGCCCTTCTCACACAGTACCACTCTTCCCTCTTTTCATATCCTCTCCAGTTCTGTTCCTGCTCCAGATTTGCACCCTTTTTCCTCAGGGTGAGCCTGCACAGATGGGGACTGAAGGTTGCACATCTTTCTCTCCAAGCTCTGAGTCAGCTTGGGTACCACAGCCTTGGAGCTACTTGGGTACATGGTGGGAAAGTGTTTTGGAGGAGCCAAGTCTGTCCCCTCTGCCCTGCTGGGAAGGTTAAACACAACCATAATGCAAAACTCAGCCATCTGCCAAGTGCTGTCCCTGCTGTAGTGCCCATCTACATGGAAGGTTTGCATTTCCATTCCAGTTGGGAATTCCTGGGTATTTTTAGGAGGCATATAGTAGTTGTAGCATGAACACTGCAGAGCCATAAACTGAGATGGCTCTGACTGATTTGTTCTGTTTATTTCAGCACATGAAAGAACAAGACAAATCCTCATAGTATTTTTTTTCTTGTTAATCCTATAAAAGGCTGCAAAAATATTACCAGAGGAATGCAGCATGGATAAAATAGGAAACTGGTTGTGCAAATTTCAGGAGGATGAGTAATGTTTACATCTATTGGTTGTGTTTTACCTTTTTTAACAGGGCATGGCAAATTCTAGTAGCTGGGTAGAATTTTATCCTGTGCAGTAAAATGATGGACATGTTCAGTTCCTTCTGCCATCTCCAGCTGCAAGCCACGTAGTCTGAGAACTTTCTGCCTAATTCTGGGACTCAGGATCCATCCCAGCAGCAGCTCAGGCCTCTCACTATCCAAATTTCAGAATTTATAAGGCTGTTTAATTACACTGAAGTGCCTGATACATGACTTGGTGCTTCTCTAAATAGTTTGTCTCCAAACTGTGTCCTTGCTGATGTTTTGGTTGTAGCTCTTCTAAGACAGGGCAGGAGCACTCTGGTGTTGCATCATTTTTTCTCTGTAGAGCAGTCTGCAGTCTGGATTGATGGACAATTTTTCCTCAATTGGCATTAAAACCAAGGAGCCCAATTGTCTTTTTTTTGAAGCTCTAATGTTTTTTTCTGAGAAGGGTCAATTCTCTGTCTCTCTCTCATCTTTTCCTCTGAAAGGGTTTTTGTGAAATCCCAAGTTACTTTCTCTAATGCAAGATCTACCTTTTTAAATTTAATAGAAGGAAACCTGCTTAATTGGAAAGTTACTTCCACAGAAATTATTTAAAGAATTATGACCAAAAAAAAAAAATATTCCTATAATGCTCTACAATATCACTGCTTTTAGGTACATTTTTAAGCCAAATTTTAGAGTATATTTTAAATGCAACAGATTTGATAGGTCAGTTCTCTGCCTTAGCAGAAAATTTTATCTCTTCTACCAGATTTTTCACATTTCAGCAGAGCAAGAAGTTTATTTTCAGTGCTCCCCACTTCTTTTCCAGCTGGTCTTTTGAAATAATGTTCAAATAAAATACAGGCTGATGTATTGGACTTCTTCTAGAAGCAGGTATTCTAAATAAATATTGCAAAGTATAAGGGCTTCCTATTTTGAAACGTGGGGACAGAGTAAATACCCCCAAGGCTTCTTTATTGTTACCAAATTAATCAAGCTCAGTGGTTTAATTGTCATTTCAAAGTTAAATATTTAATAACTCAAAATATTCCAATACTGAAGTGTATCTGTCTTTAGTTGCATTGTAACAAAACTGTTAAAATTCATCTTTTTTTTATGTCTACTTTTTCTTGGTGATTTAATGGATACTTTTTCTTTCTGATTTAGTTGCCTAGGGGTTGGCTTCATACAATCACAGTAACCTGGGTAACTCCAGACAGGTTTGGGGTTTTTTATTATTTCAGGCTGTGATATTACAAAGTTTGGCAAATGCCCCTCCTTATGTTTCAAAAAATTTCAGTGAATTAAAAGCTACATCATCTTTGTTTTTCCTTAAAGAGCAATGGATTATCAAGAACAGATAAGAGCTACCCTCATTATCTGTTAATTACACAAAATATTTAAAGGAAGAAGTAGTTAGTATGCAGTATCTGAGATAAACTGAGTTATTGTTTTCTGTTGTAACACCAAACTGAGATATTCAAATTTTGTTTTCATAACTCCTCCTGAAAAAACAGTGCCCTGAAAGGAAGCTGAAGGGCAGCTGGTAATGAAAACCTAGGAAACCATTATTTCTCTGTAGATGAATGTGGCCTGAAAACTTGTGGTGGTGGCTTTTTTCCATTTACTATTTTATTTTGTTTATTTATTCCCCTTCCCTTAACCATTTCAATAGACTTTCACCATGCTAGTGGGCCTCCAAGGGTGTGGATTCCTAGTAGAGTGAAAATACATTGGAAAAGAGATGTTTGTGCTGTGGTTCCTCAACAAGGGATGGGGTTGGGTGAATGAAATGGGTGATGGGGACCCTGGGCACTTGGTGCTTGTCCCACATCCAGGTGTCCCCCCAGCAGAGACCTAACCAAGCTGGGCTTTCTTCCTCTGTCTTCATTATAATGTGCAGGGAAAAGGCACAGGAGCTTCCCTGGGCTCTGTGTGGAGTTCTTTGTTGGAGTCCTCTCCAGTTAAGCAAAAAAATCAGTTTTCTAAAAGGGGGTGGTGAGAAGGGATGAGCTCCGTGGTGCTTTCAGGGCTCTGGTTTGTAGTTGGCACATCCCACTTGGATCACCAGCATTTATCCACATCTGATCTGGCCTTCTCCCACCAGGAACTGCAGCTTCAGTGTTGTAAGTGTAGCCACAACAGCCAAGAGCTGTGATATGAAGCTAATTCTTGCCCTCTTGGTGTTTATCTTTAAACAAAACATTGTCATTTTTCACTTTCTGAACTGGCTTCTCTCAGCTTCTCTCTGCTGCAAGGAAGTCCTTACCCCAGTTATTCCCTGCCAGTCCAGCTCCCTGAATCTCAGACATCTTTGTCTTTTCTCCTAGAAGGTTCCCAGTTCAGTGAAACATTTTAAAATTAAAACCAATGCTTTTAAATTCAAGCTCACACAAAGTTTCTCAAGAAAAGAGCCACTCTTCCTCTGGAAACCTGTGGTGATACTGTCACTGCAAACAGAATGTTCATTTTTTTACCACATTCCTGTAAAATACTAAAAAGAGGTAAGATTTTTTACTGAGATGGATCAGTAATTGCTACACTTAGTCTCCCAGACCAAGGTTAGATCAAATAAATTTATTTTTTATTCTGTCCTCAGTGTATGGAAGTTTATATATACCATTTTGGGAGGGGAGGCAAAAATACTTGAGCTTAGGAGAAGGACAGATGAACTCAAAAGCTACCATGAAAAGTTAAGGTCTCTCATGGTTTTTTGTCATCTCCATCCATATGCTGAGTCACTAATACAGGACAAAAATCTCAGCATCAGTTTTCCAAAGTAAGTATAATGTCTTTAAGAAACATTATTTACATGTTAGAAAACAAAATCCTATTCTTTTTATACTACATAGATGGAAATAGGAAGCTGAAGAGGAGCCAGCAGTGTGCCCAGGTGGCCAAGAAGGCCAATGGCATCCTGGGCTGGCTCAGGAACAGCGTGGCCAGCAGGTCCAGGGAAGGGATTCTGCCCCTGTGCTCAGCCCTGGGGAGGCCACAGCTTGAGTCCTGTGTCCAGTTCTGGGCCCCTCAGCTCAGGAAGGAGATTGAGGTGCTGGAGCAGGTGCAGAGAAGAGCAAGGAGGCTGTGAAGGGATCCAGCAGAATTCCTGTGAGGAAGGGCTGAGGGAGCTGGGGGTGTTGAGGCTGGAGAAGAGGAGGCTCAGGGGAGACCTCATCACTCTCTGCAACTCCCTGAAAGGAGGTTGGAGCCAGGGGGGGGTTGGGCTCTTTTCCCAGGCAATTCTCAGCAAGACAAGAGGGCAGGGTCTCAAGTTGTGCCAGGGGAGGTTTAGGTTGGAGATGAGAAAGAATTTCTTTCTGGAGAGGGTGATCAGGCATTGGAATGGGCTGCCCAGGGAAGTAGTGGATTCTCCGTGTCTGGAGATCTTTCCAAAGAGCCTGGATGTGGCACTGAGTGCCATGGGCTGGGAACCACAGGGGGAGTGGATCAAGGGTTGGAATTGATGATCTCTGAGGTCCCTTCCAACCCAGCCAATTCCATGATTCTATGATCCTGTGAAATGTTTATTGTTGAATTTTTGGTGATTTAATCGTAGCTTATGAGAATTCTCACTAACTTACTGTTCTGACAAAGGGAATAGGAAATAGAGAAAGAAACCCAGGTGCAGGTTCACCTTCAGTAAAAGGAGAACAACAAAAACTGTATAATTTATATTACAAATTTTATTTATATAAATACATATTTGTAAGTATAAATAAATACAGATTGTTTATTTTAATCTATATAATAAATCTGTGTTTATTATACAGATAATAAGTATTATATTATCTCTATTGTGATGTATATCATGTCACCTAAATAATTCTAAGAGGACTTTGTTTATGCCACTAATTCTTGTTTGGAAGTTCTGTACAATTCCTGGTGCAGATATTGGTTCAGATATATCTTTTTTTCCTGTAATTTTCTTTTTCCAACACCATTTAAGTGTTTGAGTGACAGCAAGTGACATTTTCCTAGGATAGATTCTGTAGGCAAATGAACAGTTGACAGTAGGCATAATGGCAGCCAGGAATAGTCTGACATGTAGGTGTTCTGACTGGAAGATTCTCTTTGTGTTGAATGAAGTTCTCATGTAGTAGCTTTCAGTTTATATTGTATTCCCATAGTATAGAATTAAATCTATACCCATGACACATATGCTTCAGATGGGTTTTTAACACAATTTCAGCTCTGGAAGAAGAAACAGTGTTATAAGTCTGAAAGGGAATTGAACAGATAGATCCTGGCATTGGTTGGAGTCCTTTTGCATTCTGTAGGTGGGAAGAAGTGATGTGTCCTCCAGAGTGGATACAACATCTCTGTGCTTAGTTAAGAACAACAGAGTAAAGGTCCTGATTTTTTTAGGCAGTGAAGGAAGGCATTTGGTTGTTAGTTACATGCCAGCTTTGGGCCTCTCCATGGACTTGCAAAGCCCAAGTGTTGATATTCAAGCAATTTTGGTAAAGTTTTTGAGTACTTTGTGTGTAGTGTGAAATTTCACAGCTGGAGAAAGTAAGAGAACTCTACCTCATGAAACCTCAGTGCTATTAACTTGCAGAAGATGAGATAACTGCTGCTAGCTGAAAACCAGGATGGATTCAGCATTAACTTAGGTGATACCAATGTATTTCTTTTGTCTCTACAGAAGATGGAACATTAAATCCTTTTACTCCACTATCATTCTGTTATACAGTGCCAAAATCTGAGCAAACTGGCTTTGAACTGTTAGATCAGGAGGAATTGATTCACATGCTTTGGCCAGGTTAATACTTGTTAAAATTGGTTGTAATCTTTGGAAAACAATTATTTGGAAGCAGTGATGCTGGAGAAAAGTGCTGTTGTTTCTGCAAAGAGGCATTTTAAAACTCATTTCAAGTTCATTCATATTACAAACCTTCAGCATCTCTCCCTTCCAGTGCAAGTCAGCAGCTCACTGACTTAGAGGTTATTACTGTAAAAATGCCATGTACCAATATTTAGCTGATTTCCCCATCTGTCAGGAGTAATATTAAGACTGTGGATAGCCCTGATTCCTTATCTGCATACCTGGAATCTGTGTCAGTGGAACATCCAGTGGTTATTTCCGAGTATGTTTCCATAATTCTGTTGGTTTTGTCTGTTTGCTTCCTACTTAAGACTTTTTTTCTAATTTTTTCTAATATCTTCTCCATGGAAATTATTTTGATGTAGTAGTACATATTAAAAAATGACAATGTCCACGTTGGTTTTATTATGAAGTTGTGGTACATATAAAACAATGACCATTTTCACACTGGTTTTTTTTAAACCATGTTTTTTTGGCCATCTAAAATTTAAAATACATTTAAGGTCTTTTAAAAGAGGTATGCTATTTCAAATGACAAAACAAATTCCCTTTTTCTCTACTTGTTTAAGAGGGTGAGGGCACCATCCTAAAGATGCCTATTTTTTTAGTCCCTTTTCTTAAAGAAAAAAAAAAACAAACCAGCTTTGTTTTCACCATGTGAGCAGAATATTGAGGTTCTGAGTGGTGACTATTTTTGCCCTCCTAGGACATACAAGTCTTCCTAGGTTCTTGTTAGCAAAATGGGTCACTGATTTCGGGTGATCTTACCAAAAAGCTTGTCATTTCCAGCTTAACTGATGCTGCATGTCCACACGACAGGTCACTGGTTTGACACAAATGTTTGGGAATGAGGTTGGATGCCCTCGGATGAGGTTGTCACAACTGTCCCATCCAAACACATAAAATCACACATTCTTTATGAGTAGTTTTGATTTGGACTCCAGGAATGCAAAGCTCAGATTCCATCCGAGACAGTAAAAAAAAAAAAAAAAAAAAATGGTTTATGATGAGAAATGAAGCAGCTTGGCTGCAGCTGCAGGGAGGGGATAGGGACCAAGCTGCTGAGACCCAAGCTTTGAGGGCTGGAAATCCAGACCACCCATCACATCAGGTGGAGGATGTTTGGGAAGCAGGGTGAAGAGAGTGTTTCCCCTAGCTGCTGCCTCTTCCCCTGGTGGAGCAGCCTCTGCAAAAGCATGAAGAATGCACAAAGTTACATTTAAGTATTTTTGCAAAAGAACAAAGTGCAGCTGATCAAGACAAGAGGGCAGGGTCTCAAGTTGTGCCAGGGGAGGTTTAGGTTGGAGATGAGAAAGAATTTCTTTCTGGAGAGGGTGATCAGGCATTGGAATGGGCTGCCCAGGGAAGTAGTGGATTCTCCGTGTCTGGAGATATTTCCAAAGAGCCTGAATGTGGCACTGAGTGCCATGGGCTGGGAACCACGGGGGGAGTGGATCAAGGGTTGGACTTGATGAGCTCTGAGGTCCCTTCCAACCCAGCCCATTCTATGATTCTATATTATTATTCTATTATCAATGAGAAAATACTTTCAAACTAGAAATAGGTGTTGTAAAAGCATTTCTTTGAGTGAAGGTGGGAGTGGTTGGTGCCTTCAGTTGACATGGATTCCTTGGTTGAGTCTTCCATCTTTATATCTACTGTTCATTTTACTTTCCTGCCTAAGGTCTTCTTGGGTTTTGGTTTTTGTTGCTTTGTTTGGTTTTCTTCTAGGCATGTAAAGGAAAGCGAAGGGATTTCAGAACCTGAAGGCCAGAGGCATCCACAGTGCCTCTTTCCTGGCTTCCTGCAGCATGCAGACCATTACTTTTCCAGAACCTGGATTAAAACTTGCCTATTCAAAAGTTACCTGATCTTGTTTCAAAGCCTGGAATTGATAGTGAGCTCACAATTTCACCTGTTTCCCTCTTTACCCATCCATATTAGTCAGAAATAGCTTATTAAATAAAATTAACACTAATCTACCTTTTATCTAGAAGGCCTTCAATATTTTCTCTTTCTTTCTGTTATCTTGAATAACCATGTTGTTGCCTGTTGCTGTTTCTAGCCTGATCCTTTCTTCATCTCCCTTAGCTGTGCACATGCTTGGGCATTTTCTTGCACAATTTGCAAAAAGGAAAAATTATGACAGTTGGGAAAAGTTGGTGAAAGGCATTTGTGTGAAAATGATCTGCCCAGCCATGTGCAAAGCAGCCCAGCCTGGCAGACTTTTGCCATGGCTTCTCTAGGATAAAACTAATCCATGGGCTACCAAGTTCAGAGCTATACTCCTGACATGCCTTATTGCCTTAGCCCCTAAATTGCTGATAAGAAACAATGAGGTAGATGTTAAATAGAATTTAGTGTTTTTAGAGGCTGCAACATTTGTTATGGTTGGTGCATTCCTAAATATATAGTGAAACACAAAATTCCCTGATAGGGAAAAATTGCATTGCTGTATATTTAGAGCCTACACTCCAGGTAGAAACTTGGGCAGAATCCCTTTTTTCTGTCCTTTCCCATTATTGAGTTCTTTCTGAGGAGCAGCTAAAGCCATAAGTGACTTTTGGATTCAATTCAGGGCGATTACATTTTTGACTAGAAGGAAAGAAGGGTCTGACTTCCTCCTCCATGATCAATTCCTCAATCCAGAACTAAGTATATAAGAAGCTAAAGCCAGTTTAGCCTCTCAGCCTGGAAACTGAGCTCAGAGGCACTGTGAGCAAGTGGACTGAAGGAAAGGGAGGTAAGGAGAGGTGACAGGGGTCTGTGGGGTCTTCCTTAGGTGTTGGGATAGCAGGACTACCTTCCTTAGAGTAAGTTCCAGCTCAGATTAATCTGATATTTACAATAATGGGATGTATTCATGCAAGGGGAGGGGGAAAAAATGTATAAAATATCTACTGGACTGACACAGCAGTAAATTACAGCAGTAAATATTAGGTAGGTATATTCTGCCTCAATTATTTAGGTAGAAATTCATGAAACTTGAATCTGGGATTGAACTTCTTAGCATTGAACTAAGTGTAGTCATTTAGTGATGAAGAGAAGGTGATTTTCAAAGCAGATGGGTTTGAGGATACAGAGAGAGTGTTCACACACAATTACTGGATCTGAGTTAGGTTTTGGCTCCGTGAAAATTGATGGCAGAGCTGGAAAACATTTCAGTTCAGAAGGTACAAAGTTGTGTTGATTGGAGTGTGTTGCATTGCTACCTTCTGGACCTGGCCCTTCTTCTGGGTTTGACACATTTAGGTATTTTTACAGCATGTTTTGTAAAATGAAGTCCAGGCTTACAGATTCTGTATCAGTTAATTTATTTTTTTTGTCCCTGAACTCATCTAATATTTTGTCCCATCTAAAATCTGTCCATTGGCATGTTTAAGGAAGTCTGACTGAATGCTGAAGCCATCTCTGTCATTCATTTCCATGATTCTTTTGCTCTAATAAGAGGTAAAAAGTAAAGATTTTGGAGCAGTATTGAAGATGCTTCTAATGAGGTTTGTTTGTAAAGATTTTCTAGGGAAAATAAACATGTTTTGTTGTGGGGATTTTGGTAGATACTTCCATAACTTCTGCAACTTGTTGATTGAAGTTCAGTAGATTACTTGATTTAGGGTTTGGCCAACAAATGTAAATGGTGGAGTAACCTCTGACACATCTGGAATTGTCCAAATTTACATTTTTCATGTACTCTTCCAAGTTTCCTCCCTGTGCCTGCTGAAGAGACTCCCAGAAACTGATACCTGACCATGCAGTTGCCCACATGAGATCTTTAAAGACCACCCAGTCCTTTTCCCCAGGGTCCTTGGGAATGTGTTTTCAGGTGGGTTCCCCTTCCTTGTCTTCATAACCTGCTTCTTCCTGAGCAGTTGCACCTATGGAGAACATACCCTCAGCCTCTCCTTCTCCACTGCACTTCAAGGCTTGGCAGTAAAACAAAATACTGCAGTGCTTCTGAGACCCTGGGAATGCTGAGTGGCTGCTTACTAGACTTGGAAGCAAAAGAGTACAATAAAAACCCAAGCCTAAGCTGTGCTTCTAAAGGAAATATGCTAAAATAACTAAAAGTGTGCTACACCTTCAAGGCAGCCTTTGAACATGAGAAGAACTTGCATTTTATCTAATTTTCACTCGCTTCACCCTCAAATACGTGATCTTGGTGGAGTTTCAAATGCAAATGGGGGTGATCTCTAGAGCCTATATGCTTTTTACCTTTTTTCATTTCATCACTGCTTAATATAGAATGGTAGGGTTACCTGTCTGCCTAATTAGGTTGATTTATTTTAATTTTTTTTTAACACAGCATTCGTTAGATATCAGAATTGGTATCTTTGGCTCTATTTTGACAGGAGTACAGGACTTGAGGCCTTTGGTCAGTGCTTTTCAGAAATCAAACTGTTTCTTGTCTCAGTGGTTCATCCCTACAAGTCAAAAAAAATGTTTTTCAGAGATTTGTGCTGTGGGAGCAGAGCTTGCCTGCGTTTCTGTTTATTGACTCTGATCTGTAGAGGTGCCAAAAAGAATTTTTTAAAGTCCTGAGGAGTCACCAGAAGAAGATTTCCAGTCTGTGTGAAGTACTGCTGGGACATTTCAGTACTGTTGTGGTGAGGATGGTGTTTGGTAGGACATCAACACTTGCATGGGGTGGGCAGTGTTCCCAATGCTTTGAGTCCCAGCTTATGCTGAGTTTTTGGTAGAAACTTCAAGTTTCCCTCGTGCAAGGTATCAGTGTGGGTCTGGAGGCAGAGAAAACAGAGTAAACCAGTGTGGGGAAAGTTGTACTCTGTAAGGTTTTTTAACAAAAACACCTGAGTTTGCTGCATTGCTTCCAGAATTAAACCTGACAGCTGGGAAGTTCTTCCCATTAAAGGCTGGATGTCTCAGCAGTGGGGTGTTCATAGGTTGTGCAAGGGAGAGTTGAAGAGGCAGGAGGAAACATCACAACTGGGCTGCAGGAAGGACATGGAATGGTTCCTGCATAGGAGGAGCAGCACATGGGGAGTTTTGCATAATATATGTGACGCTCAAGCAAGGTAATTACTGATGACTAAGTGAGAAGTCAGACTTCCAGCTCATTTTGCACAGTTTGAAGAATTGTTTCCTATGCTAAGGTAGGCAGGGCTGGCAGCAAGGAGAGCAGCAGGAGGTGAGGAGCACAGAGGAATGGGATGGATTACAGAGGCACTTAGAAAATATTTTGCCTTCACATTATAGGCTGTTGGTTCTTGTTGCTTTTGTAATTTCATCCTGCTTTTTCATTTTGTAACCTATTTACACTTAATGTGTTTCTGTTGAAATGAGATTAACGTTCCAGAAAGAGATCTGGTAACTGTTAGCATGCACCTGAGCAGTAGTACCACTGTACTAAAATAACATAGGAAAAAAACCAATAAAAATAGAAATTGGAAGAATATGTTTAGCATCAAACCCAAAGATAAAAAATAAATGGGATGCCTGGTCCTTTTTGTCCCCTCTCAAGAACAAAAGCTACAGCCAGAGTAATGTTGTGTATCTCTGGTGCTTTATTAAATCCAGAAATATAATAAGTACTTAATAAAACAAAAGGCAATTCTGAGAATGTATGAGTTGATAATTAGAAAACAAACAAACAGGCAAAAAAAAAAGCTCCTGCTGAACAGCATCATGCACCTGAGGTTGCACAGACATACTAAGAGCAAGTCCTCAGTGCAGTCCCACGACCTTCTATGTGCTCTGAGGCATAGGAACTGCTGGGAAATCCTGTGAATCCTTAGGGAAAGCAGAGGAGAGATGTCCTTAGGGGCTGGGAGAAAGTAGTGAGTCCCTGTGATCTGTTTTTCAGTGATCTGAGAGAAAGAAAAAGTCACTTTAGTATCTTGTGGAAAGAGAAAATGAGCCTTGTTCTTGGCTGCTGGGAATGAAGTGGTTAATAGTATAAGAAATAGTATAAGAAGCCTTTCTGGCTCTCTTATAAACCTTGCACAGTTAAACTTGGCAATTTGACATCAGCTGTCCCAGGAAATCAGCACTGGTTTTAAATGTCTGCAGTCCAGGTTAACTTCAGGTGCTGGAAAAGGAAAAATCAAATTGATAGGTTTCACAGCTGATCGTTGTGCTGAAGTGTTACCCTGGTACATCACGGAATAACTTTCTCATTCATATAAGAGTTACTCTTTGTAAATTTATATATTTGCAAGAATACAAAATACCTGAAATCCTGGATTCCTTGCTAAGCTTGAAGTGTTACAGTTACTAAACTGCAACCTGATGTATTGCTGTTTGGTTTAACCTGAGATGATTCCATGAATGTCAAATAACATAATGCTGAGGATATTAAAAATTCATGCAGAACATGATGCCAGTATGTGTGACCTCAACTCCAGAGCAGCATAATGTGTTAAATTATCTTGCTATAGTTCCAAAAAGCTTCATGGATTAAGTTTTTTTTTTTTCAAGTGCTACTTTGTAACAGTGGGAAATAAAAAAAAAATTAAAATTCTACTTGATCAGCTTTTTGGTTTACCTCAGCTTCTCAGAACTCCCATGTTCTCTAATCTCTAAGTGTGATAGCCCTGCCTGTGTCTGTAGTCATTTTGGGCAGAGAAAAATCTTTGCTTTGAAGGTGTTTTGGATCTACTTCTCAGTATGACTCTTGACACCTCGTTGCATACATGGCAGTCCCCAAGTCATCTTCTCTTGCTGATTGCACAAAAATCTCAAAGCAGAGATTAAAATAAACTTATATTCCCTTTCCTGGGCTTTTTTTGTGTTAGTCTGCTCCTAAATGGCATCTGGAAAGCATGCTATAGAGATGCTTTTCTACCAAACATATTGATAAAATTTATCCAGAGATGCTAAAAATGTAAAGTTCAGGATTTGGGGGGTTGATAAATTTAGAAAAGCACTTTGAAATCTGATGGCTTTGAAAGACTTGAGCTCCTTTAACCCTTGTAAGTAAATTTCCATGGTTTCATCTTTGCAGCCTGTGCAGGGGCCCAGGCTACCACCCCATGCACAGTTGCAACAAATTTGGAGTTTGCTGTGGGATTTGTCCTTGCACCAAGGCAATAAATAGAATTGGTAAAGCAGAAAGGATAGTTTGCTGCCAAACTAACTCTGCCACAGAAGTCTGTGGTTGCATCAGGTGAAAGAAATCCTGATGTGAAATACTTTGGTACCTGGGTGTAACACTGTTCTTGATCATTATATGGGGAATGCTGTGGTGCAGTATTATTATTACTAATATATATATATTATTATATATGTGCAGGTGAATTCATACATTCTGTATTTAAGGCTTTTTTGGAAGAATAAACACAAAGTCTACTTAAAAAAAAAAAAAAAAAAAAAACTTGTTTCAACCTGCTCAGTATTATCTGCTGCCAGAAATACTTAAAGGTACTGAAGTACAAACATTTTCCCCCCCACTGTGTACTTAGTTGGGCTGACTTACAGCAGTTACAGACAAATTATTTGACTGTTTCCATGTCCTATAATTTTGTCTGTGTTTTAGGATGAAGTCTTACCTTGAATAAAGCTTCGTAGCCAAGCCCTGGTAGGTAAGATGCAGCTGCATGAGTAGATTCTTAGTTTTGGCAGCTTAGCAGAGGATGTGTTGATAGGCAACACAAACCACATACAGTCTGCTGCATTATTTGTTTTCTGAAATATCTGGACCCCTAGTTTAAAATTACTAACTCAGTCATTTCAACTATTACTTGTGTGAACTTCTGCAGCATTATGGCTTTTAGTAATATTCATAATGTGTATCTTGGCTTGGTTTGACATTTCCTATTACAACACCACGTTTGGATGCTGCTTTTCATAATCCTTGTGTTGGTTCTTTGAAAATACATCAGGCTTTCTCTCCAACTCTCCTCTGAGACTTTTGGTGTGTGTGTGTAAGGTCAGTCCCTTTCTGTAGCACCACATCTTCTAATGAGAGGCCTCTTCCTAGAAGTATTCAAGAACATAACCCTCAAAAAAGATTGTGGCTTCTGGGAGTGGAGGAAAGGCTTGAACACTGTTATTTGTACCTGCTCACACAGAATGGTAAGAAGATGAACTGATATATTCCTCAATTAATATGTTATGAGACTACTAGAAACTTTGGATGCCAAAGAGCAAAAAACACTTTCAGCTTTTTTAATTCTTATCACTGAAATTGAGTTGCTAATTTAGTCACTCTCACTGAAGACATTCTCACCTGGTTTTCAGGCTATCTGGATATTATTAAGGAATTATTCAATTATTAAGAAAAAATTCTTTTTGCCCAAATTTTAATTGTTTCCATCTGTTCTCTGAAATTTAGCAGTAGCTAAAATTAGATACTTCCTAAGGCACTATGCACATTGCTGGTGTACACAGTAGCTTCATTTTCTGTCTTTTATTTATGGCCATGGTTTCACTGACATCCTCTTACCCTGAGACTGGGAGTCTCTAATTCCTCAACTGAAGGTCCCATTCATCACACTTGTTGATCATCTTGTTACTCCAGAGTGGTGGGAAAAGAGGAGAATTTTACCCTGTGATTTTAGGTCCTAACTTTTGTGCCAAAACCCAAACTGGGACAGCTCTGTACTTGCACCCTCAGAAATTCTTTGCATCTGCAATTGCTTCTGCCCATGGGTGCAGGGCAGCTGGCAGATCAGGCAGTCCCAGGAGCTGGACCTGGCTTATTAAGTGCCAGACCAAGACACTGAGAACTGATTCCAAAAAAACTGGGGCTGTCTACCCTTCCAGCTGTCAAAATTTTATGGTAAGGTGAGGATGTGCTTTGGTCCTCAGCTCCCCAGCAGCATCTCAGCACTGGGTGTGAATAGAAATGATTTTATCCACCCGATTAGTAGCTGCCAGGGGATCTGATTGCCCCATCAATTTCAATCTAGCCTAATTCAGTAGGAATTTCAAGTTTTTCTCCTTGAATGGATGTCTTGGTACTTTCTATGGGAAATGAAGTCTGTCCTCTGGAAGCTCCCATTAACCCCTTCCTCCCAGCTGCCTTACTTTTGAATTAAAGATGTTTCCCAGTGCAGAAGAAGAAACAAAAGCTTGCTACCAAATTCTAAGGCTGTGCTGCTATTACATTTATATTTTTTATCATTAAATTCAGATCACTTGCAGGGCAATTGGAAGTGTTTAAAGTCTTGTTAACGACTGGAGGCCTTCAACACTTTGTCTTTTCTGTTGTGTATCAGGAGTTTCTTTGGCTTGAAGGTTGTTTTCTTTTTGGTGGTAGAGAATATTTTTCTGTAAAATCTTGTAATAAAAGCCCAAACTTTAATGAAGTTGTCTGTTGGCTGTTGCTAAAAGCCTTGTTCTCAAACCCTTTTTCTCTGGCTGCTCTGCTGCTGTGAAAAGCTGGCTAACAGGGAGCCAACAAAATTCATATTTTAGCCGCTCTAAAGCGTGAAGCACTTCTCTTGATCTGTGTGTGACAGCATTAATACAGCCATTCATTGAATTGCTTCCCAAAAAAACATGCTAGAAGCAAGAAACCTAATGCACTTCATATTTTAATTTTGTGTTGTAGATCCTGGAGTATAACAAACTTAGAAAGTTAAATGTGTAATTATTTTTGGAAGGCTGTGCTGGTGTTGCAATAGGTTTCTGTCTTGAATTCTTTAACAGATGGGTATTTAACTTTTCAAAATCTGGGTTTTACCCATTCCTACTGCAGATTTACAGTCAAGCACCGTGGCAACTCTAAATGCTTGGTTTTGTTGTCCCTTCTTTTAGTGCTTATAGAGGAGATGCAGAACAAAAAGAAAAATGCATCTAGGTCTAAGTTTTGAGGGTTGGGCTGTGTGGGTGAATTGCTCAGAGTAAAAACAACATGGAATTTTGTCAAATAAAAGTTATCACTTCTGTTTTGCATAAGGAAGGGTACAAACCAAAGCCAGAAACCAGCTGCACACCCCTGTCCACTCATCATTCCTGAGCCTGCAGAATTCTGTGTTGTCGAGTACTGCATTCAAATGGGAGTTGGGTGATAGGAGTTGTAATCCTCTGCAAATAATAAATAAAGAAATAAAGCTAAAAATCAGTCAATCAGCTGGCTTGGAGTGTGGAGGTAACAGTAGCCTTTTATGTGATGGTCTGGGAATGGCTTTTTTTTTTCTTGGGCAATTAAGAGCTGTGTAGCAAAGGTTCTTCTTGCCTCCCTGGTAGCTTTACACCAAGGCATTGAGCAGATGCTGAGGGCATGCTTGAATATCTTGGTTAGGATATTGAGCTAAGTATCAGAATCTAATTAACTTCCTGCCATCAGATGATTCTTGTGATCAGCTTGCTGTAGGAGATGTTTAATGTCATGCTTTGTCTCTGTCAGCTGGAGCTAATACTGCCATCATCATCACTGAATTTGATTTATATATATATATATATTTTTATTTTTTTTTCTCAATTGCAAGCCACTGCAATGAGAGAGCCTGCCAGAAAGACAGGCTGGGCTGGGGGGGTGGAAAACATGCCCATGGCCCAAGGAAGCCTACCTGCTACCACCCTAAAACACATTCATTAATACTGAGAGCCTTGCTAAATGGAGCAAGGTGGCATCTTGCTTTGGGAAATAGCCTTGGGTTTGGTCCTCCTGAGGTTTTTTTGATGTCAGGAAATCAGAGCAGTGACCCAGGCCAGCAGCCAGTGAGACCTTGATGGGTTGTGTGGTCATTGGCTTGGAAATATTCTTGTGTGACTGAAATGGTTCTTGTAGGGAAGGGGTTGGTGATGTTGATGGAGAGATGGATGTGTCTGTGGCCAGGGGAAAGTGGTGGGAATGCTGAGAGCCAGCCTGCAAAGGAACAGAGAGGAGGTGTGGGTTAGGAGAACCCTCCTCAGCTTTGCTTTACATGCACAAAATACCAGCTGACAGGTTTGTCTATTTTTGAGGTTATTAACTGAAATCCTTCTGTCCCATCACTTGCTTAAAGTGACCTCTGACCACAGCCCTCAGTGATGCTCTCTCTCCCCCAGCTTACAGCTCTCTGGAGTTGGCTCTAACATCATCCAAAGCCTCCCTGGGGGAAGGTGCATGGTTTCCTCATTCTGTTTCCCTGAAGTTGGGCAGGGTTGAGGAAGTGCACTGGCAGAAGTTTTCCCCTGACCAGACTCCACAGAGAGATACTAAAGAAATGGAGAGTCATATCTGGGGGATAAGTAGCAAAACAGAGTTCAGCTGGGGTCCCAGAGAGATGTGTTTAGGAGAAGGCTCAATCAGAGGATGAGGAAGAGCTTCAGGACTGTAGTAAGTGCAGGTTGGCTGCTTGATAGGTGGGGGGGATTGGATCCATGAGGAAAAACGTGGTGAGGAGAGGGGAAGGTGGAGAAGTTGTTGGTGAGAGTGCAGGAACCAACTTCCCAAAAAAGCCCTGAAGGCATCACGGCTGCTTCTGCCAGAGGGGGAGAAGAGGAGACAAACAGGAGGATTTGTGTTTCACTTCTATGCCAGAAACAAATCAGAGGAGCTAAGGTGAACCCCCCCAGCTCCATGACTTCTCTAGACAACCCTTTATCCCAGCCTCAGGACCATGGCTTTCCTTCCCCATCCAGCACAAGATTCTTGGAGTCAGAAGCTGGGAGGGTTCTGGCAGTGCTGACCTGCTCTGCAGTAACCTTTCTGAGGGCAGTCTGGAGTTTGCACTTTCAGGAATGGCTTTTTCATTGTCCTTGAGATGGTTCTGTGCACTGTAGCCATAGACTATTGCTAGAGCACTTTTCTGTGGTTAAGAAATTCAAACTTTTTCCTTTAGCAGCAATCAGGTTAAAATTACCTTTTCCTCTACTGCCAGCTTTCTGTGCCTTTTTATTTGATTCCTGGGTTAGGATTTTTTGTATTTTGTCTCTATTATATAATGTGCTTATTATAAATGGATATTAAAAATGACATAGGTACTAATATCTTTTTATTTAAGTGTGGCTTGGTGTTCAAATTGGGGTTTTAAGGAAAAATTCAGCTTTGTCAGATTCTGCAGCAAGGATAATTATGTTTATGACCACAGAGCAGTGGCCAGAACAATACATGAGGTATGTATCAATACATGGAAAGCCTCTGGAAAGCTTTCAAATTAGTAAATTTGTTAGGACATAATGAGTTCTTAGATATGTTAATAAATAACCTGTTGTCTGCAGCATTTTCCTCATCTCTGGCCTTTTCACAAACCCATAAGGCTTCAGAAAACCTTGCAACAAAGAAGTGAGTTTTATTAGCCTTGTAAGAGGATGGGTACTTTTTTTCCCCAATGACATTTGGCACATTTGTCATTAAAGCAGCTTAATAATATTCCACGTGTCTGTTTGGCCTTACTGCTGCTCTGTAATAAACTGATACTTCTGTCTAAAAATCAGAGGAATGTTTGATGATGTAGCACCCTGTACTCAGAAATATCTTAAAAACAGACTTCATGAAATCTTATGGAAGCTTTCCAAAAAACCATTCAATCCTGGGCTGAATTTTTAGAAAAATTTTGTCTCTATCTGTGAATAACTAAGGCTGATATTTTTTAAATGATCAAACAGAATCAAATAGTAGGGCATTTTATATCAATATAGGCTTGGTGGGGATCCAATGTGAATTGTATTAAACTCACTGGGAAACTATCTATTAACCTTAGCAAGAATAGAATTAGAATTCCAGAAACTGAATTCTGTTTTAGGAGTCTTGTGTCAAGGGATTATTAAAATATCATCCTGATACTTTATGAATGAATTGGACAATTACCAGCACTAATTAGCAGCAACATCAGTTTGAAAGGACTACTTAGAGGAAACACAATGATGAATATTCCTGGATGATGAAGGAGAGAGCCTTCAGCTGGCAGTGTGGGACATACTGGGTAATGAAACAAAACTCCTTCACTATTTTAGCTTATTTTCAACTTTCTCAGCATTTCCAGCTTCAGACAGGATCCTTGCTGTGGGACACACTGCCTGGGCTTTTCTGGAGCATAGCAACACCTAAAAACCTATGTAGGGACTGAGTAATGAGCTCTGTGTGTAAGATAAATTTGGTTATCATTTTATGGGGAGATCCCCACCCTGTAACCACAGAGGGGTGATGGCAGCAAAGGTTATGAGAAGTGTGAGTGCTCTGGGGATGAAGTTGGCCACAGCATTAAGTAAGAAAAGAGTAAAATTCACCACATTGGAAGCACTGGTTGTCAGCAGTGAGGGAAGCTGCTTCTTGACCTTCCTTAAAGTAATTCCTCTTTTAAAAGGGTAGTGATGAAAGGATTCTGGAGCAACAACCTTTACTTTTTTCCCCTTCTTTTTTGTCCTAGCTTCTCCAAGAGTTTCCAGTTAACTCATACCTGAGCACTAACAATGAAAATAACATTTATATGTGATGCAGGTGTTCCTGTGCCTTGGTGGGATGATCCCTTTCTATGTAAACTCCAGGTGTACAATGTGGCATTTCAGATGAAGCAGAAAATGGATTTCTGTGCCCCCAGCATTGGTTGTAACCTGAGTCAAGACCAGAGAAATATTGATGCATAAAGTGGTGGGTGGCAGGCACTGAGTCCTCCTCACATCACCTGCCCTGGCAGCATTTGGCCTACATGAACATTGAAAATACTCAGGATTTACCAGTTCTGGAGACTTGTGCCAAGAATTTTTAAAGAAGAAATGCCGTTGTTTAGAAAAGTTCATGTTGTTTTCTTTTTGAAGGACTGGCTTTTAAACAATGGCATAATGTCATGTCTAAAAGAAGGAACTTGATGATGTGATGATAAAATTTCATGGGGCAAAAATATAAACTGTTGGTGTGATTGCTGCATTAAGTTTCTCCTTTCCTGATGAGTTGGAGGATTTGGATTACAGCTCAATCTTGAAGTCTAGGTGTCCTTTTCTTCTGCTGCCTGTGCTGTTAGTATATTTCTTCAAATATCTGTAGGGTGTTTCAGCTGCTTACGCCATGTTTAGAGGAATGGAAAAGCATCCAATCTTGGTGTCACACAAATATTTTTCTATAAAATAATCTGAATCATAACTGATGAGTTGAGATAGACCTTATCTGTCAAAGAAGAGCTCCAACATGGGGTGGAAGCACAGGAACAGCAGGAGAGTTGGGCAGGAGGAAAGCTTGGGTCAGCTGTCTTCATGTGTGTCCCCTGTTTCATCCCTGTCAAGCTTTACAAAAAGGATGTGTGCTAATTAAAAAAAAAAAAAAGCATTTGGCCTTGATGCAACTTGTAAGGGTGCTTTTGAGAGTTTGTTTCTACAAGTCATCTGCATCACCAAGTCCAGGAGAGGTTAAAAGTCATAATCCAGGACTACTGACCTCCCTGACAAATTCTCTTCATTAGTTTCTGATGGCAAGATATGGTGCAGCAAAGAAACCAAGCCACCTATTCATTCTGGTTTTCCTTGTGCAATTGGTGGTACTGGAAGCAAGGTTCCCATCAAAAGAAAGATTTCTTTTTTGTCTTATCAAATAAGAAAGGTGTGTGACTCTCAGCAAGTTTTCTTGTGGGTGTTTCTGCCAGTGGAGGACAGCAGAGTTTGCAGGTGGGGACACCTGGGCTGGAAAGAGGATTGCTTCTCTCTCCTGTTTGGGTAATTTTATCAATTTTTATTTTTATTTTGCATGTTAAGGCTTTCTGTTAGCTATACAAATCAAGAAGAAAATGGATTAACATGGTCCTCTCTTGCATTGACATCTGGCTCTTCTGCACTGTTTGCAATGCCACTGCTTTTGGGTAGAGACAACTCCAGACATGAATTGTTATTTGGCAGTTCACTGAAATAATGACTAAAGAAGTTTTTTATTAATGTGGTTTTTTGTACCTCTAACAACACTTGCTCAGGAAAATAAAGGGGAAAAACAAGTTGATATTGTACAGAACTAAAATAATTTGTTTATCATCTCACTTCTCATCAGTTTTAGTTATCTCTGTGTTAAAGATCAGTGAAAGAGAAATGTAGATTACATTTCCATTGTGAGCTAGAAAACAGAAGTGAGTATATAACAGGTATGCAAAGTACTAATGGAAATAAACCACAAGTTTTTTAAACGTGGTGTTACAGTTGAGTGAAAATAATTTTTAAATCATTCCTTTTTCATTCTAAGGTCTTTTTGCAAAACCAGAAGAAACTGGAATCCATGATTATTTGAAGGAACCTTTAATTCCCATACCTCACAGACCCAAATCTCCAGTATGAACTTCATCAAAATACCAAGAACAGGGAAGCAAAAAGCATATTACTGTTTAATGTACAAAATACAGGCAAATGCTTGCCATAGCAACCAGCAGTTAGGGGAGCTGAGTGCTATGGTACATGGGCCTGCACTGTGCTTACCTCTTTATTACCCAGGGCTGTACATGGGAGTGATTTTCTTTATAGTGGGAAACTGATCTATTTGTCAATTTGATTGTTTTTGCTCCGTTTTTAAATTGCTGGGTGAAGATTGCATGTGTGCAGTTTCTGAATAGTAGGTGCACCTTTCCTGTCAAAACCAAGGCTTTTTATAAAATAAAAGTCTTTTCATGGCTGTAAGATGTATTATTAGTACTTGTCACTTGCTTTATGAAAGTATCAGATATGCAGGATTTATAGGGTTGAGATTATTGGCTGAATTGATGGCTCTGATTTTCTCTTCTTGGAAATTAAAACTCCTTTTTTTTTTCTTTTTTTTTTTTTTTTTGCTATAACTGGTGAAAAAAAAAATAGTATCCCTTCGTACGTCTTCTTAGTTCAAAGCTACAGCCACTCAAATGACTCAGTTGCCAAATCTGTGAAGAATGTTAGTAAGTTAGCCTTATAGCAATATATCACATACGTAAAACAAATATGTTAGTATGTTAGCCTTGGAGCTATGTAGCACATAAGGAAAGAAATGTGTTAGTATGTTAGCCTTGGAGCTCTAGCTAATTTTTAAATTAGCTTCTCTGAAAGACCTGCCAGTTGTTATTCTATTTCTTTTAGCTTTAATGTTTTCCACGTGGTAGATTGTGTTGTTAAGCACTTAAAAAGCATTTTTGAAGTTATATTAATGTGGCCAACTTGTTGGCATACAGAAGGACTTGACCAAGGCCATATCTTCATGCAAAGGTATTTTAGGATATTTCCTTTTTGTTTTCTGGTCTCATCTGTTACGTTTTAACTACATTTTCTCCAGATCCCTGGCAAACATTCAGGCAATAGATGTGAATTTTAATCAGTCAGGAAGATTGTTGTTTCCAACAGCTTTATGATGACCTTAGTCAGGTATTCAGCTTTTTTTTTTTTAGAGATGCCTAACTGCTCTTTGGTGTTACAGCAGTTTAAATTTAGAATGAGGATCATACGTTGACAGCTAAATATTACTTTTATTTAAACAATCCTCCTGTGGAAAAAAAAATAGGAGATGAGGAGATAATTTCAGTCGTGCAGCACTCTAAAATAAATGAACAAACATACTGGATTTCCTGAGCACTTTGGACTGACATGAGCCAAATGCTGCTCTTTCCACCTCATTCCTGTACATGTGCCACTCCTTCCTCAGCATCTAGTCCAGCACAAGCATTCCTCCAGCCACAGAGATTAGGGAACTGATCTAGGTTAAGACTAATCCAGCAAAAATACACAAATCTGCTCCCTTATCTGATGCACTGGAGCAGCATTTGCCTCTGCAGAGGAGAGGGAGCATCCAACTGCAGGAGCCTCTGGCAGAGGTTTGAGTTGTGCCTCCAACCTGAGCAAGGGGCTACACCTCAGGAATTGCCTCTTGAAGAACAGTCCCAAGTTCCAGGAAAATGAGGAAGTAAGAAAAAAATAAAATAAGTTCTGTTGTCCCCATAGTTGAGAAGCTTTCCACTGAGAAGCTGACAGAGCCCTGATTTAAACCAGGTCTTCTGGATTGATGGAGGTTCCAGCTCTGCCAACTGAAAATCCTATGATCCCTGCAGTTATTCCAAGCATAATCAAGCAAAGATACTTTCCCCAAGTGCTTATAAATGTAAAAGTCAATACAAGGCTCTGGTTAGGCTGACTTCATGATTTGCCATGCCATGTTCCAGTCACAAAATTACTTGGAGTTGTGTTGGCTTTAGGGGAAAAAAAAATCTACAAGGCATTTTAGGGAAAAATACCTACAAGTCTAAAATCTACTTTCAGTGGTATCTAAGCTACTTTGGAGGGGGGGTTATTTTATTTGACATATATGTTTGTGAGTGTCTATATTTAGAGGTGTGTATTTAAATTAGATATAAATAACCAAACTGGGCGTCTTTTACAGTTCTGGTTCTCTGAAATTTAATGGTAGATCTTCTCAAGTATATCTCATTAAAAACTCCTTTATCCATTCTCTAGCTGTGTGGGCTCTGTTTCTGCAGCCTTAAATTCTGGGGGATTGTAAAGCATGGCAGAATATGGCCAGAGTTGGACTTGACCCTCAGACAGTAAAATTCTTCTGATTTAATGTTTCTGGTCAATGAAGAAAAGAGCTTATTCTACAGGGCAGTTCAGAATACAGCTTTCTTTAGGATCAGATTAAGTTAATTTATTTTCAGTCACTCTTTGGGCTCTTCCTTTCTTCACTGGCTACTGAGAGTGCCTGGGGAGATTCACCAATTTTGTTCAATATTTGCTTTTGTGAATGCACCCGTGAAGCCTCCATGAAGCACAGGTATTGATAGCTTGTCTTTCTGTAAATCTTGTTTTAATACAACACGTATGATATTGCAGGAAGAAGCAGCTTTATCACAAGAAAACAGGCAAAGAAACATAAAGACTTGAAGAAACAGCACTTCTAATTCTTTCCAGAACTTCCAAGACCCACCAGAACCTGGTGGATTACCTTCCCCAGTCTTCCTGGCTTGAGGTGAGTTCTCTCTCTTGCTGCTCTTTTGCTTCCTGTCACACATATATGGGCAGTAAACAGAGTGATTCCAAATTTTAAAATATGTTCTTCTATTTTCTTTCACATGTCAGAAAAGAATGGTGGGTTTGATGTTCTAGGTTGTGGTGGTTATCTGGTGGTAATGTACTGCCACCACTAGAAATGAATGGTACTGTGTTTGGGTTTAGGATTGTGGAGGGAGATGCATGTTTTGTTTGACTTTTCCACTTAACAAACTAAAAATATCAACTATTGAAAATACAATCAGACAAAATTAGACTAGATACTTGTAAACAAGTCTGTGTTTGCTTTTTTTTTTTCTTTATTCCCTAGCTCTGATTTGGAATATACTTTTTAGCAAGAACACTTTTCAGTTATGCTGTAGGTTATATGGGAAGGATAGCCTGAGAAACAGCCAATAACCAGGTTGATTGGTTTAGAAGAAATAAATTTAAAACCTACCTGAAGAAAAAGAAAGGAACTGGCTGGCTGCCATTGTCTTTCACTATTCATTTGTGACAGCACACAATTGAAAAATTACTGAGATTGTTTTTGTTTCTGGAAGATCATTTCATGGTATTTTCCATTTTTTTCCTATGAGAAGCAAAATATCTTTTAATTTTAGATACATCAAAGACCATAGTTGGAAGAATATTGTATCCATCTGAAGAGATTAGATGGAGACAGGATTTTTTTAATCTGTTAGCACAGACTTGTTATGTAAATAGAAAGCTCACAAAGCAAATGGGACAGCACAGGCACTGAAAAAACAGATATCTCTTCCCCAGAAATACATTCCCCATTAGATTCCTGCAACTTGGTGGGAACTGGTTGGGAAGTTTATTGTTATGGATATGTATGCAGTTGAAAAATAAACATATTGTAGTCCATGTGTAAGTTCTGTACTTATCTCTGAATGATAAACTCCTCTCTTCATGAAGTGTTATTTAATAACAGCTGGGACAGTCTGTGGCAATCACCTTCTTACATTAAATATCAGAATTCTCAACTCTTAAGTGCTTTTTTCAGTCTTGTGTCCCTTTTTTAATTGAAAAGAAGTCAATTTTTTTTTTTTTTTACAAACAAGTATTTCTAATTCTTTATCCCAAAACCTGGTAGTTCCTCAGATGCAGTGGCAGAGAGGAAGGTTGGTTAGGAGGAGACTGAGCACAAGACTTACAAGAGGGGAAAAGCAATGCAGAACCTTTTGAATTAGTTACAAAAATCCAGTGCCAGGTGGGAGCCCTTTGATTATCACTGATATTCTCTGCTCAGTATTTGCAAACCTCTACTCTGAGGCCATCTGTGTCTCTGGTGCTGGTATTTTGATGCTGGTAAGTTTGTAAATGGCATATGCATAATTCAGGTGATGTCTGCTTTTCCAACAGAAGCTTTAATTTCATCTTAGTTTTCATTTCCCTTTTTCTATGCTCTGGCTGGACAATTCTTTTTCATCAGTTTATCATTATTATTTTATTTAGACATTTTAAGTTGAAATCAGGGTATTTGTTTGAATTCATTTTGGTATTACTTTCCTGTAGATTTTTTGAAGCCTTGATTAGAAGCTTCTTTTACTGATGCTACTTCAGGCCTTAGTGTTGTCCACATGACCTCATTATTTTAAGCTCTAGGATGTCTTAGGTTTCATTCTTGGGCTATTTCATCCATCTATTGAGATTGTTTCCAGTAAATTAGTTTTACAGTGTTTGCTGTGATTAGCATTATATGCTCAAGGGAATTTCTTCATAAAAATGTCTCTTATCAATACCTTTCAAAGTGTTTAAGCATAAATAAATCATTTTATCTGAAGAATGTAATATCTATAGTGAAATTACAATCTAAAACATATTAGTATGCAAATTGTTTAATGGTAGTTTGTACCATCTTTCCATTTGTTTTGGTACTGTAAAGATAAGCCATGTTGTAAATCCACATATTTTTATTTATCTAGAGTTTTATGGATAACCTATTTTAAAAGGTTTATTCTTTGAAATGTTTCATGCAGCTTTGAAATTGTTTCATGCAGAAACAAGTTGAAAATTTCTGTCATTTCTGTGATTGAAGCAGAAGCTCTTATGTTTAATTCCAACCTTTATATGTTTGATTTTAAGATTTAAAATTTGTGGGGTGGCATTCAGTTTCTCTAAGCTGAAGCTAATAACTAAGGCTCAACTTTGGGGGACTTGTGGATGCTTCACTGGAGAAAATTCCACATGTCTCCAGCTCCCTGACATTTGTATCCTTCTCCTTTCAGAGTACTTTATTGTCAGTAACCTTCACTGCACCTCTGTCCTCCCAATACCCCAATTTTCACCTGCTAAAAAGCAGCCATATAGATTCTTTCAACTAAGGGGAAGAAGCTTTACTTCACTAATAACAATAATACTGTTTGTTCTTACAAATGTTCTATTATTTCTTACTTTAATAATATCTATAGACTGGATGTACCTTGTTAGTGTTCTTAGATACAGAAAAACATTCAGTATTAAGAACAAGTAAGCCCTGTAGTGTTCAGAAGCATTAAACACAGAGTGCTTTCCCAAAATCTATATACACATTCATCATTTTGTAGGGACATAATTTTCAAAGTGACATTGGTTGGGGAAGAACTTCAGCAAGTTCATTTTTCTTTTAAGGAGTTTGCATATGAAAAAACTGTTTGCTGAAAGCTTCTACTGAGTGGGTAAATGCAGTCTGAAACAGCCAAGACTCTCTGCTAGCCAGTGTTACAAAATTCTGAGTCCCAATTTTGCCTTTATATTGAAAAGCTGACCAACAGATAACTCAATTAAATTAGTTAAATTAGTTAACTTAGTTAAATTAGTGGTACTGATAAAGTCAATGAAAGCAGAACAGGAGGTCATTCAAGAAAGCAAAAAGATTTTTGTGTATAAACTTAGCCAACAACCATGGTAAATACTGAATTTGGTGTTTGCAGGCAATGTTATGTGCTTCTACCCTGGTTTTTTGTCTTACCTGAAAATCTTGTTCCCATTTTGTCTCAGTGTGTTTGCTGTTAGGGGAGATGGATTTAACTTCACCCAAGACCTTTGTTATGGTGACACATGGCTTTAAAAGATATTTCAAATATGTGAGCTGTAAATCAGAACAAATGCACTAGACTTTGTGTAGGACTCAGAAAGCATCCATTGGCTATGGTACATCTATTTTAATAATTATTAAAAAAAGGAATAACCCCAAATAATTCTGACTTTGTTAAATGTCTAATTCCTATCTGTGCCCTAACAGAGTCCTCAGGCTTTCAGGTACAATACTTTGAAGGCCTACATTAACTCATTTGGATATGCCTTTAACCTAATGAGCTCCAATCCATTTCACCTCTAAAAGAACTAATTAATTGACTTAAAATCCTGCCAGACTGTTCACTCCTCTCAGTGTCAGAGGAATTGAAGCTGGCACAGCCCAGCTCCCTCTGAGCAGTCCAGGGCTCCAGGTCCCTCATGGTGGTGACTCTAAAGGGAATGGCAGGACACCAGGCAGATGTTGGTGGCCACCAGCACAGGAGGAACCTTTGACATCACCAAGGCCATTGCCAGCATCCTAACTCTTCAAAGCCTAAACTTTTTTGAAAGTTCTTAGTTTGCATTAGCAAAGCTCAAGTTGTCTGAAGAAGTGACTTGAATGTATGTTCCATCAAAAAGTCCATATACTCATTTTTATAGAAATCTACTCATTCTTCTGGACAGTGAACCACCTTAATGTAGTAAAAGGTAATATATAAAAAGGTAAAATATATATTAAAATATATATTTTAATCAGTTCAACACCATCCTACCCTCTTTAAAAGTAGTTTATTACGGTTTGTGCTATGAAGTAATTGGATAAGGGCTTAGCAAGCAATCAGGAAAAGTGAAATAAAAAAAGTTTGACTCATTGATTAAAATAAATTAATTGAAATAATGTAACTCTCTCAACAGATGTAACGTGGGGTGCAGGAGTTCCTCAGATGAGGGGTGTAGTAAGAGAAGGAGCCAGCCTCAATGGACATAGCCCATTATCAAGATCTAAACAGGAGACTGTCTAAAGCAAACCTGAAAGTGCATCAAGAATTTTAAGAAGTCTGAAGATCCCCCAGCAAGACCATGAGGAGTAATGTAGGTGAGTACTCAGAAGGAAATCACTGCACTGATTAGGCTGAGAAACCTCTGGTTTTAGGAGGTTTATGCTGTGGTAGTAAGGATTGTTGCAGAAATACAGAAAGATTGGAGCCAACTTTAAGGAAGCAGACACCTTCAACAGTTAATGGTGCTGAAGTAGAAGAGTAAACAATTTAGCAATTCATAACCTTGTACAAGAGAGACAGTGCAACCTTATGTGGACCTTTCTGATACCAGAACAAAGAAGAAAAAAGCATTCTTGACCTAGATTTTACAGATTGTGTTGGTACAGCATATGAAGGACAGTATTTTGGTGGTAAGAAAATTACCATTTTGTGACAGTGTGATTCATATGGAGTATTAGTCATAATTGGTAGTAATATATTTTGACATAATTAAGCAACAGAACTCCAGTTTATCTGTATCAGAAAATATTCAGCACCATTCTTGACCTAGATTATATTGGAGTAGCAAAGTGGAGCTGCCTTGCCCTGTAAGGAAGCCAGGACTTCACAATAAAATGCAAAATGAATGCTTCTACTCTTATACATTTTCATCATCAAAATATAAGGTTATACCATGTCAACAACCAGCAGATGGAGAAAAAGAACGTCCTAGGAAGCTCAAAGAACACACTAGGAAACTGAGCTATAAATACCAAGCTAATTCCATAGCTTTAAGATTTCTCCAAAGCTTTTTTAAATCCTTCCAGAAAAGACTGAAGAGATCCCTAATCTGAAGTGCCCCAGTTGAAGGAATGTGTATGTTTTTATTTTTAAATCAAATTATGATAGTCTACAATAGATTGTTTGGACACCTTAATGAGTCAATGCAGTAAATTATATTCCTTGCTTCAAAATAAGGCTTTTTAACACACTGGTAGATTTTTGTTCTTCTCAGTGCTTTCTTCTTCAGAGAAAATACAGAATTCTGTCTGATCACCTCTGAAACCAACTGGATAGTGTTCTCACAGAATACTTGGTGTTCACAACTCATTTTGAACCTATTTTTTAGAGGGCTCTCCCTTTCAGAAGAGAGGGAGCAGTCTCCTTTAGGAGGATTTTATGAAAATTTGGAAGACCTTTTGAGACATTTTCCTTTGCATTTCTAAGTTGTACCTGTGGGACCTAATGTTGGGGCTATATTTAGAAATACTTCTTTTTTTTTTTTTTCTGGCTTCCATCCTTAACATTCTAAATTCTTGAAAGCAGGCTTTGGGGTTTCATGGCATTCCAAGGAGAATGTTATTCTCATGTTGTGGTTGAATTTGGGGAATCTGTGATGCAAGCAGATGCTAAGGCAAGTGTTTGTAGGAAAGCCTGAATTGTGAGAAGGGAATTGTTGAGTGTGTAAGTGGATACTTTTTCCATAATGCTTGAAAAAAGGTGCATACACTTGTTTTATTGATGCACTCTCTGGTGGCTTCTGTGGAAGTAGCTGGGGATGGCGTGGGACAGACTTGTCATGGAAGGGACATCTGGAGGTCCCTCAGAATGGCTGAGGTTAGAAGGGATCTCTGGAGGGCACCTTGTCCAACCCCTCAATTCAAGCAGGGTTGCCAAAATCATGTCCTAGCAGGTTTTTTTAGTATTTCCATGGATGAACATCACCTCTCTGGGCAACATCTGCCAGTGTTCTGTCACCCTCACAGCAAAACAAGTGTTTCCTCCTGTTCAGACAGATCCTCCTGTCTTCCCAGCTGTGCCCATTACCCCAGTGAGAAGTCTGGCTCCAGTTTCTTTGCACCCTTCTTTCTGTTATTCATCTGCATTGCCAAGATCCCCCCAAGCCTCAAGTTTCCTATTCCATATCCAAAACTTTCCAGGTTGCTTATGTGTCTGCTTTTTGTCTCTGGACATCAGAGGAGATTCTGGCTCTGTTTTCTCCTTAACTAGATGTTAGCACTAAGTTCTCCCCCTCACCTTCTTTTCTTCTGCGTCTCCTTCCATAAGGATCTCATCCCTCCTTAAAAATGGTTTTTTATTTCTGCACTCATGTTTTGCTTGAGAAAAAACATGAAAAATAATAACTCCAGAGTTTCTGGAAAGGGTTTTGTTGTGTGTTCCTTTCATAAGAGGAAGACAATTGGAAAGCTTGGGGGAGGGAGGTTGGGAAAAGAAAGAAAGAAAAAAAAAATTTTTCATTCCTAGAGTGCTGAGAATTTTTACAAACCATAAAGTGACAATGTCTGACCCAGGACTTGGTGTGTGTTCACTGCTAGGGAGACCTGAGGTAGAATGTGGGGGTTTTATTTTCAGGATTTAACACTGCCCTTTAGAGAAAATGTATGTTAGCCAGAAGAAGGCAAAGCAGAGAAACAAGCTAGTGACAGATTTAGAAAGCAGGACTGTTAAAGAACAGCTGAAAGGATTGGGTTTGTTTATGCTAGGAAAAAAGAGAACACCAGGATGGGCATAAGGCTTTAAAAAGATGAGGTTTTTATAAAGGCAATGGTGGCAGTTTTTCTGTAGATTTGGTTTTTTTTTTTAAACTAACCAAGTTTAATTTGCACAAAGTTTAATTCAGGAGAGGTAAAGAGAAAACCAGTCCAAGCTTTTCTGGTTTACCTCGTATCTGACTGTAGATGTGGCTGAAAAACTGGGATATTTTATCTATAAGTGTCATGAAATCCATGGTAGGAATATTTTCTTTTTAAATGGCTAGAGAAGCAACTTTCAGCTGTGATGTTGATTTTGAGCTGACATCACTGGCACTGGGCTGAGCAGATTCTTCTCCTGAGATCCCTCTGCAGATCCTTAGTTTCTGTAATTCTGTCAGATTCCAGGTGGGATTAGCTTTGTTTTGGTTCCCTGCAAACTTTTTTCTGTATCTAATGATACACTTCAGATTAAGGTATGTGATATTTAAGGTCTTTCTGTATGGCAGCCTCATTACCAAAAAAAAATGACCCAAAGGACCTTTTTCTTTAAACAAAATACTTTGAAATGCTTTGAAATGCTTTGTCTACCTGGACTTCAGCAAAGCCTTTGACACCGTCTCCCACAGCGTCCTCCTGAAGAAACTGTCAGCCCACAGCTTGGACAGGAGCACTCTGTGCTGGGTTAGGAACTGGCTGGAACGGGCCCAGAGAGTGGTGCTGAACGGGGCTGCATCAAAATGGCGGCTGTGGTGTCCCCCAGGGATCAGTGTTGGGCCCAGTGCTGTTCAATATCTTCATTGATGATTTAGATGAGGGGATTGAGTCCATCATCAGCAAATTCACAGATGACACCAAGCTGGGGGGAGTGTGGATCAGCTGGAAGGCAGGAGGGCTCTGCAGAGGGACCTGGAGAGACTGGAGAGTTGGGATGATCCCAAGGGGATGAGGTTCAACATTCCAAGTGCCGGGTCCTGCACTTTGGCCACAACAACCCCATGGGGAGCTCCAGGCTGGGCACAGAGTGGCAGAAAGGGACCTGGGAGTCTGGATTGCCAGGAAGCTGAACAGGAGCCAGCAGTGTGCCCAGGTGGCCAAGAAGGCCAGTGGCATCCTGGGCTGGCTCAGGAACAGCGTGGCCAGCAGGTCCAGGGAAGGGATTCTGCCCCTGTGCTCAGCCCTGGTGAGGCCACAGCTTGAGTCCTGTGTCCAGTTCTGGGCCCCTCAGCTCAGGAAGGAGATTGAGGTGCTGGAGCAGGTCCAGAGAAGAGCAAGGAGGCTGTGAAGGGATCCAGCAGAATTCCTGTGAGGAAGGGCTGAGGGAGCTGGGGGTGTTGAGGCTGGAGAAGAGGAGGCTCAGGGGAGACCTCATCACTCTCTCCAACTCCCTGAAAGGAGGTTGGAGCCAGGGGGGGGTTGGGCTCTTTTCCCAGGCAACTCACAGCAAGACAAGAGGGCAGGGTCTCAAGTTGTGCCAGGGGAGGTTTAGGTTGGAGATGAGAAAGAATTTCTTTCTGGAGAGGGTGATCAGGCATTGGAATGGGCTGCCCAGGGAAGTAGTGGATTCTCCGTGTCTGGAGATCTTTCCAAAGAGCCTGGATGTGGCACTGAGTGCCATGGGCTGGGAACCACGAGGGGAGTGGATCAAGGGTTGGACTTGATGAGCTCTGAGGTCCCTTTCAACCCAGCCAATTCCATGATTCTATGATTCTATGAAAAAATGCTTTTATTGGAAATGGAGTAAAATTCAGGTTCAGCAGCCTTTGGAAGGTTGCCTCTGATTTCCCTGGATTCATCCTGCCATAGAGAGGACAGGCTGAAGTGTAGCATATGAAATAAATATGTGCAAACCAAATGTGGGAAGCTATCATACCTGTCTGAAGCTTGAATTCCTATTTCTGAGATTTTTCTGCCAAAAGTTCATGGCATTTGTTCATAACACTAAGAGCTTTGTTTATGGAGGTTTTTATGTGACAAGATATATTTGTGTTACTAAATGAATTTCCTTTGATCAAGCTTTAAGTATGTTGTGAGGAAGAGCTGACTACATGGTTCTTTGCCTACATTTTTTCCAGCAGCTCACTTTTGGGAGCATGGTGCCAAAAAAGTGCTAAATATCTGTATTAAATACCTACCCTCTGCCTTTCCAGAGATGGATTTCAAGCCTGATCAGAAAAGAAAGAGCTGTTTGAGTTTTAGCTTAGGATCTGGCACAACATGTTGTATTTGGGGATTGTATTTTCTACATTCTCATCTTTGTTCTTAAACTCCTGGATGTGCTGCATCCTTAGAGGGTCACATGCTTTTAATTTCTGGGTGCCTGGGGTCCTTACTCTCATTTTTCTTTTCTCTGCTTTGAGGAACTGATGCAATTCTCTTTTTATTTGTCAAGCTTGAATGTGATTCACCCTTTTGTTTAGTTCTTTCTGAAGAGAATCAGACCTTTTTTGTCTAGCCTAGGGTCTGTGCAGTCTATTGCATCTGCAATAAAATCAGGTTTTATAGAGAGCAGGGATGCTTGGCAGGACAGACTTGAGCATTGTTACCAGGTACCATCTTGCTCTCCATTAAACTTAACCATGTTGTGTTTCAATGGCAAAGCACCTTCAAGGAGAGTTTTACAACCCCTGTACCAAAGCAGAGGATGGAATGCTTTTTAATATCTTAAAAACAAATGTTTCATTTTCCAGGAGCCAGACTGCAGTCTTCACAGTTTATTGGACAATGAAATTTAGCCTTGCAAAGGTGTCAGTGTGAATACATCTGATAATTGTCATATAAAAATTCAACCCCAAAATATACAGACTCCATGTACCTCACTCAGGAGGCTAAAAATACCTCAGCTTGCTTAAAAGTAAATTTCTGAGTGAAAAAACACTGGAAAAAGGTTTTTCACTCATCAAGCACAAAATCCTATTTGAAATTAGTGGCATCCTTACAGTCAAGAACTTCATCATCTTTGTTGCTGGACTACAGGTTAAACTTGAGTCAATTTTTAAAAAAGAAACTGCTTCTACACTAGCATTTTCTTAAATATTAAGATTATTTTGCTGTGCTCATGATGCTTTATAGAAACACAGTGTGTACAAGCCAGAATGTGGGGACAGCTATTTATTGCAGAGATCCAATGGAGAAATAATACTCCAAGAGATCTCTCTGATTCAGGGTTAATAAATATGAAGAAATTATTAAGAATAACTTTATTGAAATCTTAAGATCATACTGGACTGTGTTGCTTGCTATTGCTTATCTTCTCTTTCAACTGATTCTTTGCTTTTCAGCTTGGAATGAACAAGATGAACATAACCACCTCCAATCTAATGCTTAATGAGGAAAAAGGTCAGGCTTTTTTTTTTTTTTTTTTTTAAATCCTGTGCCCTACTGTTAATTACTATGTAAAAAAAATACTTTATATTTGCAATATTTATTTCATATGCCTTAAAACCCAAACCAAATGTGAAATTTGAATAGGAGGGCACAGTAAATTATTTTTAAATGTAGTCATAAAACAGATGTCTCAGACCAGTGTGAGTAGAGAAAGAAATTAAAAAATTATGAACCTTACAATGAGTGGATCTCTGGTGTATCAAGAAAGAAATATTTGTCATCAGTTTCATGGTGTGAAAAAGGATTTTTAAATATCCTTGAACTGCTGAGTCCTGTTTTAGAAAACAGAGAGGACTCTCCTTCTCTTAAATAAAACAGCAAAGCCAAATTCACCAAATACTTACAAGTTTTTTTAGTCTAGCACTTAAAATCAAGGACTAAAAATCTCCTAATTTATCTGTCATATTGCACAGGTTTGTAGCACACCAGATTTCAGGAGGCAGCCCAGGCTCTCAAGCACTATTACACTGGTGCCAGAAAAGGCTGTAGAGTTTGCATTAAGGTGTCTGAAATGCTGATTTCTACCTTGTCATATTTTTTTCATATCTTAAGAGTATTTTCATGAGGGAAATTGCTGAGTAGAGATACATAATTCAGTAAACAATTTAAAAAATAGCACTTGGAGAAAAAAAAAAAATTCCCTGTGACTAAAAATAGTGCAGCCATGTGACATGACTTTGGCACAAAAGCATAATTTACAGGTTTAATTTGCAATCCTACTATGTTTCTGACATTCTCTTGCACAGAAACTGAATCTGAATTATTCAAATGATTTTAAATTTGCTGTGTCCTGAACTTCAGGTGGCTAATACAAAGGAGGTTTAGATAGTTTATTGAGGCCTCTGCCTTGAAGGTATGGGAGTTTGATATTAATTTTTACCATTTATTGCCTAATTCTTCATACTGCAGAGCCCAGTTACTGGAGATCCAGGGATAATCTGGTAGTTTTTGCACCAGCAGCTTGGAGCCATTCACTATGGTTCCAGCAATCTGCTTTTTTTGGTTTTTTTCCCCTGTTTTTTAACTGCATGTCTAAAATCTTAAGTTTTCATGTTTAGGTTTTGAAATAGTTACATTTAAATATTTTTTTTCTTTGAAAATTAACTTTTTTGTTTCACAGATTTGTATTTCCCAAGTAGCTGGTAGGTCAATAATGTACAGCAAAGCTGTCAGCTAAAAGTCAACACATACACATACAGCTAGTTATTACCTATTTATGTTCTGCATCTGTTTACTAAATACCTTAAGAGCATTCTGTATCAGATGTTCCTGAAATTCATACCATCTTCATTATAAAACCATTACAAAAATATATTTAATTATTTTGCATTTTTGGAAGCCTGAAACATGAGAATGGAATGAAACATGAGAACTGAAAGAGGTTTATTTGCTTATTCATCTGCTTGGAGCCTTAACTTTGGTCTTAAACTTTAAAATATTTATAGCTTAATCATTTCATAGTAATCTCTCTGTTGTTTTTAAATTGATGTTAACTTTAACTTCCTCATCACTTTTTGTGACAAATATCAATGTCTGCAGTCATCATCTTCCCCCTAATCTGTGTGTTAGGTTAGCAAGAACAATCCCACTATGACAAAGCAGATTTTTCTGTTTTAATTGCCTCCTCTGTTGGTCTTGGAAGGTCTGAATTCTCTCTTGTAGGCACAGGTTGCTTTTTCTCTCCCATATTACATTTATCTTTTTTTCTTGATACAGAGTCATGGTGTAACCTTCCCTGATAGACTCTTCTGGAGCTTGGTAGTTCCCTCCAGAGCTAACAGTCTCAATGTAAAGAGGTTTCAGTGTTATAACCAGGAATGATACTTGAAACCACCAAGAATTAAGGTCTGCTCATGCTTGTTCCAAAATGCTAACTTCTGGAAAAGCATTACATCAAGAAAACCAAAATGCTGTCAGCCCACAGCTTGGACAGGAGCACCCTGTGCTGGGTTAGGAACTGGCTGGAACGGGCCCAGAGAGTGGTGCTGAACGGGGCTGCATCCAGTTGGCGGCCGGTCACTAGTGGTGTCCCCCAGGGATCAGTGTTGGGCCCTTCTGTTCAATATCTTCATTGATGATTTAGATGAGGGGATTGAGTCCATCATCAGCAAATTCACAGATGACACCAAGCTGGGAGGAAGTGTGGACCAACTTGAAGGCAGGAGGGCTCTGCAGAGGGACCTGGACAGACTGGAGAGTTGGGCTGATCCCAATGGGATGAGGTTCAACATTCCAAGTGCCGGGTCCTGCACTTTGGCCACAACAACCCCATGGGGAGCTCCAGGCTGGGCACAGAGTGGCAGAAAGGGACCTGGGAGTCTGGATTGCCAGGAAGCTGAACATGAGCCAGCAGTGTGCCCAGGTGGCCAAGAAGGCCAATGGCATCCTGGCCTGTATCAGGAACAGCGTCACCAGCAGGTCCAGGGAGGTGATTCTGCCCCTGTGCTCAGCACTGGTGAGGCCACACCTCGAGTACTGTGTCCAGTTCTGGGCCCCTCAGTTTAAGAAGGATGTAGAGGTCCTGGAACAGGTCCAAAGGAGGGCAACCAGGCTGGTGAAGGGACTCGAGCACAGGCCCTATGAGGAGAGGCTGAGAGAGCTGGGGCTGTTCAGCCTGAAGAAGAGGAGGCTCAGGGGAGACCTCATTGCTGTCTACAACTACCTGAAAGGAGGCTGTAGCGAGGTGGGAACTGGACTCTTTTCACAGACGACCTTCAACAAGACAAGAGGACACAGTCTTAAGTTGTGCCAGGGGAGGTTTAGGTTAGATATTAGAAAGAATTTCTTCACGGAGAGGGTGATCAGGCTATGGAATGGACTGCCCGGTGAGGTGGTAGATTCTCCATCCCTGGAGACATTTAAAAAAAGACTGGATGTGGCACTCAGTGCCATGGTCTAGCAACTGCTCCGGTGGGTCAAGGGTTGGACTAGATGATCTCTGAGGTCCCTTCCAACCTGGCTAATTCTATGATTCTATGAAATACTCTCAGAATTGTGGCCTTCTTATAGCAGGACAGGTTTTGGAGGGGACAGAAATTTCTCTTTGAAGAAAGCTCCAAAAAAGTGGCCTTCCAGATGCAGAACTGATGATGGATCATTGCTGCAGGAAGAAGAAAAAAGAAAAAGTACTGTAGAAAAGCTGCTGAGAAAGAATTCAAAGATAATTTATCTTTATTCTATATAAAACTTAGTCCTTTACAATCCTCAGCTAGTAGCCTCACTATATCCAACTCTTCTCTGCTATGTGATACTTTCCTTTCCTTTCTTGCTTCAGATAGTAACAAACATTATTATAGAAAATATATTATTGTAATATTATATTATTGTTATAAAGTAGTTTTAGCTGCAGATTGAAGCAAGACCATTGGAAAGTAAATTTACTAATAGCTTTTTTTCAAAAAAAAACAGAAAAAAAAAAAAAAAAAAGAGAAAACATGCAAGTCCAGGTGTGCTTTTGCCTAGATTTGTGGTTGCTGAAGATCAACATCATATATTATACAAATTCCCCATTTCCTTGTACAAGTTCCCCTAAACTGACAAAGTAATAACATTTCTTCACTTATTAACATATAGGTCAGTAATATTCAGTTTCATGATATTCCCTAAGAATGATGTTGATAACACTGATGTGATTCTTACCTACAGAACAACTTGGTTCTTTTAAATTGCATACCAACAATTAGTCTTAATTTTTAAAGGAGTCTGAGTTCCTTTGACAGGAAAGCAAGCCTGTCTCAGGCAGGTTTGACCTATTTTCCCATGTAAAGAAAAAAATTAATGTGGTGGAAAACCTGAAAGAGCTTTATGACTCTGTTGTATTCTTATAGGGACTCTGGGTGACCATTACCTTTAGTAAATTCTCCTTGAGCAGACAGAGCTGAGGTTTAAAAAGCAAATCCTTTTGTCTCCTGCCATCTTTAGTTGTCATGTGTTTCAGTTTTGCTTTTTGTCCCAGCCCTTTCAGAGCTGCAGTGTGTGTGCCCTGTGTGCATACACAGAGGACACAGATTCTCCATTCTTTCACTGGAAGTGAAAACCTCAACTGCTCCTCCCAACTCTGGGAGTTACAGAGATGGAAGTGTTAAAGGCAGTCGTGCTCTAAGAAAAGGATCAGGTTTGGATAAAACATGTAGAATACAAAAGGTTCAGGTTTGGATACAACATGTACACTAAATAAAGGGTGCTGAAAGAATCCCTGTCCTTCCCAGTTTGACCAGTGCCTTGGCCAACTGTAAGGGCATGGTTAGAACTCAATGACCTCTCCTTTGTACCTTCATTGGTGAGGAAACTGGATGTAAGGCTACAACTTCTGGTTCATTAATGGCCTGCAGGTCCAAAATACTCCAAGAGAAAATTTCAGTGTGTGCTCTTAGTGATCAGGTAGAAGCTGTGACCACCATCAGTCTGTCTCTATGACCATCTTGCTGTAAGGTTTTAGTAGGGTGGATTTCTAGATGGTGGAACTGAAGTGACTGCTTGGATCATCTACTCTGACAGCATAGGAAAAGAAATAATCACAGGATCACAGGATTGTTTGGATTGGAAAAGAACCTTAGGATCACCCAGTCCAACCCTTCCCCCATCCCTGCCAGGGCCACCTCTGCCCCATGTCCCTCATCCCCACATCTCCAGGGCTCTGAAACCCCTCCAGGGATGATGGGGACTCCAGCCCTGCCTGGACCAGAGCCTGAGACCCTTTTTGGTGAGGAAACTGTTCCTAATATGTAGGGTTCTTTCCATCCACATGCAGGATGGCAAGGGCTGGCTGAGCTGGGGCATGTCCAGTGGGCTACTGGTAAAGCTTGCTGGCTGTGGTTGTAGAGATAGGTACAGTGGCCTGGAGTCTTGACATTTTTGTGATTTATGACTGAATTCATCCAAATCATCATATTATAGAGTGGTTAAATTGGAATCTTCCAATCCTAAAAAGTTCCACAGCATCAAAACTTGTAGAAATTAGGACTGCATATGCCTTGTCATAGTACATAATAAAACTGCCCTTTTTACAGTTCAAAATAATTTAATACCAAAGATAGTTGGACTAGTAGAAACTGATTCAACAGTAGGGTAATTTAAAATGTGTGATTTTAATTAAATCAGTGGGTGCAGATCAATGTTTGGTTGTTTCAATGTATTTTTAGTACTCTGCATTTACAAATAGCACCAAGGTGTCTTCTCAAGGCAAAGGCCAGAGTATATCATGTGTACAGCAGTATTTAGCTCTGGATACCCATACAATGAGATAAGATTGAAGGAAGAAAGGTTTTCTTTATACTTTAGGCACATTTGTTTGTTGAATCACTCGCCTAAAAATAGGGCTTCATAAAGTATTCAATACCAATCTGATTAGACAAGAGGATGCTTCTTTTCCAAATGGAAAAGCATTCCCCAAAAGTGATGCAACATTTCTATCTCATTAGGTGATACAGGAGAATCCTAACTGATTGCTTTGATAGACTTAGATTAATAATGAGCAAGTGAAAACTCAATAAAAACTCATTTTAACTCTGCATGCTTTGAAAATGCTTTTTAAGAAACTAAAACTTCCTGTTAGTTCTAAAACCCCAAGACAGTGAGTCAAGGGCATTTCTATTTCTGAATATATTTTTTGCAGGTTTTTCTGTGACAGAGAGCAAAACCTGGGAAGTGAGTTTGCTATTTTTACCTGTAAGCACAGTTCTGTGTAGTTTCTAGGTGTCTGCAAAACTTTATACCCCAAATCTGCCTATTCCATAGTTCAGCACCAGGTTTTGTGCATCACAGAGTTAATTATTGAGCATAGAATTAGCCTGATTTCTGTGAGCCATGGAACTGTTGGCCACACTTAATTCAAGACAAAAGTAATGGAGCATCTTTGCTACAGCAGGCTGTCAGAATTTGTCTTCACTGGCTTTAAGTCCACTTATTGATAAAAGAAATGTTCTGTCAGCATTGGTACCATGTGTGATGTGAATGCAAACTATCAGTAACTAATTTAAGTTTCTTTTTACTTTGTGTTTCACCACTTGCCTAAGTAAACATTAGCAGCCCAGTGTGCAAAGAGCCTTCTTAAAATGCAAGATTTCCAAAAGTTTAGATGCTTGCATTAAAAATTGAAACCATACTTTCAGCATATGAAAATTAAGGAGGAATTTTCCATGGAGGCAAGGGTTTGAGGGGGCAGAAGGAGGGAAACAATTGAGTGTAGTTTTTTTGTGTAGTTCTCCAATGAAATATTTTTAAAGCATATTGTAATGAAACTGAACTGCAAACCAAATCCAAATGGCATGTCCTGGCACACAGGAAAAAAAAAAAAAGTAATTGATTTAGATGTGGAAAGTTGTGTTACTCGTGGTGAGATAACATGAGTTGTCTGGAGTTGTTATGAGATTACAGAGAAGAGGTATTTATTACATGGGCTGATGAAAATCAGGCCTCTGGATATAATCCAGTGTCCAAAATACTTTGGATTTGCTCCAGAGTCCAAATACTTTCTAACCCAGTTCAAAGTACTTCAGTTAGGATATTTGGATGGAGAGAAGGGGAAATGGTGCATCAGAAGAGACAGGGGCTTTCTGCAATCAAGCTGGGAGATGCTGGGCTGGTAAGAAATGTAAAATCTGGGATTTAAATCTTGTCCTTCCAAAACAACTTGCTAAACTTAACAGAGAGGTGCTGCTGTCCCCTCCAGTTATCCCTTTCAACTTGCAGCTTCTTGCCTAGGCCACTTCATCATATAAAATGTATTCTAAAAGCATCCTGTGCCATGGGTAGGGTGACAAAGAGCCAGAGCCAGCCTGGTGTAAGTGACTTTCAGCCTCTGTCTCACTGCTGTCCCAGCTCCATCTCCTTCCTTTGGCTGGTAGCTGCTTCTTGGGAAAATGCAGAGGGTGTCCTTTGCTGAACCAGGTTTGAGGGGCTTAATTCTCCTTGGAGAGACCTCTACTAATCATAACTTCTCTCTCGTGTTATGCAAGTAAATAAAATAATGCATATCAATTCCACCCAGGCAGTGTGGAATCAATATTTGTATTCTTTTCTATCACTCAAACCTCTATGTTACTTTACAATTCTTCAGTCTCCACTACTTCTCAAGAAAAAGTTTATTCAAATAAGAAACTTTGAAGGTTATGATGGAAACAGCCATTTAATTCCAGTTACTGAGTACAAATGTTGAAATATTTTCTACAGGAGAAGGGGTGAAGTCTTTTACTCCTTATGGTGCTATTTCAAGTTATCTGCAGTATAGAAAAATGGTTTGTCCATTTAGATGATGATGAGTGTAATAGTGGTGATGGAATGGGATGGTAGCTGAGGCAGAGCATTGCACAACCAGTAGAAATATAAGATTAAATATAAGATTCAACATGTCCCTTGCTGCTTGTGCAAAAAAAAAGAAATTATGGCTATTATTTTCCCATACTGGATCCAGTGCAATTGCCCTAAATAGCAAGAGGGGCTACAGCAAGACTAGGAGCTGAGCAACCTCCTCTGCACTCTGCATCCAGTGTTTTGAATTCCCTGTTTTCTGATTTTACTGTATTATTGAAAGTTCATTCTGATTTAAAATAATAGGGGAATCCTTCCCCCATTTAGCCTTAAATGAGACCTGAATAAAAATGCCAATGCAGCCTTCAACAATCATGCTGAAACTTCAAGGTAAATTCTGCCTTGCCTTAGGTGAGACATCATCTGCTGCCACCTTAATCACAGTAAAACTAATCCAACACCAAAAGTGCTAACCTGAAAACCCAAGAAGACTCAAGAGTCCTGAATTGCTGCCATGTGTTTTCCAAACCTTATTTCTCTTTACCAGGTTTAGAAATTAAAAGCCAGATTGTTTTCATAGGCAAGGTGTTCCATGGGACACTGACTCCAACCTTTGCTGGCTGGTGCTCAGTCACCTCCCTGTCTGTGAGCAGGATCTTCTCATCCTTTCCACAATTTTCACCAACCAAGAATTACTTGGAGTGCTCCAGAGTATAAAAAAAGTCAAACCAGATCCCTGCAAACCAGTGTTGGGCTGTGCTAGAAGTCTTTGTCCAAAGATGTGTGCCCAGTCAGCTCCTTTCTAGTCCACCTCTCCTTGGAAATACCATGGCTTTTTTTTTTTTTTTCCTTTATGCAGTGTTTTTGACATTACATTTCCAAGTAACATATCTAAAGAGAATGTAATGTATAAGTGTACTTAAGGGAATATTTTCAAGGACTGTATTTATGCCTCTGTAGTCTTCCTTTAGTGGTCTTGAAGGAGCTGTTGTTAGTGTTAAAGACAGATGCTGTGTGTTGCTGGCAGTGCTGGTGCAGAAATCTTGCAGAATCCTAAGTTTTAATGTTCCATTTCTATGTCAAAAAATCTTTTCTCATTAAAATCTGTCAGGTTTGTGGTAACATTTACCATGTTTATACTTTTCATGTAATATCAGTGTTAGGAGTAAGAACTGACACATGATTCCAAATTAAAGCTGTAAACATCAGCAACACAACAGTCATCAAGGGCATCTTTCATTTGAGGGTGAGGGTTGTTGGTTTTTCTGGCATACTTACTGTTGGAATCACATATTCTCTCTTTGTCTCACTGCAATAAAAAATGTCTGATTTCAAGAGTGAAGTCTCACCTGGTCAACTTGAAAAACAGTTTTGGGTGAATAACACAGTAATTCTGAAGTTCTTGCAGGAAGACTTGCTCATACAGTATAACCATGGGAGGGGGAAATTCTTTCTTATGATATTCAAATTGTTTCATAGGTATTCTGAGGGGCATGCATTGGTGCCAGCTGTTCCCTTTTTATGACACAATTTTCTTGTAAGAAATGATTATTTTAATTTCGTCTAAATGCAGGGATTTTTCCTATTTTATGGATATTATCAAGCCTAGAAGCAGCTTCCTTCACATTAAATTCATTCAGTTTTATAACCAATTTTTAAAGGGCATTAATCCAGCTAGTCATCTGTTGATAATTCTGAACAGAAGCATATGTGAAACTACTCAGTTAAAAGATACATCCTTTAATTCACTCCCCCAAACTCTCCATTAACTATTTAATGACTGTTGTACTCTCCTAGCTTTTAAGATGTAGCTCCCATTGCACCCACATATAAATAGAATCTGCTGCCAGGATAATATTTACCCTAAGCCTTATTTTGATGTTCCATTGACATTTGGAAGCTTGATTCAAAGCTCTTTAAATGGATGCAGCTGTTTGCATCTTCATGAGTTACTGAACTGGACTAAAAGACTTGAGAAAATGGCTCATGTGTTTTCTATATCTTTATTTTTCAGGCTGCTTTATTGGAGCCAGGGAGTCATGAAAGAAACTCAAGAAGACAACTTGGATAATGAACGGAAGATAAAAAGAAAACAAAAAGAATGTGGCATATAAAGGGTATAATACCTGGAGGTATTAGATCTGACTCATATTTATAAAAATGAGACGAGCTTTCACAAAATACAAGTTATCTTAGACAGTCCTCAAGCTTGGAGCCATGCTGTTGAACTAGAAAGTCTCCTTTTCCCCATTCTCCTTTCTGACAGGTAACAAAGGATTGGTGAATTATGATTTTCCCAAGTTGGAAGCACTAATTTTTATCTATATAGTTCATCCTTATGAATATATAAGGAGTTAAACATTGCATATTTAATGTGGATTATAATGGGAAACTGACTCATTAACAAAAATGGCCACTTTTAAGGACTTGGTTTCAAACTGAGCTGGAGCCTCCCAATGCACTTTGTCCAGTTTGGGGAGAGGTGTACTGAAAGGCCTTCTTTGGGAGGCCATGATGACATGTAGTAAAAGGATATCATCTTACTGTTGATATCTTTGAAGACTCATAAACAGAAACAGAAAAATGAATGGTGGAAAGGAGTGTGACGGAGGGGACACGGATGGAGGGCCACCAGCAGTGCAAGTTCCCGTTGGTTGGCAGCGACGGGTGGACCAAAGTGGAGTGCTCTACATCAGGTAAGGTGGTCTCAGAGGGCTGCTTGGGGCTTTCTTCCAGGTTTGTCAGACTCTCTGGGGAATCAGTGACTCCAGAGGCTCTTCTTTGCCAAGTGTGAGGTCATTTTCTTGATCGGATTAGTGGAGTCCACCTCTAGCTGAGCCATTTTCATGCCCTTAGCAGACTCTCAAATCTAATATTGCTTGCTCTCAAAAACCTGATAGTCCTTACTATACATTTTGCTTTAGGCAGGAAGAGTTCTTCATTACTTGTTAGTGCCCTATGGATTTTAAAGCTGAGCAGCAGGAGATTTAACCTTACTTAATATGTTTATTATTCAAACTTTTCACAATGAAAATAACTGGAGGTTTAGTTACATGCCACATCTGAGGTGGTGATGAAACCCTGCTGTCTTTGGTCTGCTCCCATATACATTTTTCTTTCCTTTCCTTTCTTTTCCTTCCCATGGGCTTTTTCTGAGAGCCTTTGTTGATGGAATTCAAAGCACTGTTCAGGCATGAAAACAGTTTTTGGCAGGTAAGGTAAGGTAGGACTTTGCTGTCAGCAACAAGCCTGCAGCTCTGTTCTGTGTCTTGGAACTTAGTCCTGACATTCTGTAGTTGCTTTTCCCTGAGTGGGTTCTGGGTCTGTGTTCCAGATCTCCATTTATACCTTTTTGGTTTGCTTACTCTCTTTCTAAAGGAAATGTAAGTGGGGTAACTGCTTAGTAGCTGCAGAAAACATCAGATTTTATGTGCCCTGTGAAGGTTCTGTGTTTGGTATCAAGGGTGTTCTCCAGAAAGATTTACTTCTGTGGCTTTCCCCCATTTCTCATGTAGAAGAAACAAGAACACAGGCCTAAATCCAAAGTTTTAGTTATTTTGTTTATTTTGTTAGCTTATTAGGATTTTTTCGCTTCACCCTGGAACATTCACAAAGAAATGCATTGAAATTACAGTTAAATGAATGTTCAGACAAACAGACTATAAATTGAATGTTATTGGAAAAAAAGATCAAAGTTAGCTTTAACAAAATATGGGCACATCAGGTTTGCTTCACAGAAGTGTAAGTGATTATCAGGCTGCTATTTGTTTAATCTTATTCCACTGTTCTTTGAGTAAAACAACCACTTATTCACCTATTTTATGTTATTTCCAAGAGAAAATTCCTTAATGAGTCAAAGCATACTCCAATTTTACACGAAACTACCTTGAAAGATCAAATGCATTCCAGGATTTCTTGTTTATATTTTCAATTAGCAGAATCAAACAGAATCCATGTCAGTGATATGCATGTCAAAGACAAATCACCTTCCCCTTGTATTTCTCATTACAGCTGTAATTTACTGGGCCTCTGCATTAGTTGAAAATCAATGAGGAAAAAAAAGTTGTGGGCTTGTGTCTTTTTTCCCATCATCTCTATATCCAGGCATCAAGTCATATAAAGCTCTGGTATTTCTGTGTACCTCATTTCTGGTGGCCTTCCCTAAACCTTTCTGATTAAGGGAAGATGTTTAGTGTGGTCCACAGCTCTTATATTCTCCTTTGGTGACAAGCACAGAGTAGATCATGTTGTTTGGAAGGGGTGAAAGTCCAATAGTCCAACCTCTTGCTTGACTTGGAGCATCTTTAGGACTTGGTCATGTCAGCTCTTGGTTTCACCAGCTGCACCTTCAAGGACTGAGTTGCCAGAACCTGAAAATATCCACAGAATTTACTGAGAGAAGGAAAGGTCAAACCATATCGACTCCAAAGCTATGCAAGGGAAAATTAGTGTATATATTAAGATCTGACATGATTTCACTGGAATAGATGATCCCAGCTGAATAAGGACTCATTCTACCTTATAAAGCAAGCACACTTTTTTATCAACAGTTGCTTTGGATTAAATCCATTAATTAACTGGTTTTTATTACCTGGTAAAAAGCACTCCATTGAGTCTCAGTGTTTTTCTTAGTAAAACAGTGCTGCTGCCTTACAGTGGGATCTAAACCTCTTCTCCAGCTTAGTGTTCCTGGATAGTCATCTGTGGAATAAACTGAGAAAAGCTCCTTATTAACAGGGCCATCAGGGACTGGTGGTTTCACAACCATCACTAACAGATCCTGAGACAATTTGTAATGTTCTCCTTCTTGTTTCTTTTGGGAGGCTTAAAACTTCTGGATGACCTCACTGCTGGAAAAAATCCCCAAAACTGGTAGTTTCTTACAAAGGAAGCTGTGGATTATCTTTGCAGTGTAGAAGCATGAGGAAACTTGGCACGCAAAAGATGCTTTGCAATTCCACGTGTCTGCCCTGGAATGAGGCAGAAACAGAGAAATGGGGATTTAAGAAAAAATGTTGTTGGCTTTTTTGGACAAATAAGATGCACATCTGTAGTAGGAATGCTGCCTCCCACATGCCACGGATTCAGTGGACTGATCTGTGCCCTGCTGAGGAGTGTGAGCATTCAGAACTTCCTTTACACCATCACTGTGTGAGCCTCACAGGTCTCCTGGTTCCAGGCTCCAGTCTCTCCTTCTGCCTGCACTTGCATCTGTGTGCCCAGGCTTCCCAGGCAAGCTGCATGCCAGGGAAGGTTATTTAAAATCACTTTATTCTAGAAACAGGAGGGGAAAATGACCTCTGATGCTATGGCTTTACTCCTGCTGCTTATTAGGCCTTTTTTTCCCAATTCAAATGGAATGGCATCCTGACTCCAGAGCCTGTTCCCAGGGGTGCCATCTAACAGGAGTTCTTAAGCTTCACAGAAAGTGTCCATAGAGATTTTGCACATCAATAAATAGACATAAGGATTCATTTCTCCCTGCTCACCAGGTGTTTGAATTTAAGAAAAGGAAGGTTTTGACTCTTTGACTTATCTATCACTTCCTACCTGTATTGTTATTTTTAGGTTGCTCTTTTTTCTTGCATATTCTGTCACTCCAAGACATGTTTGACCTGGGCAGTTCTTTCTGAAATAACAACTTTAGGGCAATTCAGGCAAATGAATTATTTGCTAAAACTGTCAGCATGACCTCAAAAGTCACTTGCAGATGTTGCTTTAAATATAACTTAGTTCTTCTGCAGAATTAGGTGTTTATACCCTGGGTTTTAACTGCAAAAGTTCATGATATTTTGGAATTTTGGCTGTTTTCATGATCTAAACTACTCCACTTAAGTTGTTTTTGTTAAAATAAGGGCTGTTTACAGCTGCCATTAAGAACCAGTGTTTTAGCCAGTCCTCATAAATTACTGTATTCTGATAAACAGTTTAGATGGCAAAGTAATAGAAAGCAATCTGGAAGGTAGAGGCTTGTGACATGAGAACTTTTTTCATCCTATGAATTAGTGATTTTGCCGTAACAGAATCTCCAGTGTCCTATTTTTGGGTAGGGAGATAATGATTTTCTGGTGGGAGTTATAGAAACCCGAGTGCACTTCATCAGAAACTCACTGGACTGGCTTCTTGGTGTAATATTTCTCATTTTCTGTCAGGAGGTTAAAATTTCAGCTGAATGAAACCAAACTTCATGCAACCAAGAGCCCCAGCAGTTCTGTCACTGTGCCCCCTTTTCTGTATGACTTTTCTCATACTTCTTGAAACCCACTTTTGTGGTTTTCCTTTTTAAAGTAGGTTCCAGTCCTAAAAAGTACAGATGACTGTCTAGGCTTGCAGTGGTGTGATGGAGGGGGAGGAGATCCCTGGGGACTGCCCTGTGCCTGTGTTTCTCTTTATAGGAGAGAGGAGGGAGAAAAATAATCTTAGTCTTATTAAGGCTTTCAAGCAGGACTGTAATGGGAATAGTAAATATCAATAATCTTAGTTGCTTTCTTTTCTCTACACTTGCTGTGTCCTTTAAAATGTTGGGGAGAGGGGGGTTTTGAGGGTTTATTTTTGTAAGAATCATCTCAGTGCTTGCCTGAAAGCAAGAAGTGCTATGAAACAAAATATGAAATCTTAGCTGTGTTATTTTAAACACTCTCTATGCGAGCTGATAGAATGGGAGATAGAAGTCATGAGCTATCAAATGGCTTGTATTCATCATTTCTGTTCCCTTACAGTCCCAGTGGGTCTTTATTATCCTGCTTGGAGCAGGTGAAGACTTACTTGCTGACTGATGGAACATGCAAGTGTGGCCTAGAATGTCCTCTTGTTCTTCCCAAGGTAAAGGAAAGCATTTTGAATTTCTGTGCTATAATCCTTATCAGTTATGTCAGCTGATGTGCTATGCTGTGACTTCATCTCTGTTCACATCATTTATATATAAAATGAGATAAGTGGTGTACATCCGAAGATTTACCATAAAATACAAGATGAATCTCCCTTCTGCCTTCTCCCTTCATGGAAAAGATCTGACTTGGGTCTTATGGTGTTTTAACATTTTCCTATTAAGTTGGAGACCTAGCATTGACAATGTCAAGTTAACACCTTACATGCCTTACATGATAGCTTCAGCTGCACAATTTTATTGTCTATGCACAAACTAGGAACTTTTCTGCTTAGTTACAGGGCAATCCCAAACCCACATGGTCCTTCCTCTTTTTTTCTCCATACAACCTATAGTGAGGAGTCCTCTAGTTCTATTGCCAGCTGACAACTTATTGATAATTTTGAAACATATCTAAAGGTGTCTCTTGAGCAGTGTAGGAGCAGCACTAAGGAACAGAGGCAAATTTAATTCTGTGTAAACTTCCCAGTGAGTTTGCTGCCTATAATCATGATTATAAATGTTGGCATTTTTACTCCCAGGTCTTTAATTTTGATCCTGGAGCTGCTGTGAAGCAGAGAACTGCTGAAGATGTTAAAGCGGATGAAGATGTCACCAAACTATGCATACATAAAAGGAAAATTATTGCTGTGGCTACACTTCATAAAAGCATGGAAGCACCACATCCCTCACTGGTTCTCACTAGTCCTGGTGGTGGAACAAGTGAGTAAAATCACCCTGAATCATTTAATTACCTCATTTTAAATAGCTAGAGTTAGGATGCAGAAACAACTCCAAAAAATCTAATGTGTCTGTGGGTACAACAGTAAACAGGTTCAAGGAAAAAATGGAGGTAGTAATTAGAGAGATGGAGGTAGCTGGAAAATGAGCCTAAAAAGGAGGTCATCCCAGACTAAGAGCATGATTTTCTTGGAAAAGATATCAGATTGTTCAAGACAAAGAAAATACATTAGCTCTCATCTTTTGGAACTGTAGTAATATGTCTGATATTCTGTCACATGGGAAATTAGAGAAGCAGAATAAAGTGATTATAAAGGGATTAGAATGTGGCTAAGGACTTGGCTAAATGGGAAATTGTATTGCAAGGCAGAATATACAGCTAGGGAAGATCTCTACTGTAATTTCTCAAGGATTATTTTTGGAGACCAACCCGGATTAGCATTTTAATCACCCATATCAACAAAAAAAAGGAGGTAATTTGTTGAGGGATGAAGTTGACAGATATTATCAAAACAAGAGATCAACACATATTGGATAACTGGGAGGTCGCTGGGACCTGGAGTGAAAGAAAAGGTATAGCAACAAATCCTGTTAATTGTTAGGTTATTCACTTGGGGAGTAGGGGGAAAAAAAAAGCTATTAGCTGTAAATTATTGAGAAAGAAGACTTAGATATAGGAGCTGATCAAGGGTGCCTGTGAGCAGTACCAGATGGCAACATGATGCAGATCGTTGGGACTCTGAAGAGTCAGAAGCACAAATAAGAGAGGAACACCAGTGCCCTTGTGTGCTCACTGCCTTCCTGTGCCCCTCCCAGCACCCAGCTGAAACAGAGCAAAGGGAACTGCAAAACCTCTTCTAGGAAAGTCATCTGAAAGTGTTTATTTAGCTTGTTCAGCCTAGGAAACTGGTGGCTGGAAAGAAATAACATTGCTGTCAGTAAAGACAGCAGGAGAATCAGCACCAGCAAATCAAGCTCCTTAAGCTGAAGGACAAGGTTAGCACTGAAAGAGGCAGCTCCAAAATCAGAGTTGCACTGAAACTTCACCTGGAAATGAGGTGCTTTCCAAGGATTACAAGAGGTTCTGTAGTAGCCTTACAAATCCAAATCATTAGGACAAAATGTGAAGGCATTTTTAAGACAGAGCTTAGGAAGTTTATGGCTCTCTGCAGTGCTGCATCCATCTGCTGGGAAATGGCCCTTTCTATCTGAGAGATTTTTTGCACCCCTATTGTAATAGTAGCTGGCTGGTTGCTGACTATTCCATAATAGAGGAAAATTTTAAGGATATAAAAATAAATGTTAAATGTCAAATATATCAACAGTCCTCAGACTCTGTTGCCTTTCATAGTCCTGCTTTGCCCTTGCATTTTCAAATTGCTATTTAAGATTTTAAATCTTTGTTTTTAAATTGGTTTTTGCAAAGTAATTTTTTTTAACAAACAGTGGATTTTTCCAAGTTACTGATAATTTTTCTGACTGACTTACTTTTAAATCTCTATTAGTAGTACTTAAATTACATTTGTTTTGAAAAAATTAGTACTGTGGAGGGGAAAACCAGCTAAATGTTAAAAGCCACAAGGCATATTTATTTCTGCCATCTGACCTTCTCTGTTGATCAGAATTTTGTGCACTAAGCAAAGAAGAAAATTTCCCAATAAATTCCCTTATTAATGAAATATCTTTTCATTTACACCCATTAACATTTTACTGTTTGCTTAGGTCCAGCATTCAAGGTGAGGGCTCGTGTAGGTGTTTTGTTTTGCAGCTCAGCCTTTAGGTTTGTCCCCTAACTGAGAGTTTGGTTGTATTTTGGGAAAGATAATATGTTTTTTTCTGTCATGCTGTAGCTAGTTGAACAAATAGGATGAAGGCAGGATTGTCAGTGCCATCTGTCTCCTATGGCCAGGCTGAAGGAAAGAAGGGAATTGGGTTCTTGTGAGTAGAGGAATTTAAAGGCACCTCTGAATTTGTTTGAACATGAAATATTTAGCTCATTACTCAAGTTTAAGTTTGGGTATTCAGAGGCTGCATGCCAAGGATGCATTTGTTTTCCTTTACTGAGCTCACACTGCAAACTGAATTACAAATTCCCAAAGCAGCAAAACTGGCAGAAAGTTCCCCAGACTTGGAGCTGCTCGTGGTGGCATTCTACAAGTAAAACAGTGGGAAAAAGACCTTTTTAAATAAAACTGATAGTAATAGACATAAAAGGAAAAGTCATCTTGTGCTTTTAGGGAAGGTTGGGTCTCAAAAATGACATTTACCTGAAATGTTTACATTGTGGATGGGTTCACATCTCTCTGCAAATATCCCAGGGGAAACAAGAAGTCTAAACCCTGGCTGGGCTGGGTTGCTGTGTTCCTCCTGTACTCAATAGATGGTGCCAGAGGCTCCTTTTCCCTTCCACAGTGATCACCAGCTCCTCCTGCCAGCTCTTCTGGCTATAGCCAAAGTGGTGATGCTGGAGATTCAGGACACCAGAGGAGATGATTAGAGACCAAAGACAAAAATGGAGGGGGAAAAAAAAAAAAAGACTTTTCAGGAATTGGTGTTTCAGAAGGACCATGCTAAAATCAGTGTGTGTAGGTAGTGAGTGGACTTGAAATGTATAAAACAGAAGGTTTAAAGTTATGCAGGCTTCACCTGGGGTATGGAGGAAAAGGTCCACAGAACTGCACTGGGTGGCAGGGGAGCATTCACCATTCCAGCAGCTGCTGGGGAATTTAGGGATTATTTCTGTGTAGGCAAAACTTCAGCCAGAAGGTTTTCTAGCTTTTATGAATATTTTTACACGCAGCAGTTGCGTGCTGCAATGTGTGATACCAGATTTCAAAGTAGTAACTGTTGTGTTTTTAATATCAGGTGCAACTCCAGTAGTTCCTACTCGAGCAGCAACTCCCAGATCCGTGAGGAATAAATCACATGAAGGAATTACAAATTCTGTGATGCCAGAATGTAAGACTCCTTTCAAGTTGATGATAGGGGCATCTAATGCCATGGGTAGGCTTTATGTGCAAGAAATGGCTGGAAGCCAGCAACAAGAACTTCATTCTGTCTATCCTAGGCAGAGGTTGGGTAGTAATGAACTTGGACAGAAGTCTCCGTATCGTGGCAGTCATGGTGGGATGCCCAGTCCAGCTTCATCAGGATCACAGATCTATGGAGATGGCTCGATCTCTCCTAGGACTGACCCACTTGGGAGCCCTGATGTTTTCACAAGGAACAATCCCACTTTTCATGGAGCACCCAACTCTAGTCCTATTCACATGAACAGGACACCTCTTTCTCCACCATCAGTAATGCTACATGGTTCTCCCATACAGTCATCCTGTGCAATGGCTGGAAGGACTAATATACCTCTCTCCCCTACCTTGACCACAAAAAGCCCAGTAATGAAAAAACCCTTGTGTAATTTTTCAGCTGGTATGGAAATACCACGAGCAATGTTTCACCATAAACCACCCCAAGCTCCACCCCCACCTCCTCCGCCACCTTCTTGTGCTCTTCAGAAAAAGCCATTAACATCAGAAAAGGATCCACTTGGCATACTTGACCCTATTCCCAGCAAACCAGTGAATCAGAATCCTGTTATCATTAACCCAGCTACTTTCCATTCAAACGTCCACTCTCAGGTACCCGTGATGAATGTAAGCATGCCTCCTGCTGTCGTCCCTCTGCCAAGTAATCTTCCTTTGCCAACTGTCAAACCTGGTCACATGAACCATGGAAGTCACGTTCAAAGAGTTCAGCATTCTGCTTCAACTTCCCTCTCTCCTTCACCAGTGACATCCCCAGTCCACATGATGGGATCCGGGATCGGAAGGATCGAGGCTTCTCCCCAAAGATCACGTTCTTCTTCCACATCATCAGATCATGGCAATTTCCTGCTGCCTCCAGTAGGGCCACAGCCATCCTGTACTGGTATCAAAGTCCCTCCCAGGTCCCCAAGGTCAACAATAGGGTCACCGAGACCATCTATGCCATCCAGCCCTTCCACCAAGCACGATGGACTTAATCAATACAAGGACATCCCTAACCCATTAATTGCTGGAATGAGTAATGTATTAAATCCTCCCAACAATGCAGTTTTTTCTACTGCATCAGCTGGAAGTGGTTCCTTGAAGAGTCAGCCTGGTTTGCTGGGAATGCCTTTAAATCAGATCTTGAACCAGCACAACGCTGCCTCTTTTCCAGCAAGTAGTTTACTCTCAGCAGCAGCCAAAGCACAGCTAGCAAATCAAAATAAACTTGCTGGTAACAACAATAACAGCAGTAGCAATTCTGGACCTGTTGCCAGCGGTGGCACCAACGAAGGACACAGCACTTTAAATACCATGTTCCCTCCTGCAGCCAACGTGCTGCTCCCAACCCCCCCTGAAGGGCAAAGTGGCCGAGCAGCACTGCGAGATAAATTGATGTCTCAGCAAAAAGATCCTCTGAGAAAAAGAAAGCAGCCCACCACCACGGTGTTGAGTTTGCTGAGACAGTCTCAGTTGGACAATTCTGGAGTTTCCAAAGCTGGATCTGAGTTGATAAGAAAGCAAAGTCAAAGCTCCTTTCCCATCAGTTCTATGTCCCAGCTACTTCAGTCCATGAGTTGTCAAAGCTCTCACATGAGCAGCAATAGTACCACCAGTTGTGGGAGCTCCAATACTTCTTTACCTTTCTCTGGTAACCAGATGCATTTTGCAGACACCAGTATGAACTCTGGCAGTCTCCAGAACTCACTGGCACAGAGTTTACCCCTGCGAGGGGAAGGTGTGCACTGCCAGAACACAAACACTAACTTTGTCCACGGTACCAGCCCGGGCACCACCAACCATCTTGCAGGTTTAATAAATCAGATGCAGGCTAGTGGGAACTGTGGGATGCTCAGTCAGTCAGGAATGGCTTTAGGAAATTCATTACATCCAAACCCACCTCAGTCAAGAATCCAGGCATCCTCCACTCCAGTGATACCAAACAGCATTGTTAGCAGCTGTAATCAAACAAGTCCTGAAGCAGGTACGTTTCCTTCTAAAAGGATCCCCCTATGTTTGACTCCTTGGAAATATATGATGACTGTTTTTAAATGGGTTCCTTCCACATATCTACTTTTGAAATTTGAGTTCTCCAATATGAGAAGTATCCCTATCTCATGCTGATCTCCAGATACCTAACCAAAAAAAAAAGATAATAAAACAAAAAAGAAAAAACAGTGGTAGACTAAAAATATATCTCCCTTTCTCTGCACAAAATCATCTTGGCCTCCTTCCTGTGACAACTCTTGCTTCTATTAATTTGCACACACTCTGCATAAATAAAATCCACGTGCTTTTGTACTGGTCCAGACCTCAGCTTTTGTAAAGTGCCCAAATAAATTGGGTTGGGTTTTTGGGTTTTTTTGGCAGCATGCCTTTCTACTGCAACCCTAGCATGCTATGGCCAACCTGGCAGTGTATGTCCAGGCCATACCATACGTGTGTCCTTTATTCCTTGCATTAAAGGGTTGGTGTTATCAGAAACTGGAACAGATACTAGGAGTACAAAAGTTTACAGAACAACCCTTCTCAGGGACAGTGCTGGGGAGTGCCAAGTCTTTGCTTGCCTTTATCATGGTAATTTTACTGAGCTGGTAATTAAATGGTTGAATAAACTGTATATACAGTTGGAAGAGTATAGTGAGATTTCCTGGTTTATTCATCAGTGAAGAGTTGGAAAGAAAACAGGTATTCTGCTGGTACTGCCTCCCTGCTGTGTAAAGATAAAAGGGAGACAGCTCAAAGAAATGTATATTTCATTTAACTACTACTACTACTGGTTGAACAAAGTGTGCTTTTTTTTTTTTTGAAAGGTGGTACTATGTTAATTCCTTCAGCAGAAGGGAAGCTTCCATTTGGTATTTTACCCTTGCAGCTTGGTTAGGTTTCAAAGTGGGTGTTTGAGACACTCATAACCAACCCACATCAGGTCAACCAGACAGGACTGGAAGGGTGCAAGTGGTCTCACTCAGTAGCCCAAGAAAGAACCTGATGTGTGTGCCTGAGTTTCTTCCAAAACAGCTGTTTGTTCTTTGAAATACAGAAGCATATAGAAAATTAATTTTATTAAAATAGTGTTCTAATATTATGCTACTCACAGTTTCTGATCACTTTTAAGGGTTTCTCTCCGTTCCTGGGGAGGGAAAGAAAAAGGCTTTTTTTTTTTCCTTAGCTATATTGGTGGCTTGTGTCTCAAGCAAGCAGCTATTAATCCTTGCATGGCTTTTTTGCCTTGTCATGCTGACAAAGAGGAGTATTTCCTGATGTAGTCTCTGAGACTTTGTACTTTCTTCTGAACAGAACAAAGGTCTGGTTTTGCTTTAGGAGCTTGCCTCCCATTCCCTCTAAGCATACTGCAAAATCACTTCACCAGGAGCTCTTTGGCTTTCCACTTCCATTGAGACCAGTAGGGACCAGTCTGTGGCTTCTTCTGTCACTGTCCTCCTGGCTGCTGGAAGCTGTGACATTGCTGCAGCCCTGGACTGAAGTAACCTGCCCTCCAGGGGACAGAAAAGACTGAATGTTAGGTCAGTGGTGCCCAGTGGTGACCATCAGAAAGCTGAGCTGTAGTTATCCACCCCGTGTGGGGTAAAGCTTGAAAAAGGTCAAGATTCCTGCACAGAATTCAGGCTGGAACTGATTAAAAGAAGTTCTGCATTGCAGAAAAGCTACCAATAAAAGGTTGCTTCAAGTTAAGGTGAGCTTCTAAAACCAAGAACCCAAGTTCATCCCCACATGGCATCTTCTTGTTCTTACCCCATCACTTTGTCCCTGCCAGGTGCCACAGTCCTGCCCTGCTTTGGGGTGGTGGTGGCTGGGACCTCTCAGGAAGGATGCCTTGGGCTCCACAGCACAGCTTGGTGTCATTCCTGGGTTAGTTCATCTGAGCCTTTGCTTGGATCCCCAGTCCCTGTCTGTAGGGAATTCCTGAGTTCCTTCCCCAGAAGACAGATGCGACGGAACAAATCTCTGGATGTGTCCAAGCCCCACGAGGAGAGGTTTCAACAGCAGCAGCCAATTCAGTTACCATCAATATAGGAACAGAAATCTGTGTCTAACCCCTCCTGGGAACTCCTGATCTGCTGTGGTACCTCTATAGAATGGGATTTCTAACACCCTGGAGATAACTGATAGAATTATAGCAATATATAGAGAGAGCCTTAAACTGACATTTCCTTCTTGTCTAAAAGATAAATGTGTATGCCAAGGCCAGAAAGATTGGAGGATGTTCTCTTCCTCACTACTCAAGGGCTTCATTTCTTCTTTTTGATGCTTGCAAAATCTGTGTTTAATGCATTTATTAACAACTGTGATGGCTGGGAAGCCTAGAGACCTTGAGTTTTCTTCTTGAAGATGAAATTTCAGGTTCTCTTTGTGTTATTCCCAGGGGCAAGACCCTAAACCAGTGCCTTCAGCCTCCCTGAGGCATCCCAGCAGCACTGAAGATCTAAATTTAATCCAGAGCTGGGAAAAATCCAGATAGGGGCATTTTATTGTGTTTGCAGGAGAATGGAAATGTTCTTTCCACACAAAAAAAGAAAAAAAAGAAAAATTGAAACGTTGAGTGTTTTGCATTAATAATTAATAAAAATTAGTTACCAGGTATGTAGACAAAACTGCTCAGAGATTTATTGTGGATTATTCTGTACAGAGGTGTTAGAGGGCTGATGGTTTCACATCTGTGGGGTGTGAACTGGGCATCTGAGAGCAGTTTAGCTGAGTAAGATGTCTTCAGGAAACTCTTGTTTTCATGTTTGACTTTGTGGATTTTTTGTTGGGGTTTTTTGTGGTTTGTTTGTTTGGTGGTTTTGGGTTTTTTTTTATCCTTGCTTTCAGTATTTTAATTGCTAAGTCTGTTTGCAGTTTCTGTGCCAGCATTCAGAGTAGCTGCTAATCATAAAATAGTTCCTGAGAGAAAAAAATACTGAGACTCACCACAATTAGATAGCTGGTTATTGCCTAAGCTTTTAATTATCTTTTAACCACTCAGACCAAGTTTTATTACTCTAGCCTTTGGTTTCTTCTTCTTCAAATAATATCTTTGGTTTCCAGGTAATTTTCAGTAGGAGTGTGATAGAATTAAAAATTAACAAATAACAAAAATTTCTGTTTAGACTTTTGCTGTTTTCCAGTTTTAAGGCCTTGAAGACCAATTATGCTCAATTTTTATGAATCATTTTTATCTCTCAGTTCTGTAGTATTTGGATTGCAAACACTGTTTATTAACAGCTGTCTTATAGGAGGAACCAGGAACCAGACTAATTTGGAATGGTGTTAATATTTCTGATAACCTCTGACATCCTCATTAATCCCTGATGCAAACTAAAGGTAGAATCCAGTTTGGGAGCTTTAAGGTTTATTCATGAAGCAGTTTTGCCTTTCTTTGGATTTGTTCATTCTTTCTGTGAACTGGGACAGTGTTACTGTCTGATATATCTTTATTGTAGAGTCTGGCTCTTTCTTTTTATTTCTTTTTTTTCTTTCTTTTGCTGTTAGTATGTGGTGTTTAGCCCAAAAGTTCACTGTGCAGAAAGTCTGTGTGTGAGTGTTGAGTTTTCAACATGCAAATCCAGCTGAGAAAGCAACGTGCTTAAATGATGGGGTGGATGAAATCAAGAGAGAAATATTTGGGGAAAAAGCTCTTTACACCTGATAAGGAAAATCATATATATATATATAAATTTAATATAATAACCATAAAAAATAGAAATAAAGATTAAAAGTCATCTCAAATATCAGAACATCAGAAATACAGAAAACTTGAGGACTAGAAGTTTAGTAATGACAAATAAAAGGCAGATTTAGCAAAAATGTCCCTTCCTTAGACTCAGAACAGTCATTTTAGTGGTGAAATGTGCAGAATAGAAAACAGTGAAATATAATTAAATAGGGAAGACCACACAGGACCAATACCAATGAGTGAGGAGCTTCCATCCCACTCAAAAAGAAGTTATTTTAATACAGCCAAGTGCAGTGTAATATAATTGGGAATGGAACATTGCCTTGGAAAGCAGTAACTCAAAGAAAGGGTTTTGGGAGCTCTGGTTTAATAAACATAATGCAAGCTGTCAGATCAGTGATGCTGAAAAGAAAAAAAAAGAAAAGAAAAGAAAAATGAACTCCAAGAAAGCTAGAAAAAGAGAAGCTGGGTGTGGAACCTTGGAGACCATAAAAATGGGAATGTGCAGTGGAACTGGAGGTGCTCCTGGCTCACTGAGAAAGGCAATGAGGATGTGGTGGTCTGGCTAGTGGTCACTCCTGATGAAAGGTACAGAAATAGCAAGGATTTCAAAGCAGGGCCACAAAGGGGCTGTGGGTGGTTGCCAGCCAGAGCCCTGGGAGCTCACCTCCCACACTGAGCTGCTCAGCAAGCCTGGCTCTGAGGTATTCCAGCACTTGGGAATGCCTGGGAATTAAAGTAGCCAAGACATAGCATCACCTTTTATAAGGATTTGTACTTGGGCAGTATCTGAAAAAGTTGAGGGCTGAATTACTTGGCTCTGGTGAGATCCTCAGGGCTCTTCCTGAGAGGTGTTGTAGCCACACAGACCCCCCCATTGCCACTCCATCCTTCCTGCTCCTCTTTGAACTTGATCCCAGGGCTGTGAGGAGCCATGCTCTGACCTCACCTGCTCCTTGGAGCCCCTCAGGCACTGCCCTACCCAGTTTATCAAGAGCAGTGGTGTTACCTCTCAGATAAATACCAAGATTAAAAGTCCAGCTCTGTTTAGGGAGCACATCTCCTGTTTAGAGACACAGCTTGAGTTTTTCTTGTGTTGTTTTGTTCCCTAAACATTGGGGTTTGCCAGGAACTCAGTCTTTCAGCTAAGCAGACTCTTCACCCCATTAGTGCTCCAACTGCCATACTTCTAGAAATTTAGATGAATAAAAGGTGAAGGATTTGTAAAATAGGCAAATAATGCCAAAAGTTTGATCTTACTTTGCCAAAGATTAGATTGGGAAGAAAAACTGAATTAATATATGGGATTTCCCAGGCATACTCAGCTCTCCACATCTTCTGAAAGTCTTCTCAAGCAGAACCAGTGGGCAACCCCAAAACTTGTTCAGGGGGTAGAGTGGGGACTCTTGAAAGAAATAATGCTTTCCATTGAATCTTTAGTTTCCAAAACAGGCAATAAAATGTTTTAACTCATCTGCAATGCATCTCCCACAGCTGTGAAGGGGGGAACGATGCAGGATGAGATCAGACTAAGTGCCAAAACTGAGTAAATACTGAAGGACTCCTCTTTCATTTGTGTGCTGTTGTCTTGACAGTTTTCTACCAGCAAACTGCTTCTGCTTTCTGCTAACAGCTCAGCACCTCAGAACAGCTTTCCCAGACTAATTTTAAAAACAGCAGCGATGGTGAAATGTAGAAGTCGGAGCAGATAGAGGAAGGAGAAGAGCCAAGACTGATACTCAGGCATTTTTTTTTAAAAAGCCTGATTTTTAAGGATTTCTGTTGGCTTAGAAAATGCTTTGAGCTTCTTGCCCTCCCCCCAAAACTTGGGTGGGGTCGTTTTTGGCTCAGTCCCTTTTCAGCAGACCGCCAGCTCCGCTCCTCGCCGATTTTCCTAAAAAATCATCCCTGAAAGCAAGAGTTTGAAAAACACTATTGAGAACGTGGCCAGCATTACATCTGTTTTGTTGTGAGTTAAAAAAAAAAGATCCCAAAGATGATGATCATGCAGCATTATGCCACTGGTAGTCATAGTAATAAGCTCAGGAGCTCCAGCGATAAGCGTGAGATTCCGGGCAGGCTGTTCCACAGCCTCCTGTTCTGTGCTGAGGGAGTATTGTCTGTGAAAGGAGCCCAGGTGTTTGGGGTTTTTTTTAACTGGTTCTGCTGGGCTGAGATGGATGTTTTATTTATTGGTTCATTGTTTGTGATACCTCTGTTGTCTCCGGGGAGTGCGGGATCTTGATAAGGAGAGGAGCTGACAGTGGTTTGCGGTTAAGTGCTGAATTATGGCTTCTCCGGAATGGAAAGTGTTGGAGTAAATGTGATACCAGATACATATCTGAAATGCTTCCCATTCCAGAAAGAAAGCAGAGAATGTAATTATAAAAATGTATAGCTCGTGGTTCTAAGTTTATAGGTAAGTGATGGGATGTGCAGTTAAAGCAGGAAGGCGATGTCTCCAATTTTTAAGGAATATGAGGTCACCTCACCTCCACCAGCAATGGCCCCACAGTGGAAGTTATCACCCTTAAACTCAGTCATTTAAAAATATTGCAGCAGAGGCAAACGATCTGTTCCTGTCTCAAAAGTTATGTTAATTCTTACATTAGTATTGCAGTAGCCTCTGGAGGCCTCGAGCAGGGGTTGTGTGTGGGGCAGAAGTTGCCCAAACTGTTTGAGACAGAGCAGTGATTGCAGTGCCTGGGTCATCTTCTGTGCTCTCACACTTTGGTCAGCTCAGGGTAAAGCATGCAGCAAACTTCCTGCTCCCCCTTGAGCTTTTTGAAAGGATCTTGCAGATTTCTTCTGCAGGAGCTGCTGAGTTTTACCCTCAGAGAGGGTGGAAGTGGTAGAGGTTGTAGCAAGAAGCTCATTACAGGACCAAGGAGTGGAATGTGAGTTTATGGCAAGGGTTTCAAAAACATGAAGTGTTCTGAATTAAAAATTAAAAAGCCATAAAGAAAATGTAAAATATGAAGTGGGAAATACAGCTGGATCTGTTTTTATTGAATGTGCAGAAAAGGAGGAATTGGGAAAGTGGTATGTATAACATTTATTTGTTTTCAGCTCTTGTAGATATTAATGCCTAATGAGCAAATTCTGCACTTTGAGTTTCCTAAGTACTTAACACACCTGTCTTATTGGTTATTTTTATTCTACCAATTCCAGCAATGTATTGTTGAGACTATTGAAATATCAGACTACATAATGGATAATTTCTCCCAGGGGAATGCATTGTAAAATACTGTTTCCAGTATAATTTTCTAATTGGTCTCTGTAACTGCAACTTTTTAGGAAAATACATCTATAGTTAAGGTTCTTTAATTTGGTAGAACTATTTTTTAGTGTCTATAAAGACTCCAGGAGCTCACTTTCAGTTTGGATTGTTTGGTGTCCAGGGAAGCTGAGCATTATTCACAGTGTGTGAAGTCATTCCTGTTCCTACAGATTTTTATGCAGACACAATTCTGCTGCTGCTGCAGAAATGATTTTTGGGTTTTGACTCTTTCCTTTTGCTTCATTTGAAATCAGTAGCTCATACCCCAACTTCTCTTCCTGAGGACAGCCCTTGATGATCACTGTCCAAGTCTCCAGAATGTTCAGATCTTAATACTCTTTATAAAGCAGGATTTAAAACCTCTCACTCTGTCCTACCATCCCAACAGCAGGGTATGGACCTCTGTGTTCCTCTCTTTCATGAAAGGAAGGTGTTGAGATGTGAATGATAAATATCTTCCACTCCAACTGCTTTATTTTCAGTGAGCAGAAAGAGGGAAGCTTCTCAAACACAAACCATTTTTTATTGCATCTTCTTAAGAATACCTGTCAAGCAATGCTTTTTAAAAAGGAACACAGATAAAACCCACATAGGAAAATAAAACTGCTTTCAAACGAAAGCAAAATGAAAATGTAAATAAAATACCATAGCATGCAAAATAATAATTTTTTAAAACTTATATCCCATTCAATTTCCATTTATTTATTCTCATAAAACATTTAGAACCTCTGAGAGAACAATTTATCTATTATTTGGGTATTTTCTCACTGCATTGCAAAGACAGTTCCTTTTTCTCAAGAAAAGGCAGAAGAACCTCTGGCAGATGTCTGGGGCTGCAGGACCTGGAAGCCAACAGACATCCAGGCTTTCATGGCTTTTACTCAAAGTCCTTCATCTTGTTTTTTTTTTAATTCTTTTACTCTTCAGAGGCTCTGAATACTAAGGACTGTTGTTTACTGAGCTGCTGCTTACAGTGCCTTAGCTTTTCAGAATTGAAAATCACATTAATTTCCTCAAACTTGGAATCAAACTTGTGATCTCCTTTTAGCTTTCAGCACCCATCTGTGTTTCCCATCAACAGCATCCTAACTTTTATCTTGCAGCCTGGACATGCTCATGCCAAACCAGTTCATGGGGGAGTTTAGGGTGAGCTGCTGTTGGAATTCTTTGGTGGTGCTCTCAGTCTTCTTTTCTCCTGGCTGGAGGAAATGCAAGTGGTCAGAGCTTTTCCTTACAGCACTGCTGGCCAAGCCACCTTGTTTGCATAGGGCCCTTCCTTCAGGTGACATCCACCATCTGCTTTCCACCAAAGAACTCATCCTGCCCTCCTTGTAAAACTCTAGTGTGGGTCTAGATCCCACTGGGAATAAAAACTGGAGCTCAAGGGACACCCTGAGTCAGTTCCAGATTGCTGCTGCTGTGCTTGGGTGTTGCAGGTGAAAGGACAGTCCTCTGAGTAGTTTTCTTCCCCTGTACTCACAGTGTAACCCCTAATACTGAGTTGGGGGGGTACATCTTGCATTTTTCCATGCTCTCTCCCAGAACTCTTCCCATCTTCACACTGCTGGTGTCAGGCATCTCCTCTCACCTGCTCCTCATGTGAGAGAAAGGCACACAACTCCTCATTTTCAGTTTGCATCTTGGAGCTGTGATTTTGAAAGTAAAGCTGGGCAGTCCAGAGGGCTCTCTGAGGGCTGTCTGGGTTCTCCTCCAGGGGAAGGTGGCTTCTGCACCTTGGGGATGCAGCACTATCAGGAATAATTATGGGAAATGAGCATCTCTTAGGAAGAGGAAGGAACAAACAGTTGGGATTTTGGTCTTTGTAGATTGAGGGCACTATTGGTTAGTGAGGATGGTGTGCATGCATTGCTTCAGCTAGAATATTGACTTGCTGGAGATGGTGTTTTGGAAGAGATCCAAAGATCTTATTTTATCTAGATTTGTCCCAAAATGCAGCTGTAATTTAGCTACTACCCCATTCAAGGCTCTTCTACACCAATTCCTGCTGTGTCTTTCATTGAAGGGAGATGAAGAGAAACTGGGAGGAACATTTCCTTGTTTTTCTTTTCCTGCTGAAGTGTGGCTGCTCATCACCTCTTCAGCTCCTGAACTCCCCAAGTCTGCACTGAAATAAGGACCCATTTTCTTCCTTGTACTCACAATCCATCAAGATTACTTTTTTTCCCCAGTAGCAATTAATTAATTGGCTAATTAATCTGGAATAATGCACTCTAGACCTCTCAGGTCAGCTCTCCAGAAGTGGTGTTTGGCAGGGGACAGAGATCAGAGCAGTGTTTGACAAGAACCTAGCAACAGTTTTAGAAGTTTGAGATTTGCTTCACACCAGCTGCTCTTTCATGTGTTTATTTACCTGAGTGGAATGAAAAATAGGTTCATAAATAAATAAATTAGGGATGGGGTCCACTTGAAAATACCAAAATCAGGTTTTACATTCACAAGAGCTCTATAAATAGAATACTTTCCTCATGCCTGAATTTAAAATCTGTCCATGTGCTGCTGCTGCTGCTGCTGCTGCTGAACACATTGACTGGGATTTCTTGGAGCAGGGGAAGCCTTTCCTGGCCACCAAGGGAGAAGCTTGGGAAGCTGCCTTTCCCTTCTTGCAGGAGTAAAGTTTCCAGGGAAAATAATTGCCTGAAATGAACTCACACCTTAGAAAATCAGTGTCAGACTGGTGCTGGTGTCAGGCTGAGCTGATGGTTGCCTCTCTAGATGACAGATTTTAGGTGGAAGGAGGAAGAATGGCTGGCTGAAGATGTTCAGGTGTTACCTGGTACCATCCCAGCAGATTACAGCTTGAGAGACTCAGGTGAGGTTTGTCTCAAAGTGCAGGGATAGTTTTGCTGCAGTGAGCAGTTCTTCAACCAGCATTATTTAAGAGGCCATTTGTATCCTAAAGTGAGGATCTGCATCCATCCTGTGTGATCCAGGTGATTCTTCTCTTCAAAACATATAGGAAAGGCTTTGTAAGAAGTGTAATAAGCTTTTTATGGTATTCATCAACTTTGTAGCTTGGTCTTTGGGACTTTTCTGAGTATTTACATCTTTGGAGCATCAGTTCTAGGTACTGATTTAAATGAAACAAAAGAAAACTGGAAAATTTCCTTTTTTGTGAGCAAACAGGTACCTGTTTGTTAGTGATGTGTATTGCTCTGGGCTCTGCAACATGTTTTAACATGAGAGTTTGAAACTACCACACTTGGGTGTTTTCTCCATCAAAACAAAAAGAATTTGCTTTTTGCCACGAAAACTGTAAAGACTTTTCTATTACTTTTCTAAAAATGCAGTTTAAAATGTTTCAGACATCAGGAAAACAAAGGGAGATGTGCAGTTCTAGTTTAGCTTGGGCTCTCTGGGACTTGTGTAGTTGAATTTAAGCCCTCAGTGTGTGGTTGTGAGTTAAAAACAAACAGGGAAGATCTAAGTTGAATTTAATTTCATGTTTTGCTGCTCATTTGTATCAACTGTCTCTTACTATGGGCTATTTACTAATATAGTAAAATACTAAAAGGGGAGGAAAAAGGGCACCCACATGAAGAATCTGCCTAACATGTCATTTCAGTGGATCACATATTCCTTCATGTCATCACATGCTGGAGAAAATCTCCCTTTTTTTTCTGCAAAGTTCCATTTTGGGGAGGCATTGCCAGAAGCTTCTTATCCCCAGAGTTGGGTGACCAGAAGCTGGGTGGATATATTAGCAGAAAATAACCTTACTTGCCATAGCTGTGGGTTTCATTCATCTGCATCAATAGATTGGTTGTAGGAACTTCTTCATTTCACGTTTGGAACTGAGGAGTTTGCCTGATGAGCAGCTTTTCATTGGCTTTTGAGAGCATCTTTGCCCATTTCTCAGGTCAGAGGTTGGACTGGACGACCTTGATGGTCTCCTCCAACCCAAGACATTCTGTGGTATGAGGCATTTGCCAGGTTTGGGGGTGTCAAATAGGAATTGCTTTACTATTCCTGCCTAATCTGAAATGTTAAACACAAAGCCCTAAGTGGCAACCAGTGGGACTTATGGTTCCAGTGCATGGGGGGGGTTTGATCCTCAAGAGTGTGTCTCTTTTTGTTCCAAAGTGCTGCCTCAGGAAATGTTCTTGTCATGAAACAGCTTTCATTGCATCGTTACCATATTTCTCATCACACCAGGATAGGGTATCCTCTGCTTAATGATTACAATTTCTTCTTACTTTAACTTTTGTTATTTAATTTCTGCACTGGAATGTGATGTTAGTACCTGGGAGAGAGGGTGAGATCTTTCTTCTCTTGAGTTCAGTGCAGTGTGTTAATTTTATACCTTTTGAGTTGTCATGTTACAGCACTTGAAAAATGCTATTTTTAGTTGAAGTGATGTAAAGGTTTTATTCAGTTCTTAAGAGTGTAGTTGTGTGTTCCTTTTCAAATAGTATTTGTTTGGAAAAATGCTCATTGATACTTTCTTAGAATTAATACTTTCTGGTCTGTCACATGAGTTATAAATGCAGGGCATTTGAGAATGGAAAACACACATGCAATATATATTTTTAATGCTTAAATGTTCCTCAGTGAGTGAAGTAGAAGGGCATAATTCCAGGCCATTTGCTTCAATTCCCCTGGTCTCCTCTCATGTCTTTTCTGTATGACCACTATCAGCTCAAGATTCTGCCTTAACTAAAAATGAATCATTTATACTTCAGGGTTCATCAAAGGGTATAAAAAGACCCAAAGAAACTCTGTTTAATATTTGCTCTCTCTGTCCCTGTGACCCCCTCACAGTAACCTCCTGTATCCCACACAGCCCTTCATGCCAAGTGATGGATATGACTGGACCACCCCAATTATTTACATTTTTTTTTTATAAATTGTTGGAAGGGGGGTGTCTGCTAAGCTGCTTTGCTCATCAGATTCCATCACAGGCATCAACATGACACTTAATTGTCATCATTGTCTTTTTTCTTCAAGTCCAAAATCATTATTGAAATAACAAGTCTCTACAACTCCTTTGTGGAACAGAGCAGGAGACAGAAGATTCACATCTCAGGTGCACTCACACCTTCACACAGCATCACTCCTGTCTCCTGCTGCTCCTTCTTCATAAGAGTTCATTTCACACTGGTCCAGGACTAACTACACCAAGCTGTGGTTGCTCTTAGGTTTATGTTGATCAAAATATGTCATGAAATCCATTATATCCCCACTCAGACAATTTAAGGGAAACAGAGGGCTACAGGGAAATAATTTCTGATGAGCTGTGGCACAGCTGGTGGTGACTGATGTGTGTATTGAAAAAACACTCAAGTCTGGATACTCAAAACATTTTCTTTCCTGTGCACAGGTATCAAATACTGGAATTTTGGGTTAACCTGGTTACTCTGGGGCTCTGCTCAGTCTCCCAGCAGCAGTATTCTATTCAGAGTTGTCTTTTTTTGCCTTGCAGGGGGTTCAGGACCGTCGTCATCGATAGCCATAGCTGGCACCAGCCAACCTGCCATCACAAAGACAACATCTGTGCTTCAGGATGGTGTTATAGTCACTACTGCAGCTGGAAACCCCCTCCAGAGCCAGCTGCCCCTGGGGAGTGATTTCCCTTTTGCTGGCCATGAACATTCGCTCCATTTCCCGCAGAACAGCTCTTCAAACAACAATCTTCCACATCCTTTGAATCAAAACCTCCTCAATTCTCTTCCTATCTCTTTGCCAGTGAATCAGCAACATCTCCTAAACCAGAATCTATTAAATATACTCCAGCCTTCAGCAGGAGAAGGCAAGTCTGAGGTCAACCTCAACCCTTTAGGTTTTCTCAACCCGAATGTAAATGCTGCTTTAGCTTTTCTCTCCAGTGACGTGGATGGGCAGGTGCTACAGCCTGTTCATTTCCAGCTTCTAGCAACCCTCCTTCAGAACCAAGCCCAAGCAGCTGCCATGCTTCCCTTACCATCTTTCAATCTGACCATCTCAGATTTGCTGCAACAGCAAAACAACCCTTTGCCCACAGTCACACAGATGCCAGCCCCACCCGAGCATTTGCCCAGCAATCAGTCAGAAAGCACCAGGGTGGAGAGCCTCTTAACCAACCCCCTGGGCAACCCTTTACCAAGCTTTTCAGGCACTGACACTACTTCCAACCCCCTGCTCCTCCCAGCTGTCTCTGGGGCCTCAGCATTAATGGCCTTGAATCCCCAGCTGGTGGGAGGTGTCCTCAACTCTGCATCGGGCAACACCGCAAATCATCCAGAGGTTTCCATAGCCACCTCCTCCCAAGCAACCACTACCACAACCACTACATCATCAGCAGTGGCAGCACTGTCTGTCTCCACCCTGGGTGGTGGGACAGCAGTGGTGTCAATGGCAGAAACATTGCTGAACATATCTAATAGTGCTGGGAATCCATCTGGTCCAGCTAAACTCAACAATAACTCTGTGGTGCCACAGCTACTTAACCCTCTACTGGGGACAGGTCTGCTTGGTAAGTTCAGTTTCTTCACAGATATAAAAGGATTTTTAAAGAAAAAAATAAAAAAAAGGAAGAGGGTTGGGGAGGGGGAATTTTGTATTCTAGTTTCTATTTTTAAAGATTCCACTTTATAATACTACTTCTTTTTTTAAGGCTTTTGTATGTTACAGCTTGTCTAGTGAGAAAACCCACCACTGTTATCATCACAAATTTAAAGCACATTCAAATAACTCAGTAGCATTTAATACTGGTTTTGGAAATTATTTTCTATTCCATTCTTAATTCTGATGCCACCTCGACCTACTCTGCACACCTTACAGTTCTCTAAGCAATTGGACTCCTTTCATTTCTCAAGCAGTAGAAGCACAGGAGCATCTCTGGGATGCAGTTTCATTTCAAGTGCCTGTGGCATCACAGGGTTAGGATGAGTGGCTGGGAGATGAGAAATGGCCAAGTGCATTTTTCTAAATGAATCCAAAGTGCCCAAACTGTAAGCACACACCCAGAAAAGAAATCCATAAAGCACTCAAAGTAGGTCCTTGTGCAAGTGCAAAGAGCAGGGTTGCCCTTCCAGCCCGTTAGTGTGCACTTAGATTTTCTCTTTCTCTGGTTTGTGGTTTGTTGTGGTTGGTTTTTTTTTGGCTTTTTTTTGCTATAACTTGTGGTTTAAAATGCAGAGTATCTCACTTGGCAAACACCTACATCCCAAAACAAGTAATTAAAAAGCCCTTAAATACAAGTTGTTTTTTTTTCCTGTGTCTTTTGATGATTTTTTACCAAGAATGTGTAACATAGTTTGTACTCCTCTGTTGTGTGGGCTATGTACCCTAATAAATAGACTAGGCAGAGGAGTTATAATAGTTGTAAAGAACTGATAAGTACTTTTCCTTACTGCCTCATACTCAGCTACTCAGTGGCTATTGTGAAGTACTTTACATTTTCCATGGAAAATACAACTAACCAGTGACTTTGTGAAGTGCAATTTTAAGGAAAATATGAGCTTTTTTTAATTAAAGAAAGTAAAATTTAGAAACAAGGAGCAAAAGCAACCAAACAAAAGAGCCAACTGGGAACTAGATGCATTTTGAAGCTTTATTGTCTTGTAAAGACAGGCTCAACAGCTTATTTGTTTTATTAGAGCTAAAATGTTCATGTTTTCTGTGATACAAAATGCTAATGCAGTTATTTCTCCAGAATGTATCTTTTTCTAAAATGCTAAGGTTGTTGGCTGAGACATCTGTGAGCCAAAAACCCATTGCTCATTTGCAGGTAGCTCATGTTACTTTGTCAGAGCTCATCAAAAAGAAGTTGCTTTGGGACTTTTAAGTTATTTTCTCTTTCTCCTCCTCCCCTTCACCACCCCAGTACTGTTTGAAGCAGTCACTCTTTGGAAAGGAGGAGGAATTCCAAGGCACAGGCTCTGCTGGAAGCTCATTCTGCCATACTTGGCTCTGTCCCCTTCCAAAGGCAAAGGTCTGAAACCTTTAGAATGAGTCCAGGCAGCTGTGAGATGCCAAAGCAGCATCACTGAGGAAATAAAGGAATAAAGAGTAGGAGACACAGATACCTTGAGGACCATTCCATAAAAGATTGAAGGGAAAAAGTGTTTTGTGGAGGCATTTGCTTAGCAGACAGTTGAAATTTGTGTCAAGGGAATTTTTCCTGAGTGTTGGGAACTCAACTGACTGAAGATCTCCCTGTGTTTGAATTGCAGGTGACATGTCATCCTTAAACACTACTTTGAATAACCATCAGCTGAGTCATCTCCAGTCTCTGTTAAACAACAATCAGATGTTTCCTTCAAGTCAGCAGCAGCAGCAGCAGCAGCACCTTCTCCAGGGGTACCAGAACATGCAGGGCTTTCAAGGCCAGCCCCCAATTCCTGGCCCAACCAATAACCCAAACCCCATGGCATGTCTGTTCCAGAACTTCCAGGTAGGAAGCAAAATGTAATGAATATCCAAACAAGTGTGCAACTGCCATAGGGAAAGGTAGAAATCTTGAAAATTTATACTTATTCTGTGGTTTGGTTTTTGTGCTGGTTCAGACAACAGGAGAAGTACAATTGGCAGCTCTGCTCAGCAGTGTTTGGGTTTTGCAGATCAGTAATGTTTGTTACTGAGTTTTATCTCTTCCCTAGAAACTGGACAGAGTTTCTTTGGAATGAACTGTGCTGCATGTGTTGAAAAAATAAATATTCTATATATGTTCTGGCTCTTCTATCTTTGCAGCCACACTTATTTTCCATTCCACAGAAATGATCATCAGTCCCCATCAGACCACTCTGATGAGTCAGTGGTGAGAAATAACAACTGATCCCACTTCCCAGTAATCAGGAACTTAATAAATTATTCTGGCTGACCATGTGTACCTAGACCTCTTCCACTCCCAGCTCACTTGAATAGAAGAGGTGGCTCTGATGTGCAGTGGATAGACTGAAAAAAAATAAACAAAAGGATTTAGGATGATGATACAGTGACAAACTGTGCAAAACTGGCACCTTCTTGCTGCCCACCTGAATGGGCAAATCTCCATGCTGCACGTTGAGCTGTCAAACTAACATCCTGACAGGAAACAGAGCAACCAAAATAGGTAATAAAAGCAGAGCTACCAAATGTATTTATTGTTATTCAGTGTTACCACGATTGCTGCAGAACTGGAGATGTGAAGAGGGAAGCATACAGGTAGTGCTAGGATTTTCTCTTACCCTTTAAGGAAGAAGAATACATCCCCTTGTCTCAGTGCAGATGTTTCACTGCTACTGCAAAACCAGAGTCCTCTAAATGCCTGTTACCTCTTTTTGGTTTTGTATGAATGTTGGAACCTTCACCTCAGCATTCTTTTGCTTCACATTCTGTTACAAAACAGTAATGGTAAGAATTGAAAGGAGCTTTTGGAAATATTTAATGCTTGGTTTTTACAGATATTTTTTTCCCTTATTGACATCATCCTCACTGCCTGTGTATGTGACAAGAAACATAAAAAGCAGTTCCTTTAATCTGAAGGTTACAATTTACTGTGGCAGTGCCTGACATGAAAGCTGCCATGCAGAGGGATGCAGGCGTGGTTTGCAAGGGACTGAAGTAAAAAGAGATCCCCCAAGAGAAGCACAGAACTGAAAGGGAAAAACAGAACTGTTGGCCCATTCCAGAAGGCCAGGGATGGGCTACGTTCCAGCAAGTGGATGAAGTGCATACAAGGAGCCCAGAAGAGCAGCTGGTAGGGATGGAATAAGCAATATTAGGGTCTGGGAAAGAAGGAAAAAGAGCAGTGGAGAACCAAAATATTGAGCTTGGTGGGACTGCTTAGGACTTAAGTGAAAAAGAGGAAGGTGCTGTATGACAGAGGAGGAAATGTCTGGAAAGGCTCTGCCAGAGGTGATAGTGTAGTCTCAGCAGCACATGGGAGGTTCTGTCATTTCAGGCAATGTGTCTGTTGTGATCCAAGCAATCAAGGCTAAGATTTTTGGTTTTGTTTTCCTCTAAATTAATGCTTTTTGTTTCTTTATTTTCTGTCTAGCTTGTTCAGCATTAAACTCTGTAAGTGATGTCTAACCAAAACCTAATTATGTACTGTAACTAATAGTCACCCTGGCCACCATCCTGACTCTTTTTTTATTAAAACGACTACTGAAAGAGAACTGTAGAGAAAAATAGTAATTTCCATCCTTTTCTCTCCTTTTTCCAGGTGAGAATGCAGGAAGATGCTGCTGTCCTGAACAAAAGAATGATCACTCAGATGGGAATGGCACCAGTTCCTGAGAGCTCCAACGCAATGCTTCCTCCTTTCCAAGAACCATCTTGTGATTTGCAGCCAAGGACTGAACCATCCCTTGGACACCAGGCAAAGGATAACCTCAACGTTGCTGCTCAGGGTGACACATCAGTGGATGCCATCTACAAGGCAGTTGTAGATGCTGCAAGCAAAGGGATGCAAGTAGTCATCACCACTGCTGTTAGCAGTACCACCCAGATGAGTCCCATCCCAGCTTTGAGTGCCATGAGTGCCTTCACAGCCTCAATTGGTGACCCATTAAATCTTTCTAGTGCTGTCAGTGCAGTAATCCATGGGAGAAACGTTGCTGTTTCTGATCATGAGGGTAGGGTGAGGAACAGCAGAGGAACACGAGTCCTGAAGAATTCAGAGCACGGTAAAAACTCAAGTGAAGGGGATGGGTATGAATATTACAAACCCACGAGTTGTAACACACCCAAAAAACAGTGGGAAGGGGAGCAAAGCCCCGTCAGTGAGATAAACAGGTGGAAATGTGAGGAGTTTCTAGACCACTCTGCCCACATCCATAGTAGTCCTTGTCATGAGAGGCCCAATAACATCTCCACACTGCCATTACTGCAAGGAGAGCAGCATCAGATACTCTTATCACAGCGAAACTGTCAAAGTGATAAAATGTTGGAGGAGAATTTCAGGTATAACAATTACAAAAGAACTATGATGAGTTTTAAGGAAAGACTGGAGAACACTGTGGAACGATGTGCACACTTAAATGGCAACAGACCTCAGCAGAACAGAGGGTTTGGGGAGTTGCTGAACACTTCTAAACAAGACCTGATTCTGGAAGAGCAATCCCCAAGTTCCTCAAATAGCTTGGAAAGTTCATTAGTGAAAGACTATATCCATTACAATGGAGATTTTAATGCCAAAAGCATTAATGGGTGTGTGCCTAGCCCTTCAGATGCTAAAAGCATCAGTAGTGAAGATGACCTAAGGAACCCAGACTCCCCTTCTTCCAATGAGCTGATCCATTACAGGCCAAGGACGTTTAATGTTGGCGACTTGGTCTGGGGCCAGATCAAAGGTCTGACTTCATGGCCTGGGAAACTGGTCAGAGAAGAAGAAGTTCACAATTCATGTCAACAAAACGCTGAGGAGGGGAAGGTATATTTATATATATATGCACATATCTATCTCTACACACCTGTGCCTGAGCCCATGTCAGTGTTTATCACAACTAGCTCGCTCCATTCTTTTTTTTTTTCTCCTTTCTCTCTTATTTTTATAGGACAAAATGATTGGATTTTTTTTTTATTCCTAACTCTAGCTCGCAAGACTGAAGTTTTCCCAGAGTAACCTGTTTAGAAATTCAGCCAATGAAACATGAGTCTGTTTGGGTCTGATGATGCTTTACTTAATTTGTGTACAGAAAAAAATGTTGTTAGCAAAAAAATGGTTTAATTGTGCATTTAGTTGAACTTCTGTGTCCAAAGAAGGTGATAATGGAGATCTCTGAAAGTGTTGAAAACTGCAAAAAGGAAAACTGATCTAAGCAGGCTGAGGAGTCTAACAAGGAAAACCATGCTGATTGACACCTACAGCCTTAAGAGGAAATGCATGCACTTTTTCAGCCTGAGAAGAGGTTTTGGCCATCTTGTCTAGTGAGAAAAGCATCCCAGTTTGCTCCTTCATACTAAAATCCTTTTGGGTTTTTTGGTTGACAAGTGAGATATCATATGCTTGTTGAGGAATATGCAGAAAATAGTTCCCCCAGAGTTGTTATGTTGTTATACGTTCTGATCTCCACTATTTGTATAATGCTGTATTTTTGTAGCTCTTACAGAAATATTTCCCATCTTCCATATATAAATATTTTTAGTACTCTTTTATAAAATGCATTTTTTAAAAGTGTGTAAGCAGAGAGGAAAGGTCAAGTGAAGGAACAGAAAGAAATCAAACCACTGAAACATTTGGGCTTCTTCCCCACATACCTACCTAGTACATTGCACAACAACAGTGTAAGAACATGAGAATGGGGATAAAATAATCCCTTTCCCCAAAATTTGGCCAAGAGCAGATATCCAGAGGAGAGGGAGAATACCAGAACACACTGAGGAGAGCTGCTTCACCTCCAGCCTCTGCCTCCCACCAGAGCAGAGCTCAGAACCTGCTGGACCTGGTGTATCTGTAGTGTAACCACTGCTGTTCTTACTCCAGGTTGTAGCCTTAGAGTTACCTGATGTGAATACTTGATCTCCCCAAACAGGTTTTTGATGAATTGGAGCTCTAAATAACTGGGGTGAAGTCTGGCCAGGATGTTTGCTCAAGAGAACCTCAGTGTCTCTTTACAGGAACCTCTTGGCCACAGAGGTTTCAAAGAGCTGCTGTCTGAGTGCCCTGACTAAAAGTATTTCATTTGTAGAGAATTCAGCTCGTTTTGGTAACAATTTGAATGCTCAAGAGCTCCTTCCTCAGCTCCCCAGGTTACAAGTCAGTTTTTAAAGTGAAGGCAAATGGAGAGACCTCAAACTATCAAAGTTTAAACAACACTGGTGAAGTTAGGTGTGCAAGCTCCCTGTCCCAGGGGACTCACAGACACAGTAATTACACTTCCATTTCTGTATTAACATCACCACATTGGGTATCCAACAGGTGACTGTTTTGACAAGCTCATTTTTGGTAACTTTTGTAAAGAGGTGAAGCTTTTTTCATTTGCATTCCTTAGGAGTTTTATACACTTAATCCCCAGTTTGTGGATGCCAACAGCAAAGCCACCACCTTTAATTCTGAGTCTTCTGTGTACATTGTGTCAGCATTGTGTAATATTCTGTTCAGTGGCACAGATTTTGTTGTATTCTGGGGGAAAAAACCTGGAAATGCAGAAAGTGCTGCTCTTGTATTGCTGTCAAGGTATTTGTGGAGGCAGCAGGAGAGGCTGCTTCAAGTTCTTCATCAGGATCACCTCTCTCATCAGAAGGCCTTTAATTTAATTAGAATAACTTTAAATTTAAAAACAAATATATATATATATATAATTTTCTCCAGCAAGAAGTAAACGACCATTCCAGAGGTCAGGTTTTGGGGTTGGGAGGTGGGATACAGGGGAATCTGAGAGGTGAAAATGTGCTGTATAATATTTCCATTTTTAATTGAAGATGGAACTCCCAGGCACAGTGGCTGCACGTGTGCAGGCACCTGTGTACACCTGCAGCCTTCAGATGTTCAGGCAGCCTGGTCTGAAGGGAAAGAAAAAAAGAAAGACAACTCACACAATAAAAAAAAAACAGCTTGCAAACCAAAAAGAAATAACCCTGAAAATCAAATGGCTGTCAGAAATTCTGGGCTTAAAAAAATCCTGAATGGTTGCAGTTCATGGGGGGAGACACTGGCAGCAGTTCTGGAATTGTATTTTGGAATTCTGGAATTGCAGAGCTTTCTTACAACACCTCTGAAAGGATTTGTGTACCCAAATGTTAAGCTCTGTACTGTAACAGCACTTTCGCTCGTGGTGCTTTGTGTGTCCTCTGTTCTTTCTCTCATCCATAATTTGATTTTTGTTTCCATTTAAAAGAGTGTGGGTATGAAATGTAATGATGCTCTGTCTGAAGAGAGTAAGAATGGTGTTTCCCTAAGAGAAGGGAGGAATCTGGCACCTTTGTGTCCCAAGGAGCTCTGGCATTTTGGCAAATGAAAGAGGAGCCCAAGGGGAGTGCAGCAGGAGCAGCTGAAGTTTCTGAAAGGGAAGGAAGGAAGCCTGAAGCTCCGTGCATCCTGAAACAGGAGGATGTGGATATCACTAGGAAATTAATTGGATTATTATCCAAATGATGTCACCTGCACAGGAACAAATCTTTGAGAGCTGTGATGTGACAGTGTGAGCAGGAGCTGTCTCTTGTTAGTGCCTTTCACAGGGATTGTTACAGCACAAGTGTTGTTCTCTCACCAGTTGAACTCAATTTTTTTTCAACTGAGCTTTTGGGGTTCTCCAGGTACCAAGAGTTGTGATTTCTCAATGTCCTGAAAATCCCACGTGTATGTGTTTAGTTAGTGTTGTAGTAGCTTCTTGGAACTGAAGGGATCTGATATTATTCATTCCACCACAGCTGCTGGAGTTGCTTCCAGTGCCTTCTGAAGTTAGCAGTTGGGTACTACTGCTCCAAAAAAAAAAAGTGCTGGCAGGATTTTTACTGTTCTACCACCACAGAACTCCAGGAATGAAGATACTGATTTCCTTTTTGTTATCCAGACATGGCATTAGAGCTTCATAACAATAATTACCAATGGACTTTCATCTCTATTTAAGGGCAGAGAGATACAAACCTTTGCAGAGTCTGTTCCTTATGAACAGACACATCCCTGGTGGATATATTTCATGTACAATTCAGCATTTGTGACAAATCCATCATGCAGTAAAGTGTCTGAGGTAAAGGATCAGGATGATTTTATCATTGCCCTTTAATTCTCTTCAGTTTGAAAAATCCAAGTTTCTTCTTTAGCTGTTTTTCAAAGGTTCTGTAAAATGAAGGCTTGAGCTGTGGTGTGTTGCAGAGAGAGCACCAGTGCCTCCAGTAATCCCATTTTAATGTAGGAAATGTAACATCTAAGCTGCTGGAGCTGGTCTGCTCATTCTGGGAGCATTTTCTCCTGTTTATCCTTGGAAAAGCTCTGCAGGTTTGATCGAGTGTTCCTTCTGTCTGCCTTTGTATTTTCCCCAAAGTCTGATTAGGAGAGGAATTATTTGAAGTATTTGCAGTCCCCCATTGAAAGTTCTCACCATTTTAAGGGGAAAGAGCCATAATCTGTGACATAATTGAATTTATTGCATGAAAACAGAACTCTTGCCTCCTCCCCCTGTGCAGCTTTGCCCAGGAATGGTTCCTGTACATCCCTGGAATGTCACTGGTCCCCAGGTTCATCCTCAGATGTGAAATTTGCTCTGAACATGGATTATGTTGGGCCTCATGTCTGGAGATTCTGACAGCTTGCTCACTCCTTCACTTCACGTTGTCACCTCTGAAATTCAGTCTCATTGTGAAGATAAATTATTTAGTAATTGAAAGGCTGGCTTTTCAAGGGAATTTGCATTTAAATTTCTTTTTGGGATTGTATATAGGCCTGCTTAATAAATTTGTATGTATGGAATTAATTTTCCTCGTGTCAGGACACCAGCTGTACTGGTTAATGAAACAAATGCTATTAAAGGTTCTTGGGAAGTTATGCAAAGATTAAAAAAAGAAGTCAAGCCAAACACAGCAACGCTGACAAAGAAAAAAGGAATTTCTCCTTTCATTTTCTGGAAACTGATGCCTTTAAATACCTTTCTGTTGGGTGGTTTTACAAGCAGAAGTGACTGAGCCAAAGGAAAACAACGTGCAGAGTTAAGGGGACAGTGTTTTGAGAATGCAAATGGTAAAACCCAATGGATGATGGAATTAATCTTGTGTTTGTACTGTTGGTACTGGTACTAACTGGTTATCTGCAGTGGTTTCTATGCAGCTTCCTAGAAGGTTGCAGTTCTGGGTGATTTTAAGAGAACTGAAATCTCCAGTTAAGAGCCCATTAAACACCAGCTCAGCAGCCCTGGTGGGCACGTGCTCAGATTCATCCCTGACTCAGCTCAAGTATGTGCTTAAGTAACCAAATTTGAACAGACCTTTCTCAGGACCAATAAATCAGCCCTAGGAAAGGCTCCTGGATTCACAAGGCATAACTAAAGCTTGTCCCCCTGCCCACCCCTCTTTTAAGCCTTTTAACTTAAGCACATACTGGGGATCTTTTGAAATAAGAATGAGTTGGCTGAGCTGGGGGCTTGAATACTCCATGCAGAGATGTGAGGTGATGTGAAATGCTTTGGTCTTGATGGGAGCTGTAAAAATTGTCTGTACTGGGCAACTTGGTATTTAAATGCCTTGCAGGTGGTCTCTGAGGTGTAAAACACATCTGTAAAATATGAGTCCAGACTTGACTTGAACAACAATGTTCCTTTTAGTCATATAAAGACAAACAAGGATTTAAAAATATTCTTTTCCTTCTTAGTTTTGTTCTCCTAAGTGTTGTGGGGTTGGTGTTTCTGTAGTGATGGTGTGGACATCTGTAGAAATTACCATCCATAAATATATGTACGAGGGGGTGTTTGTAGCCAGAAATTCATTTATCCTTTGCTGGGAAGGTTGGTGTCTTGTGGATGCAGTGCAAATTAGGCTCCATGATAATGCATGTCTAGCAGTAAAAGCAATGTTTAATAATTGCAGGTCTGGGTAATGTGGTTTGGTGTTCATACCTTCACTCAGGTGGAGCCAGAGAAGCTGAAGACACTAACAGAAGGTCTAGAAGCTTACAACCGAGCCAGAAAAAGGAACAGAAAGTGAGTAATTTGTTTCCTGGTGAAATGGAGTCTTTAAATTCTTCTGTTTTCTAAGACTTTTCCACTGGGGAGCTTGGCAGATGGGCCAAAGTGAAGAGTTAATTTTCTGAATTCCTTGTGTGGGTTCTGATAATCACCTGAGATCTTTGAGATCTGCATTTTTAGTGCATCTTCTGATATTTACAGTAGCCTTTGGAAAATGTCAGCCCACTTGTCTCAGCTTTCATCTGTAGGATTTCTAATTTACAGCCAAAAAAAAAAACCCCACATTATTACATCAAAACTATCCTGACCAAATCTGCTTTCTAACAAGAGCTGCCCCTCTTATCTCTCCCTTTCCCTCTGGCAGCTGCTGATGCAGGCCGAGCATGGGTTTATTCAAATAAATTCAGGGTTTTTCCTCACAACTTGTGAAATCTGGCTGGTTTTAACCAGACCAGGGGCTCAGTGTGGAGCTTTCTGTAGTGCCAGGCATGTAAGAACTGTTTGGTTTCCTCTTGCCTCGTGTTTATAAATAAACAAGGAGAGCAGGACCCTGAGTAAGTATTAGGGCATGAAGCATCAGCAGAGACAAAAAGAGGCAAATGGGGGGAGAGGGAAATGGTTTGGAGAAAGAGAAATAAAATCTGGGCAGCTGTAAGAGAGCAAAGTAGGAATTATACTGTGATTGGATTTGTTCTAGGGTGCTGTTGCCTGTTCAGTGTTGCAGTGAAAATATATTTCTGTGCATCTGTGTGTGAATTTAAGGTCAGGCTGCAGTGCTGGAGCCCAATGCCCACAGGCTTAAAGGAATTAAATAATTATTTGCCTGCAGCTCCTTTTAAGGTGCAAGCTTGCCTTCTATTTATATGGCAGGCAGTGCTTAAGAGAAATATTTTTATGCCAAGGAGGCAGTGCTGGGGGTTGGGTTTTTTTATCAAAATAATCCTCAAAATATCTGACTGGTATTAAGGGTACTGGAGGGTAAGGGCAACTCCCAGTTACTTGCTCAATGTCCCTGAAGAGAAACAGGTGACTCGAGGAAGGTGACACCTGGAGCCAGTTCAAAGAGGTGTTAAAGTTGAGATAAACAGAATTATTTCAGAAAATCTCCTGAGTTCTGATTGGTATTTGTGTATTTAGCAGTCTGTGGGGATGCTCTGCAGTTCCACTCAAGCCAGTGGCCTCTTTGGAGGCTGCCTGGTTCTGCCCTGTTGCTTGCTCTGTGTCTCTTGGGACACAGAAGTCCAGATTTTGGGAAACATTTAGCATTCCATTTAATTCTACACCTAGAATACTCCTGGTTCTGTTCCCTACCTGCAAACATCCTCAGCATTTTTGCAGATCACCCACTGGCATCAGGCTGAACACTTCTGCAGGGAAGATGACACGGGTGGAGAAACCCAGGAGAAATGTATGTTGAGGGAGCAGGGAGTAGCAGCAGAGAGGCCCAGCATGTGGAGCAGAGCAGGGCTAGCAGCCAAATCTTCAAAATTACATTCAGATAACTCCATAAATTCTTCTTCATGGTCCTACAGGTCTTATCTCAGCCTTACTATATTGTCCAGCTTTTTCCTTTGCTGCACAGTCTTGTTTTAATCTCCAATAATATATATAATATATATTATTTGATATATAATGTGTTATTAGATGTATAATGCACATCAATAGATATGTAGTATCAATAATATGATAGATACAATATTAGATCTTAACTAGAAAATCATTACAACAAAGTGGAAACTTAGATTTAAAATGTCTGCAAAGCTGAAACCTGTACTAAAAAGGGATGTAACAGGATGCAATTCCAGTTGCACCTTAAGTCCAGTATTTGTGAATTAATCCAACCTTAAGTACTAGTTTTTAAAAGAGAAATGTTTTGTCTGTTCAGTTTCTGGAGTAGCCATAGTCAGATGTTGCACAGAGCTTTGTAACTTCAACTAATTAAATAAAACATTTTCTGTAGCAAGAAAGTGTTAACTTGGGGATATCTCAGAGGTGTGAGAGGTGTGACTCCTAAACCAATGTATTTAAAATTAAAATATCAAAAATTGTGATACCTACAGCTCTGTTTGCATGACTGCAAACCTGATGCACATGTTTATCTGGTGCCAAATCCTCAGCTTTTGCCTGCAGTAAATGGATATTTCAGCCATGGGCACTTCTGAACCTTTGATTTGCTCAGAGGCAGATCAGCATCTTCACAGTAAAATGAGCATGGCAGCAGTACCTGAAGACTACAATTCAAATGCTTGTGTTTTTAATAGTTTCATCTGGCTGTTTTGCCTAACAGCAAGAATTTTATAGCTATTGTAACTCGGGTGCGTTGCTGATAGAGCACAATGTTGATTAAAAAACTTTACATCACATCTTAGGTGACTTGGCACCTGAAATACACTTCTAGATGACAGGCAAGTCAGCAGTGTTAGCAGTTATTTAGATCTCTGCATTATAAATGGAGTCTTATTGCCTTTCCAGGCTGCCTCTGAACAACAAGCATTCTGTTCATCATTTCTAGTACCTGAGGTGCCTTCCCTTCCCCAGGCTGCAGAGCTTGGCTCTGCTTTTGCAAGCAGTGGGCTCAAGCAGCCCAGAAACTCAGGCAGACACATCAAGCTCTGTGTGCAAGTTTTTGTTTCAGTTTCTCTTATCATTTCTTTGCTTGATTTAAACTCCACTGGAGACTGGAGCCCCACTGCTGTGCTGAGGTCAGTGAGGCTTCCAGTCTGGTTTATGCAGCCCATGCCCTGGGGTAGCTCTGATGACCAGTGCAGGGTGGTGTCAGGGAATATCTTCTTTGAATAACAAAACCAGACCTTCTGATCTCCTCTTTTCATCCCCCAATGGCAACGAGAATCATTTTGCTGAATTTCACTGGTCATGTGGCTCAGCTCTGCTGTTACTTGCCAGGCTTTGGCAAAGCTTTCAGTTGCCCCAAACCTTTTAAATCCCAAGGAAGGAAGGATGTCCCAGCTGACAGGATGAGCTTGCTTGGTTGAAGGGGTTTTTTAGGAAGTGTCTCCCATCTGTGAGGGACAATCCTAGTGACCCAACCATCCATGGCAGCAAGGGATGAGCTCTTCTCTTCCCTGCCTTCCCAGGGTGAAGGCAGCTCTTCTCCTCTCCCTCCTCCTCATTCTTCTCCTCTCTCTCCTCCTTTCCTCCTCTCTCTCCTCCTCCCCCTTCTCCTCTCCCTCCTCCTCTTCCTCCTCCTCTTCCTCCTCCTTTCTCTTCCCCTCTCTCTCCTCCTCCCCCTCATCCTTTCCCTCCTCCTCTCCCTTCTCCTCTCCCTTCTCCTCTTCCTCCTCATCTTCTTCCTCCTCTTCCTCCTCCTCCTCCTCCCCTCACCTCTGCATCTTCAGAGCAGGGATAACAGAACTTTGGTACCTCCTGAGGACATGATGGCTGCTCAGAACTTTGGTCTCTCCCCTCCAGGATATTTCTTGCTCTCATCTCACATTCAGCCATTTCTCTTCAAGTTCATTGCTCTCCTAAATGTAGGAGAGAGCCACTGAAAAACAATAAATATGTTATTCAGCAGCTTCAGATGGCTGCTCTAATTACAAACTCATGTCGTCTGCTCAAAACTTCTCCATTTTACACCAAGAGATTGAGTTTTTATTTCAAATTATATGTAATTACATCTTCTAAATGAACCTGTTCAGGTGAAGTCACGAATGAACCAGCCTGCCTAAAAAAAAAATAAAAAATATCTAGACATGCCTGCTTTTAAGCACAGATCCTCAGCAAGGTGCTGACAAGCAGTAGTAACTTCTACTCAAGTACTGAGTTGCTGGCTTGAAACTCTGGAGATGTGAACAGGGAGCTGCAGAAGTGCAACCTGTGCAGAAAGTGGTGCTCAAGTGGGAAACCTTTTGTAAGAAGAAATATCCCTAAATCCAACCTGTTCCTCTGCAGTCAGATCTGTATGGGGGGTGGCCAGTGACTTGGGGTAACTTTTGGTTTGGAGGCTTTCTCTAGAATGTATCCAATGAATTAATGTGCTTGTTACTCATTTTTTTAATTATTGAACTTTGTTTTCTGTTGCTCAGGATTACTGATGGCATTCTTTTTTTCTTCTAGAAGTGGAAAGCTAAATAACCATTTAGAAGCTGCTATACACGAGGCCATGAGTGAACTAGACAAAATGTCTGGGAACGTAAGTTTCTCCTCACTATTGCAATAATCTCCTTTTTCTGTGTTGCTGCACATCTGAAGACTTGGGAGTGTTGGTTTGGGTTGCTTTCTAACAGAAATTTGGGTTCTCTTTTCTTAAATAATATGGGATTTTCAGTATTTCTCTTCCATTCAAAACTTGCAGCCAAATGTCTAATAAGAAAAATGGGGAGAGTTGTAGAATTTGACTTGAATTGCCAATTAGATTATTTTTTTACAAAGTGAGATTCCTGGACGTGCCTTTACCCAGGGATCAGCTCCAGTCCCACTCCTACTCCATGGATATATAAAAAAAATCCATGGGATACAAAATCAGGCTCATTTGAGTAGCAAGGCAGTGAAATCACATTTTAAAACCTCATTCTGTTGAACATAAAACTCTTGGAGAAAAAGTTTTCCTTATGTGAAATAAAAGCTACTGTTGGGAGAGGTAAGAGGATTCCTAACATCAGATCTCACCGTTTTCTTTCTAAAATTATTTCCCTGTTAATTTGCAAGCCCCAAAGCTTTCTGTCTGCTGTGTTATATTGGGTTCTTGCATTCAGATTGAAAACATTGCTGTCGTTTCATTGAAGCACACTTAAAAATTCCAAAAAGCACAGCATATGTGACCTCCCCCTGGTCATTAATCCAGTTATTAATTATGAAGCATTTGAATATAGGAAAAAAGTCTTTTACCTGATACTCAGTGTGGTATCAGGTGAAAGTTTAGTGGAAGTGCTTGCACATGTGCATATTTACAAGCAGCAATAAAACCTGGGGAAGAGAGCTTCTGGGGTATATAATAGGAAATGTAACCAGCACTGCAGGCTCAGAGCCACTGAAAAACAATAAATATGTTATTCAGATGGCTGCTCTAATTACAGACTCATGTCTTCTGCTCAAAACTTCTCCCTTTTGCACCAAGATGTTGAGTTTTGATTTCAAATTACAAATCACACGTGTGTTCCTCTTGCCTTTGTAAGGAGAAGGAAAGGAGCTGAGTGTGGGGCTGCTGGAATGAAACTGGGTGTGTGGTGTTTGGCAGACACATCAGCTCTGGGTTCCACCACCACTTGGATGTTTGGGCTGGCTGGTTCTGCTGAGACATTTTTTTTTATTTTATTTTTTATTCCATTTATAAATCCAATCACACCCAAAACTCTGTGCACTGTGCATTTTAACTGTGGGATAAACTGGCTTCAGGGAAATTGCTGTAATTGGATTTGCCAGCCTGGTTGTTTGGTGCTGCAGACAAGCTGAGGTACCAGCCTGCATGTCAGCACAGGGGCTTGATTTATATTTTAATTATCTGGTCACAAAATTTGTGATCAGGGTTTATTTCCCTAAAGCTGATGATTCCTAGAAACACTCAGGGAATCGCAGTTCTCTTTTTAGTGACTTGCATTTTTTTTTTTTCCTCAGCTGCAACCGCTCAGGCATTAATTACATTCTCATTTTTAAAACACATGCAAAGCAGCTAATTAGCTCCGAGCGTTCTTTGGAAGAGCTGATAAATACACAGTCAGTGTCAGCGGGCTGGAGGAGCTCGGGATGGGCGCAGGGAAATAATTCAGCGCATTGCTGAAGGATTTGTTGCCTCTTTGGAAGCTGCAAACTCCTCTCGGCCGAGCAGCAGCTGCTTCCCACCGACAGATGGTGGTGGTAACCCGCGCCAGGATCCACCGCCTTCCCCCTCCTCCTTTCCCCCTTTTCTCCCAGCCCTGCCGTGTTTTTTCCTGAGCAGTCGGTGCTGAAAACCTGCTCCAGCCTCAGATTAATCCCCCATTTAGCTCGGGGTGGAATATTTCCTATAAATAATGAGATGAAGGCAGTTCGGTGCAGGCAGCCCGTTCCTGCTGGGCTCTTTGTTTTTCTCGCCTCCTCATCCCCACCCTGTTGCTCTGGGATGGGGATGCAGCAGGGTTTGTCTCCCAGATGTGCAGCTTTAGGTTCAGTTCCTCGTTTTTTGGTTGCTTTGGCTCTACCTGGTGCCTTCCTCCAGGGCAGCAGAGGTCTGAGAGGCACAGTCTGCAGCATCAGCCTCTTCAACTCCTTAAACTTTTGAAGTTCCTTTTAGTTTGGGTTTCTGTGTAGACATCAAACTAATAAAAAGTGTTTCAGAGCAGCACCTCAGGCAGTGCTGTAACTCGTTTATTACTGGCTGCTTCCTCTGACCACTGTTCTTTACTAACTTTGTAAATATACTTATTTTTAGGTCCACCAAATCCCCCAGGGAGACAGACAAGTGAAGCCTCCAAAACCCAAGAGGAGGAAGATCTCTAGATAACATTGAATGTCTTTGTTACTGGTCCAGTACTTATCAGAATAAACGTGCACATAAGTCTAGCTTGTAGGTATTGATATAGACGTGGTTATATCAATATTTATATGAAGACAGATAGAAACCATCACAGGGTGCTACGTGGATTAGTGGTACAATATTTTTGATGATTAGGAGGGATAGGGGTTGCTGGATAAGCCAATCAGAAATCTTGAGAGGTTGCAGTAACAATGTCAGATGATTACTGAAATTTTTTTTTTTTTTTCTATAATACTAAAATTGTGATTATAAGAAATAGTCCAAATGTTTCTGAGAAATTTTCATTGTGTATATAGATAATACAGAATTTCATGGTGATATCTGAAATGTAAATATTGTACAATATTGTCATGTACAAGCGTACCTAATGCACACTTTATCTTTTATTGTACAAAAAATAGTGTACAAAATTCTTTGGTTTCTATTGAGTACACATACAAGAGACTACCAGTGTAAAGTGATAAATAAAAATACAGCCTAAATGCTTTTATATGATAATGTAAAAGATGCTGTTTTTGTATTTAACAGCAGAGAGAAGGCATGATTATGTATTACCTTAATTCTGACATCCCCTTCACACCACTGAGTGTCCATTGAGACTGTCTGGTTGGAATGAACCTTTCCTGGAAGGACTGTGCTCCATTGCAGGGCTCTGTAGGAGAGTGCAACCTCACAGATTCCTAACAGGATGTGGGATCACAGCTCTTAATTAAGGATTCAAAGGCAGCAACTTAGCAGTTGCTTTTTTATTTACTTAGCTTTTAAAGTAGAACGCTGTAGATTTTATTAAAAAAAAAAAAAAAAGATAAGAAAGGGAAAAAAAAAAATTAGATGGACTATTTTAGTCAACCATTTCTGTAGTTAAAGTTTCATAGCCACCTGATGAACTAAAACAGTTTTTATCTCCCCCCATAACGTTGACCCCTCCAAGCCCCTGGCTTCATTAGCTGCAGTGACCTGACCTCATCAGCCATCCTGTTTGCTCTGAAGGGGGCAGAGGCCCTGCTCCAACGATGTGATCAGGATTGATTACACCTTGGTTTTCCAGCAGAATGGAAGGGGGTGCTCCCTGCTCCCTCTTCCTCGTAAAAGGAATTCCAGCATCCGTCCATCTCACAGTATTAAAAACAAAACAAAACAAAAAAAAAATCAAGGGTGGCTTACAAAACTCTTAGCAACAGTAATTTTTATCAGTATTATGTAACATATCAGATTTATTTTATTTAAAAAGAATTATTTATACCATTAACAGATTCTTATATATATTAATGTGGCTGAAATGTGCAGGTTAAATCTATTAACCAAATTATTTATGTTATATTAAGTGAGAAATGTGAAGCATATGTAGAAAAAAAACCTAATACACTACAGATTTAAAAGTCTAAAGCTATGAGCCATTATAAAATTAACAAACAGAAGTGTAGCACAACATGATTACCACTTTGATTTTCATTTTTTTTTCTTTCCTAACACGGATGGTGGTGATGGTGATGGAAGCCATGACATCCTCTCGTCATCCAGGCTCCCCACAATAACTCAGCTCACCATTCCCAAGGTGAGGGCTGTAGCCTCTTCATCCAGGACCACCACTTACCTCAGATTTCCTTTTTTTTGGTGTTTTTTTTTTTCCTCCTCCCCCCTGGATTCCCAAATCTTGCTCTCTAGCTAAGGCCTGGCAGTGATCAGCACCCTGGCGGGATCTCCACTCTCCAGACCCCTTCCCTGGGCACCTCGGGGCCTTTCTCCTCTTCCCTGAAGGACATCACAAGGACAAGGGCACTACCTCTGGGATGGCCCCTGGGCTCTCAGGGGGTACAAAGTGGCTTTTTCCCCACGGGGTGGCCGTGTGGGCAGTGGGGTGCCAGGGTGGGAGCCCCTCCTTGGGCAGGGTTGGTTCATTTGTCTTTCCTGTAACGCCACCGTCCACCAAGCAAGTTCATGTTGGAGTGATTTCATGAATGATTTTTAATTTTTTAATTATTATTATTATTATTTTTAATTAGATTATTTTTTTTTCTGTTGGTTTGGGTTTTTTTGGGGTGTAGCTTAGCCTGGCAGTGGCTGTGTTGGTTTTTCAAGAGTTGATGTTGTCTGTCCTCCATCCCCCAACTCTCTTCCCTCCCTCTGGGTCTCTCCACACCCTCCCCGTGGGGTCTCAGTGTCCTGGTTTGTTCCTTCCCTGGAGCCCCTTCCTCCTAGAACCCCGTTTGTACCCTCCCTTCTTTTGGCAGTTTGACCCTTTAGGTTTGTACCTTCTCACCAGTGTTCACTTTACATCAGTAGGACATGTAAAGTATTTTTTGTGCACTTGATTTCATGGGTTAATAATAACAGCATTGATGTGGGTGCTAGGAGTAGTTTGTTTCAGTCCATACCAATTTTATTTTATTTTATTTTTTTTCTCTCTCTCCTTTAGAGGTTTTTATGGTTTCATGTAAGCAGTTAATGTAAATATTGTGAGCATTACAGGTCATGCAGTGTTGTAACATTTTTAAAAATGTTGCACCTACTTTGCAATTAAAAAACTGGTCACTCATACTTGAATTTTGCCCATAGAGCCATTTCTTTCTCTTTGCATTAAAGCATAATATACTTTTTTGATGGAGGCCCAACCCTTCTTTCTACCTTATTATTTTTTGTTCAATAAATCTCTATTTTTTCTAACAGAAGACTTAAAAAAGGAAAATTTAAAAAAAAAAAATACTTTTTGCCTACTTTCTAACTTAAGAGAGAATTCCTATATTTAAAAGGTGAAAAACAAAGGAAAAAAAAAAGCAAAACTTACTCCATTGTGGAAAGTGGAACAAGATTTTCTTTGTCATTAATATGGCACCATCCCAGGAAACTGAAGTGGCTGAGTACAGTGAGCCCCACGAGGTCAAATCAGCATCTGGGAAGCTTAGGGAACACTGGGATTCTCTGAGGATGTAAAGTGTTGCATATTCTTGTCTATTTATTTATTTATTTATTATGCTTTCTTCTGCTTAAGTGGGTGACAGTGTGGTGGAGTCATTGGGATGACCTTCAAATTAAAGGAAATAATTCCTCTTTCTATTATGGTGCATTTTGTGAACACCATAAAAAAAAAAAAAAAAAGGAAAAAAAAAATCATTTATTTCAATGGATTTTTTTTCTTTCATGTTTTCATTGCTGCCAAAAAACCTTTGGCTGGTATCAGCTGCAAAAAAGAATAGCTATGTAGTTAAAAATAATCAAAAGAACCAAACCCCACCTCTGATGTCCCAGGTCTACAATACAGTCTGAGGTTTATGGAGTTAAAAAGAACTTAAAATCTAAAGGTGTTTCCTAACTCAGTTTTGCAAAAGGTTTGTAAGTCATGTGGTATCCTTTTGGAGTCCTTGAGTTTGATGGTCTAGAGATATTAGAGGGCTCGTGGTGGACTGAATTACCTTAGGCCTGCTACCTTTCTTAGCTACAGTTTGTATTTTGCTATGTAGGGTTGTAATGTGAGAGTTCCAGAAGAGCAGTAGCAGAAAAGTGCTTTTCTATTTTTAAAAAAAACAAAAAAACTTTAAAAAAAAAAAAAAAAAAAAAAAGCAAAACGAAAGGAAAACAAAACCCATTCTAGTCTTACTAAGAATTAGAGATTTTTTTAATATCAGTTTTGTAATTTTTTGATAAAGTTGTCAATATTATGATTAAATCACCAGAAAAAAAAGTTCCTGTGCTGTTCTCTTCGGGGCAGGGCCTCTCTCTTCCTTTCTACTTCCAAGATGCCATCACTGGGACTCCCAGGCTTCAAGTGGGCACAGCTATCAAATTAAACAGCACCCAACAAGGTTGAGGTTGATTTAAATGCATAAAAGCCAAGAGAATTCAGAGCTATGGCTGCTGTTTGCCTGCTGTGAGCTCCACCAAGGCCATGTCCTCACTGGGTAAGTTGGGGAAGCCAATGGCTCTCAGGGGTTTTGTTCCCAGCAGCTTTTCTTCCCTTCTCATCCAAGTCAAAGCTGAGCTGCTCCCTTCACCCAGCCCTGGCTCCCCTCCCTCTCTCTGCTCTTGTTCCTGGTATTTGCTGAGCAACTCAACCCCCCCACCTTTCAGGATTCCCCCAAAAAAACCAACATCAACCCAGTGGTTTAAGCATGGGACTGATTTACAAAACCCCAAATGCATCAAGGGATCATTAAGTTGTGAATTCACAATTCCCACTTCCACCCAATCAACTGGAAAAAAACACTTTGGGACTGGAAAAAAAAACCCAAAACAATAAATCCTACCCTCAAATAATTTCTCCCAGGAGACTCCTCATCCCACCAAGGGTCTGTGCCCCCCACCAGCCCTTCTGGAGGAGGTTATGGTGCTCCAGGGCAGCTGCACAATTCTCTCTGCCAGGTTTTGTGATTTTCTTATTGGCTGTGAAGACTTAGAAGCAATTTTGGTTATTGCTAGGAAAAAAAAAGAAAAGAAAAAAAGTAATCTGACATTTGATTTGAAATGGTCCCAAGTTCTGGGGTGGTTTCATCTCTTCATATTTTTACCTGCTGCAAGAGAAATGCTTGTAATTGAATCACAGACTGTTGAGTGCCAGCCTGGAGGAAGACAGGGGGTAGGATTTAGAACAGAAAAATATCCTATGTATATATAATAGTTACATAGAATTAGAATATTTATAGTGCTATAGGATAGAATGATACAGAAGAGTTCTTTCTGGAAATTCCTCTTCTGGAAAAAATATGGGAAATGGGAAAGGTTTTGATATCCTTAGCCTGGATGAAGCTGAGTGGAGAAGGCAGAGTGGTTCCTGTGACCAGGGGGAACACCCCTGCTTGTGCTGCACACACTGGGGTTAAAATTCCAGGCAGAAATGGAAACCAAGCCCCCCAGGAGGGCTCCAAACTGGTGTTTGGGTTTGGCCATAAACCACGTCCAGGATGGGCTGGGAGCCACATCCAGGTCTGGGGTGTGGAGAGCTGGCAGGTAAGTCCTGGTGATCTCCTTGTTAGTGGTTATTTAGAGACTGATTGTGAGGGACTGGACAGAAAAGGGAAAAAGCAGAATGTAGACATATTTTTTTAATCCTTCAGATGTTGCCATCTTACCAAATCACCATCATTTTATGCCTTTTTGAAAGAGATGCAAATCTGAGCTCCTGGAAGAAATACAGCTCCTTGTCAGCTCCAGGGACGTGAGTTCCTGCTCCTCTTGGTGAGTTTTCTCTAGGGAGAGAGAAAAAAAGTATCAAGGTTTGCCACTATCTGTTCTTGGTCATGGGAGCTGCTCTCTGCTTCTGAGAAAAAAAGTTAGTATTTACCAAAAAAAAAAAAGGGGAAAAATTTATTCTGTTCAGTTTCTACTTATTTCTATTTTTTTCTACATCTAGTAGATGCAGATGTAGAAATGTAGATGTATAATAGTATAATATAATATAATCTGTTCTTCATTTATTTAATTGTGACTGACATGGACTCTGTAGTTCCTTGACTCAGTCCCCCAATGAATTGGGGTTGTGCCATCTGATCCATTGGCCTGAAGGAATAAACTGGAAAACTTTTCCCTGAGGAAAAGACAGGAGAGCCCAGGGGTCTGCACAGCTTCACTCACCACTGTGGGGAAGAGCCAGGAAAAACCTGCTCCTGCCTAAACCTTTATAATTAACAGCTTGGTTGTGAGGGAATAGGTTAAAACAGGCAAGAAGGTTTTAGAATTGAAATGAAAAAAAAAATTCAATAAACAAAAAGATTTTAAAATAAGTACAAATTTAGGGAGATTTACAGAAGTACAAGCATGGGATCTGCAACCTAAAACCTGCACAAATTAATAATTTGATGGAAATTGCATATTAAGCTGTGCTTTAGCACCCCCTTTGACACCAGTGTCTGTACAGATGTTGACTCCAGATGTTCCTTCAAACACTTTGACCTGGGGTGGGACCCAGGGGGCTGGAAGGGAGAAGTGGGGCAGTGGGAGAGCCCCTACAGCCACCTCATCTGCATCCCTGAGGTGGGATGGGTGGGACTTCTCGTGGGACACATGGCAACACACGTCTGAACTCCATGTGATTCCTGTTAAAATACTGGGAATAGTTGTGTGGGAATGAGGCTGGAGCCCACTGATGGTGTGAGTTAAATCTGGATGGGGCATTTCTGCTACAGGCCAAGAGTTCTTGATGGAGAAGTTTGAGCATGGGTTGAGCTAAGTCCACACTCAGGTTTTATGGAGCAGCACCACAACTTCTGCATTTGTCAGGATTTCTCCACCTGCCTCACAGCAGAGCTGATGTGACTTAGGAGTAGAAGAAAGGCAGCAAAGCAGAGCAAGCAACAAATGATGAATTATTCAATGCAAATGTCAAGTTTTAGTAGTGAATATAGATGTAAATCTTTTTTTGAAAGGCTAAGCATTGCCATTAAGCTACTCCATATGACACTACATCTGTTGGCTTGCTTTTAGATCATCTGATTTTTTATGTATGCTGGGGGAAAAGCAGTGGGAATTTCCACATTTGGATTTTAATAGCATCATTTCCCCAACTTCCATCAGCTCTTGGTTTCGTGTTTGAGGAAGGGATGATTTTCCCTGTAGAGGTTTTAAATCTGTAACCACTTCCATTTGCCACCCAAGCTGTGTGTCTTCAAATTAAAATTTCTTTTTTTGTGCAACAATTTTAGTTTCCCACTTGTTGAACCTAAGAGCCAGATAAATTCACCCAGCTGCCCCTCTCAGAGCATCACCTTTTCCGTGGCTTTACACCTGGGGATCTTCTTGAGTTGCTCCATGAAGAATTCTTCCAGATTGCAGCCTGGATGGAAGCCTTTTTGGTGCCCTCCTCAAATCAGACATTGCTGATGTCTCCAAATGCTGGCCTGGCATTGCATCCCTCTTGCCCACACAAGACCTGGGTAATTCAGTCCAGATTTTTTGCTCTCTTCTGTGTTTCTCTGTTTCAATGTTGTCACGTTTGTCCCCCAGCAGCTGGGGTGAGACAAAGGCAGTTTGGTTCCTGGCAGAAATCTGGAGAGATAACACACACCAGGAGAGTGAGGAGGTGTCTGGTAAGTCTGCAAACATAAGAGAATCCTGTGCCAGGGGACTTTTCTCCACTGGATACCATCAATGTGGTCGAGTGTTTCCATAGCTCTCATTATCCCCCCTGCCTCCAGGATAAGAACAATCACCCCTTGTCAGTTTATGAAGCAACTTTTACATCTTCCTTCCCCGAAGACTAAATAAGTAGATGAAAATTAACTGCAGGATCTGTACCACGAGATGTTATCACAACCCATTCCCCCCAAACTCAGCTCTCCCTGCTCTTCCTGCCCTCCTAATCCTTGAATCCCAGGTTGGGTTGGGTTGGAGGAATCTTTCAAGGCCATTTGGGATGTGTGTCCCCCCTGCTGTGGACATCTTATTAAATCAGGGTGCTCAGAGCCCTGTCCAACCTGAGCTGGGATGTCCCCAGGGATGGGGCATCTCCCACCTCTCTGGGTGACCTGGGCTCAGTGTCTCACCACCCTCAGGGTACAGAATTTCTTCCTTAGATGTGGTCTGAGCCTCCCCTGGGATGGGAGGTGCCTGATGGAGGTGCCATGGTTACATCTATGGGCAAAGTTTGTTTCTAACAAACCTCCAAGCAGCTCTGTGGAATTTTTTAATTATTTTTTTGTGCTTTCTTAGCAAGAGGCTTAAACGGAGCCAAATTTTAAAGGACACAAGTGTTGCTTTTCTGTTAATTAGTTTTCAGATAAAGACGTTGCCATTAATTATCTACAGTGATCCTCTGATTAACTGTCTGAGAAGGGGGACTCAAGTATCCGATAAAATAATGGATTATGGGGCAGGAGTGACTGAAGTGTATCACGAGGAGAGCTGAACTTGCAGCAAAAGGAACACAGTTATTTACCCAATGAAAGGGAAGTGTAATGGGTTTATTGATTTTGATCTTAAAACTTTTAGAAGATGGACATCCTTGAAGGTGGCAGCAGCAAGGCTGAGAGGGTTGGGGTTGTTGGAGAAGAGAAGGCTCCAGGGAGACCTTACTGTGCCCTTTCAGTACTTAAAGGGACCTAAAGAGGGGGGCAAACCTTTTAGCAGGGCTTATAGCAGCAGCACAAGGAGTGAGGGATTGAAACTGAAAAAGGGGAGATTTAGACTAAATATAGGGAGGAAATTTTTAGATGAGGGTGTAAAACAGTGGCCCAGGTTGCCTAGAGAGGTGGGAGATGCCCCATCCCTGGAAATATTCCAGACTCTGAGCATCCTGCTCTAGGTGAAGATATCCCTGCAGTAGGGTGGGACTGGATGGGCTTTAAGGTCCCTGCCAACCCAAACCATTCTACAGATCTGTAGATCTTTAGCTGTAGGGCTTTACAAACTATAGAGGAAACACAGGATGTCCTAAGATGGTAGGACTTAGAAATCCACAGGGCTGGGTGGAGCTTTTTTTGTTCTAGAAAATGCATAAAAGTACAAAACAAGATGTTTTGTTGGTGTTTTTTTGGTTTGTTTGTTTTTCTTCTGGTGTGTAATGTTGCCATTCTGAATATAGCATTAAAAATACTGCCTAAATCTTTTTTTTAATCTCCAGAGGACTTTACATCTGGCAGCAACTTGCAATGCATTGCAGAATATTCTGGAAAGTAATGAAAAGTCCTCCAAAGCCTCGTCTTCTGCTCGGATGTGACTGAGCAGGAATATTCTGTAACAGATTGAGTTATGTTTTCTTCTCGTGCAGTAATTGGCTTCATGTTTCAAAATATGAGCCACTACAACTGATGTTTTTCCTGTGGATCCAGAGGTATCTTGTATTTACATCCCAGTAAGCTTATAATATTGAAGAAATATGTTGAGTTTCAGGCCTGGCGTGACAGCTGCAGCTCTTTCAATCATTATTATTAAAGAATATTTGCACAATCTCTGTCATTTCAGAGAAATCTAAAGAGAAAACCATGATTTCCCTTCCTTGATCACTGCACAATGTAAAAACTCTGCTTATTGAGCTCAGCAAACATCACTTGTTGACTACACATCTCTGCTTGGTTGAGCTGTAAATTACCCGAGGCAGAAAGTTTCACAGAAAATGAGTCTTTGTTTTAATAAGTTAATTGTTGCTCTGCTCTGCTCTTTCCTGCTTTTATTCCAGACAAATATACGTTCAGTGGATGAGTGAGGGTATATATTGGGAAGTGGTGTGGGTTTGAAGTGGGATTTGCTTTGATATTTCTGTGCAAATCCATGTGATAGCTCACTGACTCACAGAGCTGAAAATAGGTAATGATATCAACCACTGAATTCTTTACAGGTTGGTGTGTTGGGTTTGGGGTTGTTTTTTTTTTTTTTCCTTTTCTTGCTTAGCTAGCTGCTCTTCTGAAAAATCCAGGTCATTATTCAACTCTGTGCTTAGATTAAAACTCCTGGTAGCATCACTCTTACTCATGGATGAATCACACGGGAACACATTTGGGTCCTACAGAACAAACTGTGTGCTGCCTTAGTCATAAGTTTGTTTAGCAAATCACATGTCAGGCTTAAATTAAGCTCTTGCTTAAAGGGGATACTTTTGGAATATATGCTGGAAAGACTGAGTGTAAGATTTATACTGGTTTCTATAGGTAAGATTTATACTGGTTTCTATAGGTAAGATACTGAAAACTTCTCAAAGTAAAACTAGAAAACAAAAAACTCTGTTCAAGGCCTAGGCCCAGTCTTTATCCCCAAACCCACACCAGTTCAGCACCTATTACTTCCTAATACTTCCTAATACTAATATTCTGTCCACAGATATTACCTGGACAGGAATAAACTGAGTTACAGCTGTGAAGCTTTGATGTTACCTGAGCTGTTCTGCCCAGCCATGAACGAGGAGAACAGGAATATACTTGAAATTATAATCTGAAAATTAAATACAAAATAGGCAAGCTAAATAAAACCACTTCAAAATATCCTTCTCTCAGAACAGAGCACCTGTGAGATTTTATGGAAAGGGAAGGCAGGAGCTGAGGTTGGGATGCTGAGGTTATCAGTCATGCAGCAGAGGGAAGTGGGGTTGGGTTGGATCCATCTGTAGCTCTGGCTCCTGTGAGCCTCGTGCAGAAACACTGCAGTGAAAATGAACTCTGAAAGTCTGTTTTCTAACAGATTACAGGTGTGGTTAAAAGAGGAGGGGGGAAAAAAAATCAAACAATTTCATGTATAAAAAGTACATCCTGAACAATGATGTGTCCATGGGAATAGGATAACTGCTGAGATGAGATGGAATATTACAGCTAAAGCCCACTGGAAAAGAATATCATCACATCTCCTGGTGCTGTAGCAGACAAGGGCTCTGCTCAACTTCTGAGCTGCAGAAAAGTGAAATCTTTCACAGTGCTGGTTAAGAGAACCAAGTCTCTGCCCACAGTGGAATGAAGACCTGAGGAGCTGTTTGTCAGGAATTTAATAACCCCAACAATGTGCCAAGACCTCTGGTTCCTTGCTGTGGTTTCTTGTCACGTGGAGGATCTGTTCCTTTCCAGTTGGTAACAGAGCAGAACACAAGGAGTAACTAAAGAGGTGCCAGCAGGAAAGGAAATGTATAGGGAACCAAAACTTCCCAGTTCAGGGTATTTTAATATGTCCCAGGTATCGTGAGGTCACTTTGTTCTCAATCATCTTTTGAGTTGGCCAGCAGAGTGAAACTCCTGAGTCTGACACTCACCAGGACATAAAAAATCAAGGGTAAAAAAAGTCAGTGGGTACAAATCCCACTGCAGGGCTGGGAGAGCCCCACTTAGAATCTGTTTGACATAGCAGGAGCCTCAGTTCCCAGCTCCTGGAAATCAGCACGACTGAGAATTCAGCCCTGGGCACTTCTGGAAATAATGTCATTTATTGCTAGAGGAGGACAGCAGCTGGGAAATGGTTGGGTTTGGTTTTGCAGGGATGGGAGGGCAGGAGAAAAAGAAGAGACTTCAGCCTTCAGGCAGAGCTCATGTGCTGCATGTTCAAAACAAGACACATCCCCCCAGCTTTTCAAGTTTCAGGGTTAAGATTTTTTGACAGAAATATTCCTTCTATTCCCATTTCTCAGCATACAAGGCAGGTAATCTCTGAGGGCTGGAGCAGCTGATTTTCCCTCTGCCTTGCAACGCATTTTAGGCTCAATGACTGATTGAGATTGGAAGTGTCTTCTGGAGCTTTAAAGTCCAGAAAACCTGGACCTTACCCAAAGCAGGGCCATGCAGCAATTCAGGTTTAGTTGCTCTAAGCTTTCTCCAGTGGGTTTTGAAGTATCTCCAGTGGAAAGGATTCCCCAGCTTCTCTGGGATGCTGCAACAGTGTTTAACCAAACTCACTGTGGTTTGGGTTTTTTCCCCATCACTTTTCCTTGTTGCTGTTTGTACTCTTCCCCTTTCATGCTGGACCTCCAAGAAGATGTAGCCCATGGCTTGAAGCTTTGGGCCACCTGATCCCTTCAGCCATTCCATGTTCTCTGTTAGAGGGTTCATAAATTCAGAGTTTCCTGCCACAGGTGATTTCTGCAGGGAAGTCAGCCACCAGAAAGGCCACCAAGAAGAAAGGGCTTGTAGAGTGTCTGTGAACTGCTCTGCCACATCCCAGAACTGTTGGTTCTGGAGATCAGGGAGACAGTGCAGGGCAGATCAAGTAAGTTGATAGATTAATTTCTGCAGTGCCCACCACAACCTGGGAATGAATCTTCTCCCTGTGCTGATTCCCAGTATCAAACTCTGGTTTCTGTGTTGTTCCCCTCAGGCAGTGCTCCCTCTCTGCTTCTTCTGGTAGCAGCAGTTCAGAATAACCATTTTGTTTCCTTTTCAGAAAGCAGTGGTTTCTTGTTTGGTTTGGGTTTGTATTTTTTTCTTTCTGATTTTGCCACAAGGAATTATATTTTGCTAGAAAGTGGCAAAACAGCCCAGGAAAAGCTCTATAATGTTCTCACAACCTTGGCTCCACATTGCCTGAAGCTTTAAACAAAGAGATTGCTGTTGGGCTAAATCTCTGCATTTGTTTTTCTGCTTTGACAGTAAATATATTTTTTTCCTGCTAGAACCAGTGTATAAAAGCTTTATTGGCTCGGTGTTGAATGTAACAAGAAATGGGTTAGGAAGTGTTTTCTTTTGCTCTTAAGGGGTTGCTGTGGGTCAGTGGTACACAACACTTGGTGTGCATTTATTATTATTTAAATTCTGAGTACAGGCTATCCATCAAGTTGCCCGAGTGGGAAACATCTCAAAAGAATGGGTAAACAAACTGCAAAGAAATCTGTCTTTATATCTCCTGATGCAGTTACTGTAATAGAGAACTGTCAGTAGTTGGGCTGAGAGGAGATGGTATCTCCTGCTTCATTATATCTTGGTTTTAAGGAAAACTCAGATTTGTCATTCCTTTTGATCAAAGAAAACAGAGCCTGTATTGCATTATGAATTCAGTGAGAGGAAAATGGAGTTTACAAATGTAGTTGGGATAATCCAGATAGGTTGGGATTACAACTCCTTGCAATTTGTAGGCTTGCTTTCCTCCAAAGAATTAACCTGTGGCTTCAGGAAAGGCTCATAAAAAAATATCAGTGTGTTTAAAATCAAGAAAGAACTGTGCAAAGAAATTCATTAACATGCAGCCACCAGATACCTGGGGAGAAATGGGGAGGGATTCATTCGGGCTCCTTGACAATAAAGCTATTGCACTGGGATTTTTTTTTTCTACTGAAGATTTATGTTAAAACTCTGATGTCATTTTCTTTTTAAGTAAGGGCAGCATTTTCCGCTCCTTTATTTCTCCTTTGTTTCTAAGAATGATTAATTAGTGACACTACTCAGGTACTTGCAGCAACATTACCAAACCCAGTGATTCTTTTGTCTTGGAAGATTTTCGTTAGACCTGGAGCAGCCAGAAGCACTTGGTGTCCTGATTTTTAATCTCGTGTGCATTACTGAGGATTTCAGGGTTAGGAATTCCCATCACGCCTGTAACATTCACTCCCTGACTGTCCTATTGCACAAACATTCCCAGAGCTTTCCAAGCCTCAGGAACAAGGAGTGGAGCTTGCCAGAAGTTTATCTTGCATTGCCTCACCACGGGTTAACCAAGACAGAAAGTGAAACAACTGCAACTGGTTCTCCAGTGCTGTTTAACAACGATTGTGTGGGCTCTCCAGAAATTCTCCTGCGTGGTTTGTTTACCTCTCCTCTTCTCTTCTTGCTTCGAGCTGTTTCCAGCTGCTTCTGCTCCTCTCTGCACTGTGTCAAGGCTTCCCTGTTCCAAGGCTTCCCTGTTCCAAGGCTTCCCTGTTCCTACTTGGCCACACATCCTCACTGTAGTTCCACAAATCTCATCACCTGCATTCCTGTGCTTCCAAGGCAACGTGAAGACTCAGACCTTGAAGGCATCACCTTCCCCTCACTTCCACCAGTGCCCTCTAACCCTCTCTGCTCTACCCCAAGCCCACAGTTCAGTTCCCACTTTAAACCCTTTCCTTCCTTTTTTTTTTTTTTTCCTGTAGTGAAGTTCAGCAAAATGTTGTGAGCTGCTGTGCTCTGTCTCTGCTCCAAACCTGAGTCCAGGACACAAGGAGGAGGCTCTCCACACCCAGCTTCAAGTTCAGTCTTAAAGGAGCATGGAGTTAGACTCAGCTGTGTGAAAATACCCTCTCAAGATGTGAAAATACCCTCTCAAGATCAATCCAATGGGAAACAAAAGCTCTGAGGGGTGTTACACAGCCTGTAGATCTGTCCAGGTGCCAACCTTCCCTCTTCTTCATTACTCAGCTTTCTCCCAGCACTGAGCTGGTTGGACCAGGTGATCCTTGAGGTCCTTTCCAACCTGACATTTGAGTTCCAATCCTTGAGCTTTTCAGGACAGGACCTGGCAATGGGTATGAGGTTGTGAGGTCCAACTCAACCGCAAACACTCTGCTCCTCCTTCCCTGAAGAGTCTGACTGTGAACCAAAAGCAGCTGCATGTGTTCAGAGGTGAGCTTCTCCCCCCAGGAGAATTTCAGGGAGCACCGCTGGATCTTTAGTCACTCAGATAACAAGAAATTGCTCAGCTGAGCACAGCTCCCAGTGATGTTCTTGAGGAAGCAAGAGCTGGTACAAATGTGTGGCTTTCCTGGGAGCAGGTGTGTGCATTTATCAAGATACAGTTGTCAATGTAGCAAGAGAGTTCAATGAGCATTGATCAGCAGCAGGTTGGAAGAGGAAACTCTGCATCAGCTTTGCTATGAGACTTCAGAATAAGTTTTTATATATTGTAAACTTGGTTTTCATGGTTTTGCTCTGCTAGGTTTTTCTAAATGTTGAGTAAATCTCTTTTTAAGGCCTGCTGTGTTTTTCCCCCTGAAATGTAATGATATAAATACAATCCTTACTATGCACCAATTTTACCAGAGGTTTTCTAGGTCCAGCCATAACCCTGCTTTTCCTCTTTACTGTAAAGTTACCTTTTTCCTGGTGGTAAAACAAATGAATGCCCAACATTTCCCCATTTAGTCCTGTGCCAGCAGTGGAAGCTGCAGCACTCTGCAGAATGACCAGGAAGGGATGAGCCCACATCATCTGGTTTTGTTTAGGGCAAAGGGTTTCTTTTTTTTGAGGGGGAGAGGGGAGACAATAGGAAAGTGAGTTTGTTTGTCTGAAGAGCAATAATAAAAATTTATGCTGAGATTTCCTCCTGTGCAGGAAAGGGGTTGTTTATGCTGTTGGCCATAATCCCCTTCTGTGAATATGCATATATTCCACTTAGTGACATATGGGAGCTGTGACTTTGAAGCCCCTGGACACTCTCCCACCCCCAGCTGTCAGTAACCAAACCTTAGCAGGATCCCACTTGACACTTTCACTGCTCACAGAGTGACACAGAGGATGCCACCCTGGAATCTCCTGTCAAAGATTAAAAGAACCAGGAGTTCCTCCCCCTGTTTTCAGCACCAAGTGATCTCAATCATGTTCAAAATGCCTGCTTTAAAAAAAATCACCCCCAGATTCCTCTGTAGGATCTGCACTCCTACAGGTGGGTCCTGGTTTTACTTGCTGTTCTACATGATTTCAGTGTCAATATTCTGTGAGAAAGATGAACATCCACAGGCAGGCACCTCTGCATCACATTTTAGCCCTCAAGGTAAAACTGAAGGTCTTTCTGAGCACCTGCAATGGCTTTTGGCACCTCAGTGGCAGGTACCTGCTGGGCTGGTGTGTGCAGGCTGTGTCACACCATGGCATCAGGACACAGTTTATCCTACAAACTTGTGGGTTTATGGGGTGTAATTCTGACAAATTCACCTGGTGTCATAACTGCACTGCTGGTAAGTGACTTGTTGAGTTGTGTTAAAATCAAAAATGGATTTATTCCTTGGCTCAGAATCCAAGATTTTGTGCAGTAACAAACAGCTGCACCAGGTTCTTCTGGGGGAGCTGGTGACCCTCCCAGTGTACCCAACACCAGCACCTTCAGACATGAAGCACACTTCCCTGTCCTGGTTTGGGCCAGGACAAGTGTTATCAGTCCTAGAAGCACACACTGTCTGAGAAACTTGCTGTTAATTTCAGCAAGTGCAACTGCTTACAAGAGACTTAGCTAAAAGCAAAAGTACAAGACAGAAAATCACCTTTATCCTGGCCCAAACCAGGACATTCCCTTTGCATTTTAAGAGTGTTTCTTGACATGGCAGTTTTGGTTTAAAATCTTAAATCAGGAGGAGCTTCCTGCTGCTTCCTAGCTCAAGCACCTCTCATCATCTTGCCTTCCTGCCCCAATTTGGGCAATCAGCTCTTTTAGAGCTGCCTTTTTATATATTTTTCTGTGGTGGCTGTTGCTGCTGGGCTTGAGATTTTAACTTGGTTTTCAACTCTTACAATTTTCATTCAGAGCTTTAAATCCCCTGAGAAGCTATTCCATAGCAGATTTCAGGCTAAGGCTGATAGGTTTTGGTGACCTTAAAGAGGAAAATGTATGGGCCACCAGTCCCCTAAACCCTCTGAATAATTTGAAATAGAAATGGTTTGGAACAGCTGATACATTTAACTCCAAACATTAGCCACTAAGCATGCTTAGTAGCTACTTTGATCAAGCTCTTTCTCCTGACAAAACTCCCTTTGAAATGAATAGGACAGAGGTTCCTTTCACTTCAATAGGAGTTCTCAGACACGGGGAGAAAGAAGGACTTCATAACCTTTAAAAAGACTCCCCTAGTCCATTCATATCCCTCCTGGAAAGCTCAGCACTTTCCCTGGTGCTGGAGTTACTAAGCCAGCCTCCTGGCTACTTTTAGGGTCCCTTCCAGTGAGGCTTTGCTTAAACATCAGATCAAAACACCCCACAATGAGGCTGCTGCTGAGGCAGGGACCTGAGATGCACAATACCTGCACCAGGGGAAGGTTTGTTAGCATAGATTCATCAGCATCACTTTCCTAATTGCATCTCCTAACACACTGCAGGACACACAGACAATCCTTCCAGACACTTCCTAGCTGGGTGGGTATTTTGGGTGTATTTACAACTCATTAGCACCCTACAATTCTGGTTATCTTTTTAACACCATGCAATTAATTAAGGTTTCCAACACTCCACAAGCTTGAATGACTCCAGGCCTTTTCAGAGGTCATTCTGCACTTCTGGAAGCTTTGTTTTTATACTATGCATGCTTAAAAAAAAAAAAATTAAATACTTTTTGTACTTATAAGGAATCACACAAAATAAAGAGCTATTACATACTCATGGCATTTCATGTGGTGATAATGTACACTGAGATTTCTTGATATAATCCTTCATAAGTGATGCTTCTGCTTGGTGTAAAATAAGGAAGATGTGTATTATTATCAGAAAAAAAAAAAAAAAGACATAGGAACTTGCAATAAGTTGAAAATGACCCAGGCTGTAGGCAGCTACAATGAGAACAAGTGTTCCTTGTGTTCCATGTCATTATGGAGAAGCAGAACCAAAAACAAGGACATGATAAAGCACCCAAGCCTATAAAACTCTAATGTTATCATTGATTTATGTGTTCAAGATAGATTTTGGGGTATTTTTGGTTTTACCAGCTTGCAAGCATGGATATTGAATTGCATTATCTGACAGAAAATAGGAAGACAAGTCAGACTTCTTCAACTACTGAACAAATAATTCCCTTTGAGACATTGTTGCCTTGATTTGTGGATCAGAAGTTATTTCATTGCTAGGTCAAGTACAGCTCATCATTTTTTTGCAGCAGAAATTCTTCAGAAAACCTGTAATACTCTACAAGATGAGGAGATCAGAGTATGTACTGAGAAGACGCATGGGCCTGATTTAAAGCTAAGTTAATATAAGTTGAAACTTTAGTTCTAGCTATGTTTAACTCTGTGCTTTTTTGACTACATAAAAACACTCAGAATCCTACAGGGCATCATTTAAAAAAAAAATTGCTTTGCCTGTAGAAATAAAATAATGGGATGACTTTAGGACTAAGAGCCACCTGGAGGGTAAGTATGTTGCCTTTTTGTTCTTTTTTTTTCTTTTTTTTCTTGGTTTAGGCAGTGAAAAAGAACAGAACATGCCACATAGGGAAAAGGTTATTATTATCTATTGTTCAGTTGTGCTAAATGAAAAAAAGCAAAAAAAACCCCACCAAAACCAACATCAACCAACTTACAGCAGTGTGTAAAATGTTCTTTTTTGCTAGAGGGGAGGCAGAAAGAGGAAAATCCTTCTGTTTTTTTAATTACTTGAGGAGGTACTTCAGGAGGATCCACCTGCTCCGTGCAGCCAACCCAGTGTTTTCAACAGAGCACTGTTCAGCAGAGCCATGGCAGAATCTGTGGGGTGGCATCTAGAGGGAAAAAGTCATGAAACACAAGCTGAAAATGGATTTTATTTACTGAGCCTGGAATTCCTGCCCCTTGTAGGCTGCACAGGTTTGAGTAGCTGCCTGAAGGGGTATTGTCCTCAGAAAGAAAAATTACTCAGAGTAATTAACTTCAGAAGAATTACCCTTTGGGAAATGGCAACTGCCTGCTGCTACCACCAATCAATTGTCAATCAGTTTGGGGGTATCAACCTGATTTTGGGTGTTGGAAGCTTGGCCACTTCTAAACCGGTGCTGAACTATCAATTCTAGGATAGAAATTACACAACAGGAGTTGTCTGCTAACTCTAGTAACAGTCAGGAATTGACTTTATGAATAAAACAATATTTGAAGGGAATTACAAGCAAGTGCAGCCTGTCAGGGTTTTGTTCTCTGATGCTTTCCTGATAATTTTTAAAGCTTCATTTGTTCATATAAGTTTATTAACCTGATGATTTCATAGGAGTAGCTAACAAAACTTCCAGGTCTCTTTCCCACATAATGTTATCACTTCTTTATTTATCCCCTCTTGTATCACTGCACTTGTTTTCTCTTCCTTATCTCTCTCTGTAGCCAACACAATTCTTTATTTTTCATTTTGTAAAGCACGTGTTTATCAACAGTAGTTGTATTTCTTACACCGAACGCTCTCAGCAGCAAATGCCACAGGGAGCTGAGCAGCAACTCAGAGACTGAACCTACACGGTCAAGTTGGTTTTTTTGTTTGCTTCGCTTGTTTGGCCTTTTTTAATTTAAAAGAAGGGGAGTTTCAGATGCGATGGGCACAGAGCGATGCGACAGGCGCAGCAACACGCTCCAGTTTTGTGTGTAAACACAGGCCCGTCACTCTTTGAGCAGCTCCGAGTTTCTTCCCTCTTTGCAACAAGCAATTAAATCGTTGCGGTTCGATTTTTGTTTTGGTTTTGACCTCCCAACCAAGAAAAGCGAACACCCGGGGCCCTCCGCCGGCCCTGAGGAGAGGGACCCGGGGCTGCTTCCCGCCGCGCAGTCCCCTCAGGGCCCTCCCTCCCTCCATCCCTCCATCCCTCCCTCTCCGTCACGGCTCCTTCCCCGACACAGCCGCCCCGGCGCCGCTTTCTCCCGTCACAGACTTCGGCCTTCCCGGCTGTGTGTTTGTGTGAGAGACAAACGGGGGTGGTAGGGACACCGGAGCCTCCCTCATCCTCATCCCCACCCCGACTCATCCCTCCCCGCCTCAGCGGGCACCGTCCCGCTCCCCCTCACAGCGCAGCCCCTCAGCCCCGCCGCCCCCTCAGCCTCCCGCCCTCGGTTGCGCGCGCACCGCACCCTCTTCCCTCTCCCCCCTGCTCCTCCTCCTCCTCTTTTCCTCCTCCTCCTCTTTTCCTCCTCCTCCTCTTTTTTTTTTTTTTTTCTTTTTTTTTTTTTTTATTTTTTCCTCCTCCTTCTCCTCCTCCTCCTCCCTTTCCCCCCCCTCCCTCCCGGCCCGAACTCTCGCGTTGGCTGTCGGGATCGCTGGCCGCTTTGGTTAATGTCCGCCATGTTTGCCATGGCGCAGGGAGCGGATCGAGCGAGCCCGGCGCGGATCTAGGGCTGCGGGGCGTGCGCTGTGAGCTACGGGCGGCCCCGCGGAGAGCTGTTCCGGGGCGGCGGGACCCTCCATGGTGGTGCGGGACGGGTACGGGAGCGGCTGGGAGGCGGCGGCGAGGCCGCACTGAAGGCCCCCCCCGCCCGCCCGGCCCCGGGGTGTTATTGTGAGGGGGAGACAATGAGCAAACTCTCCTTCCGAGCCCGGGCGCTAGACGCCGCCAAACCGCTGCCCATCTACCGCGGCAAGGACATGCCCGACCTCAACGACTGCGTCTCCATCAACCGGGCTGTGCCGCAGATGCCCACGGGGATGGAGAAAGAGGAGGAATCGGTAAGGGAGCCGCGCAGGGGGGGCACCATTGTTTATCAGACACCCCCCCTCCCCTCACGGGAAATAGGCCATCGGCATTCACCAAGCGCACTACGCACGCTCCCCACCGCAGCGCTGCACGGTTCTTATGGGGCCCTGCGCAAAGAGCGCAGCGTAAACTGCTGTCCGACGCCGTAAGCGGGCCCTGCTCCGCCATCTTCTTTGCGTCCCGACTCGCGAGTGTTTTGATTAGTGGTGGTTGGGGGGGGGGGAGGCCTTTACGCTAGCGTAAGAAGGAGGAAGGCGCAAGCTGCGTCTCTGAATGAGGGAGCGAGCGCTGCGGCCGCAGTTGGCGTAGCGTGCCTGGGCCGCTGCCGCTCTCCTGAGGACCGGGACCGGGATGGGGATCGCGGGGACCGAACCGCCCGGGGCTGCAGGAGGACAGCGAGCAGTTTGGGTTTCTAGAGCTCGTACCTGCTACGGGAGGAATTCTCGGTAGTTGCCACGCGTCCCGCTCCCTACTTTTTGTTATTACTTTTATTATTATTATTATTATTTTATTTTTTTAATTTTTTTTTTCCTAAAAGAGGCGTTTTGTGCTGTGCTGTCTGCACCTAATGTCAGCGGCATCGCCTGCACGTATTTAGGCTTTTCAGCTTTTAGGTGATTTCCTAATAACCCAGCGAATGATAAAAATGGAATATTTACACAAAATTCCCGGTTGGAAGCACTGCTGTGGTGATGCTGCTGCTTTTAGTGTCAGAGAGGGGGGAAAAACCTTTTGCCCACTAAGTAAACACGAGATTTTGTGTTGGTTTTTTTTTTTTTTTTTTTTTTTTTTTGACAAGCATCACTTCGAAGATGCTCAGCCCTGCTCTGGTTTAAATGTTGGGATTTCTTTTGCTGATCCCAGAACTCCTGAGCTGTTGGGGTTTCAGGAGGCTGTGGGATCTCCTGCTGTGTCCCTGCTTCCAGGCAGACCCGATAGTAAGTGCACCCTCCAGAATTTCCTCAATGAATCCCTGTCCCCGCCTCAGCCAAACCTCTGTGCCTGTGGATTGGCTTTGCCGAGGTTACAGCTGTCAGAGGAGGCTCCATGCCTTTCCCATTGGTTTTTCCCCACTTCTGGATATTAAAAGCTGAATCCCCTCTGCCTTCCCCTCGTTGGTATTTATTTTTTCTTTTTGCTGTTTCCCTCGTGTTTTTTTGGCGTGGATCAGAACTCCCCACACTTCCCAAAGAGGGAATTTTTGCTGGAATCTGGGGGTGAATTTAAGAGAAACAAGTGTGGTACTAATGAAGCAATCTTGGGGAGCTTTTAAAAGTCTCCCTTGCAATGCTTAACACTTACTGCCTATAAATTGGGGCTTGTTTTCTCAAGATGCTGATGTTAATTTGCTAAGTGATGTTTTCAATAAACTTGCTAATGAAAAAATTGCTGTAAGAGTTCAAGCAAGTTGCTTAGCTGGTCTTGAAGAAGGTTAGATTTATACTTCAGTAAAACTGCTTTAGTGTTGTACTCAAACGTTGCTTCTCTGGAAGAATGAGGTTTATTTTCTGTATTTGATATGTTATGCAATGGTTTCAAAATGAAGTGTTCATGGAAGTGATATATAAGGATAGTGCTAGCCACATCAGCCAGGCAGGATTATGAAATGTAGTATTAATAGTTTGTTTAGATTATTGCCATGCAGTGGCAGTTTCACTCAACCTTTTCTGTGGTTGCTTTTCACATATTTTTTTTTTTTATTTAAAATTTTTGTGGTAGTAGTATGTAAACCCTCTTTCTTGGATGGATGACAGTCGTTAAATATTTGCCAAGTAATTAAGCAGCTTTTATTCATGGCAGTAGTGCTGTGATCGATTTGCTGTGTTTTTAAGAGAGACACTTGTGGGGGTGGGAGGCAGATCAGCATATTCATTTCTGATGTCTCAATTGCTCCAGTGCCTCAAGGCCTTTTTTTAGCCCGGGCTTTAGCTAAGGGTGCATCTCAGGAAAGGTGTTTGAAGCCCCAGGGTAGCTGAGGATTTACAGAGACACAAAACAGACCCCAGAATGCTGTCCCTGCTGTACTGCCCTGGGGGAAGCCTGAATGAAATCAGAAAGGTTTTGTAGTACAGGTGTAGTGTGGGCTCAAACACCATCTCCCAGGGCTGACTTTGCTGAAAAAGAACTGTATTTACAGATTTGCAAGGTTTAAAATGGTTGAGATTTGGCACATCTGTCCAACCTGTTCTTTCCACTATAGCCTTGCTAGTACAGGCATGTGATTTGCTCTGTTCAGGACTGATATTTTTTATATTTAAAAAATGCAGACTTGGTCTGTTTATTTTAAAATGTATTGGTGTGGTGGGTTTTTACTGTTATTTAAAAAAAAAACACAACTTTTTAAACAAGTATTCTGGTTTGGAACTTTAAAGCTTGGAGAGGGCTTAATGATTATCCCTCATTTCTACTACTGTTCCTAAAGTTATTGGGACTGTGTAATAAAATGCAGCCACTGGGGTCCCAGATGGGGCACCCCACTGCCAAGAAGTGCAGTTGTGTCCACATGAACATCATGATTTGACTTTTGAGCTCAGTGAATATTCTAGTTCCATTTCTCTGTAAGTATCATAGAGATTTGCCTCCACTTGCAGCATTTTACAGATCAGCAGCTCATTTCTCTCACTTGGAGATTCCAGCTGTGAAAGGATTAGGCTCCTGGTCTGCAGCATGTTTATGTCAGCAAGTGTCTATAATTTACCCTAAATTAAACCCGAAGAGAAAAAAAAAAAATTGTGTGGGTTTGTGTTTAGTTTGTTGGTTTTTAAAGTCATGTAAGGAAGAGATTCTTGCTAAGCAAAAGCAAGAAGATCTTTTGTGAGCTTCAGAAGCTGAGTAGGAACATTTCATGGTGTTTTTATTGTGATGAGCAAGAGCTGTATTTCATAATATAATGAATTGTTTTGGCTAGGAGGGGGGGAAGCTGCAGAGCAGATAAGCCCTGGTTTTGTTTCTTATCACATAACTCTTGTGTTTTGTAGTTGAATGCATATTACTGGAGATTGCTGAGTTGTGGGAGAAAAATCATGCTTAATAACAAGGCAGATTCAGGCTGAAGGCTTGCAGGAGTAAATCTGCTTGAGTTAGGAAGCTAAGAGCATGCTGGTGATTGATACCTAGATTGCCTGGTCAAAGCTGATCTCAAAATTCTTCTGTGAACAGGTATTTGTTCACAGCTAAGTTTGCCATCACGTGGAAAGGCTGAAGTTGGAGAGGAAAAAGTGCACGAATGGCAAGTTGGGGACATGGTCTGATGTTATTGTAATGCTGCTGAGTAAGGATGCAAAGTGACTTTCACTCTCAGCCCTCCAGTGATCACCTCAGGATGATCTTTCACTGCTCATGAAATGTATAATTACTGTGAGTGTTTACTGGGAGGCTGGCAGCAGTTAACTTCAAGTTTTTTCCTGCTCTTCTGTCCATACCCTCTCCATCCCTCAGCTCATTCAGTTTCTGTGGCACAGGGAACTCCACGTGTTCAGCATCCAGGCATCCTGTAAGCAGTGCTGCTCTGAAGCAGCATCTTCATTCTCCTTTTAAAGCAGAAAGCATTTTCACAGGTCATAATTTTTTGTTTGGGTGTTTTTTGCAGATACAGTGTAACATGCTGAGTATTGTTGCTGATACAGTGAACTGGAGGAGTTCAATCAGGACTTTGAAGTATGTGTATACACACAGGGATGTTAATTTCATGGCAGTACTATCTTATTTTTTTAAAAATAAAAGCTTCTTATGATCTAGCCCTACAGCCACAGTTTCTTGCACATACTGTGAGACCTAAACATTATTTTCTTCTGTGGTATCTGTTCATAAGGTCAAATAACAGTCACATAATCATTTCTTAGAAGGGCTCCTTCCTGCATGCATGAACATCAACACATTGGTGTTGCTTGGAGACCTTAGGGGTGCTGTGCTTCTGGCCCCTCTGTCTTTTGATGAAACATTTTACATTCTACATATTCTGCATTTTTCAGTGTGCATTGCATCAGCAGGTAGTGTCACACTTTTTTCTTTTTTTATGAGTACATTAATGGAGTTGTCCACACTGTAAATGTCAAGGCAGGAGTCTTGCTTGGTACATGTTCCACAGCTGATTCTGTACATTGAAATGTTACAGATATTTGCATAACATGACTGATTTTTATTTATTTTTGTTTTGTTTTGATACCAGTTGAGCAATAATCACACTAAATTATAGTTGTTGACCAACAGATGCCTTAAAGCAATTGTCTTAAACTTTACAATAATGAAAGTATTTTAGAGAGGTGAAGTTCTGTTGTTAGTTGCACTGTCAACACCCCTGATTTATTGGAAGGTGCTTAAACAAATGCAGTCAGGTATTAGACTTGCAGAGGAAGGTTGGGGTTGGAAGGGGCCCTGGAGGTCATCTTGGCCACCCCTCTGTTCCTTCTTGCCCAGGGTGGTGTCCAGGTGGCTTTGGAGCATATCCAGGATAGAAGATAAGAGATGTGTGAGGGCTTATTGAAGCTGTGAATCTGAGAGAGCTACTTGGTACTGTCTGATGCACTCATGTTCAGGTTTAAAAGCTTCCAATCTCCATAAATGCCTCCCCATGTGGAGAGAGCCTGCTCTGACTTGAGGTTTGTGTGTTGGATCTCCATGCCTAACCTGTGGTTGAACCCTCAAAATCACTTACAAATGGGAGGCTTTGTAGGACAAAGAAGCCAGGACACCAGTGTGTGAAATGGAAGGGTCATCAGAGGATAACTTCAGTTCAAACCATCCAGATATTCTGTAAACTAAAACTCCCTCAAAAAGGCAGCAGAAGTTAAAGTAACAACCTCAAAAGATTCTAATTCTGTGCAAAACCAAGTGAAATCAAGACAGCAGACCTTCCTTAGGAAAGAAACAGGGTTTGCTTGGTTGGAAACAACTGGCTTATGTGTTGGGGAAAGTGTAATTCTCAGTTGAAGTTTATTTCTCAGTTTGGGTTCAGCACCTGTATTTGTTTACTTGTTTTGGGTGTGTTTGGAGCCTGCTGGGATTGCTGAGGTACGTTTAGTAGTAGGGAGCAGAATGCTGTGTTGTAATCCTGATTCATAGAACTTTCAACTTCAGTCCTATTTATGAGACCTCTCCCCCTGCCTTCAGGTCCTGGCTTTTCCTGCCTCCCTGGGAGACCCATTGCATCATGCAGTGACATTCCCTACATTTCAGCTCTGCTTCCCAGCCACTAGTTCAGCTTTCAGCCTTCAATCTTGGATCCTTCCAGTGCTTTCACCTGCAGTATTTCTTTGTGCCTGAGAGAAACTTCCTCTCCTTCCACTGCTGGTACTTGGTACCATCCCATTTGATAATGCTGTGTCAGATTTAACACCCAGGAGGTTGGATTATGTTAACTTCAGTGGGGATGAAAACAAACCCTTGCTGAATTTGGACCCCATCTGACTGCCACAGGAGCTGAGTGAACTCTTAAACTGAGCAGCTTTTAATTTGCTCTGGCTCTGTTTCATGTGGTTGAACACTGCAGAGATTGGCTCTGAAGCCTCCAACTCCAGCTGAGTTTGTTAGGGATTATCCCATCAACACCCATCACCCCAAAGAGCTGCCTCTCAGTGTAGGCTCAGCCTGTGACAAGGGTCAGGAACTGGGCTGGGGGTGTGATCTGAAGCTCCAGCTGAGCCAGACAAGCCCTGTTTTGCAGCTGGTAGGGATGGGGCTGCTTTGCAGGAGGCTGATGGAGGTGAAGCCCCCCCTGGAAAAGCTGAGAAGTGGTCAGGAACATGTGGGGATAAGAGAAAGCTTGGGAACCAAGGAGCTGGAAAATGCTGAGGTCCTGGTGTCATCCTGAGGTTAGATGGGTTCAGCCCTATCTTAAAACCACCCTCTTTAATTTAGATAAAGTCGGGGTTTGGCTGCAGGCTAAAGTGGTTTGCATGGGGTCAGTTCAGAGCAGTCCTTGAAATCTGTCCTAACTCGTTTGGGTGCCTGAGTCCCTAGCAGAGGAACAATGCTATCTGCATGGGTGTTAATTGGGAGTCACACCTCGGGTCATTATGCAGGAACTTTCCCTTTTAGGTAGGTTTCCTCAGGATGAGGTGTAATTCCATGATGAAAGCTTAGGGGAACATTTTGAAATCTGCCTCCCCGTGCTCTGCTGCTCAGCTCTGGCACGGTTTGGATGCAGGGAGCAATTTTTCTGTTTCCTTCCATTTAAGAAGGAAGTTCTGTTAAGAAACACTTTGGGGCAGGTTTGGGGCTTTGGACTGGGTGCTGCCAGATCAGTTGTGGGTCCTGCTTGGCAAAAGGGAGCAGCAGTCTGTACAGTTTCTGTCCTGACTGAGATGTGCTGTTGGAATAATTGAGATGACAGACATTAAATCTGCTTATATTAATCTTGAGTTTAGTTATTTTTGATAAGAAAGATAATTCTGGTGCTGGATATTCAAAAGGTTATTTGTCTTATTTGTTTTGACAGCAAAGCTAATAAACAAAGCCTTGATTTATGTTTATTTGAACATTTGTATGTCTTAGCATATTTCTCATTTTAAATATTCAGCCTTAGGTGTCACAAAAGCCACTGGTGCTGATGTTTCATTGTGGAACTGAAATTTCTGAAAAAAGCAGAGAAGAAATGAACCAGGACTGAATTACTCTGTATGAGGAGTAAGAAGCAGAGAAACTAAAAGTAGTGTCAGTGTAGGCTGTCATAAGCTTGCATTGAATATTGACTGGTGCTGAGTCAAAGAAATGAAGTATTTCAGAATACACTGCTTAAAAGTGTTGATTTTAATCTGTTTTACAAATTCCTACTTGTTAATATATAATAATCCCTGAAGTTTCTGAGTTGAAGTACTGTCCCTGCTCATAATAGTAGTGCTCTAAATATGAGGGAACAGAGGTTTGCAGAAATAACCTTCCCTCAGGTTCTTTTTTTTTCCTGATTTTGATGCAGTTCTAATTAGGATTAATATATTTACACCAATAAAATGCCATATCCTTTAAGGCAAAAGGAGAGATTATCACACCTGGTTCTATTTTTTTAAAAAAACATTATTTCTTCAAATTAAGCCAACAAGAAGTGCCTGGAGTAGGAATGTTGGACTTGATTAGATATAAATGTGCCTTTGGTCTGTTGTTATTTTAAATGCACACTTAAATGGAGAGGTAGGTGAGCTGGTACCAAAATATATCTTCTCAGATCCTTGGTCACACACCAAGTAGTTCATATCTATATATATACTTATATATATATATAATATCAGTTCTTAGCCAGGATACTTACAAATGCTTCCTCCCCCCTCTTCCCTCAGTATTTGCTGTGTTTACATTTCTGTAATTTGTTTTTCTTAGCTTTCTGCCTTTTTTATGGCTGCAATTCCCTTTTTCTCTGTTTGACCAGTTTGAGGTGCCTAACAAAAACCTCCTGGTACTGTCTGATTCCCCTGTGCTGAGCTAGGAACAGAACACTGCATGTCTTGGAGTGGTATCCAGTGACTAGGTAAGATAGGTAGGCATTTTTATTGCAGAAAGTTAAAAAATAATAATTATGTTTACTAAGTTAAAGGGTTTTGAAATAAAATGAAATTTTGTAGTTAATTTTTAATAATTTTCTTTCCTATCAATTATTTTTAGTGTACATGTGTTGTAATACATATATTTTAAACCAAGCTGTCCTAACTTTAGCATCATTCTCTGGTATCTTTTGTTTTTACTATAATATGATGGATTTCTGCTTGTTTAGTCAGGTCTTCAGCACTCCAGTTTTTATCACTTTGGTGAGGACAAAAACTCAGTTACACAAATTCCTTGGTAGTGGTGTAAAAATAAGTAAAGCTAAATAAAAATTTTTAATAATGACTTTGGATGTTGCTCCTGGAAATAAAATGTTGCCAACCAGTCAGAAGGTTAAATGCAAAGTGCAGGAAGAGAGGTTCTGTGGGCACCTTGTTCTCAAGTGTAAAAGTTACACCTGAAACCTTCCAGGGAATTTTCATTGCTGATGAAGATGAAATGAAAGGGCCCGTTTGGAGCTCAGAGTTTTGGGAGCTTCATTCCTGTGCTGCTTTCAGCACAGAACCTGATTTTAGTGTAGGTATTTGTTTGATTGAAGCAGCCATGCATGTTCACACCTCTTGGAGTGTTGTAACCAGCCCTGAGGCTCCTGATGGGCACCAACCCTTATCCTGTGTGACAGGAGTGAGGACTGATGGTTCACACAAACCCCAGATCCTTATGAAGGCAACACAATTTCTTGGGTACAAATACCAGAGAGATCTCTGAGCCACTTGAGCTTCAAGTGGAGTTGTGTGCTGGGACCAGTGGGGGTTGTTAGGGAGTTGCTGGGTGATGCAAATCTCTGCTCTGCTTTCCTCAGGTCCTTGTGTGGGAAGCACATCCCATGGGATGCTGGGATCAGCTTCTGGTAGAGAATTTCCCCAGCCTTCCCTCCTGGTGACTCTTCCTCCTCTCTTCTGCAGGAGGAGCACAGTGCTGTGACTCGGGGTCACCTGAAGGTTTTGGGGTGAGGAGCCAGAAATCCAACTGGAGTTGAGATGCTGTGTGTAATGGTGTTTGTGAGAAAGGGGAAAACCAGGTGTGGGATCTCAGCCACAGTTTGGGGTTGATGCCATGAAAAATAAGACCATGTACATCTGTAGGTGTGGAACTCTGCATCCTGGCTGGTCTGGCTTGGGACAATCAAGTTATGGAAATGAGAGCACTAATAAAAAGGAATTCCTCAGATTTAATTTGTTAACCACTTTCTGTGTAGGGTTGTGTTTGCTGCCTGGGGAATGATGACAGATTATCACAAAGAGCTGGTCAGGACAACTTTGTGTTTTGACTAAATGTTACAGAATTTTAACAGGTTGCTCTTAAAGTCATTGAAGGCATCTTGAGGGGAAAAAGGTCCTGCTTTTCAGGGAATATACTTTGGATATAAAGTACCATACTCAGCCCTTCTAAAAGAAATTTGTAATAGTTCAGTTCATTGTTAAAACAATAATTTTGTTTTTCATAATTTATATTCATGTTTTGGCAGACTGGAAACTTGTTTACTGGCTTTTAAATACAGTCCTCTAGTGGTTGGGAGTTTTGATGTTTCCTAGAGAGTGACAATTTTTTTCTTAATTATATTTGTGTATAAATAGCAAACAGTCATTATTGATAAGAATATCAGTAGGGTATTCAGTATTACAGGAATGAAAGATTGCTCATGTTTTCATACAGAGCCCACTCTGTAGGCTCATATTTGGGATGTCTCTTGTTTCATGTCCACTATTCCATGAGGTGACAATTTCATTGCTTGCTTTTTTGCAAAAACTAACAATTTTGGGTTGGTTTAGGTTTTGTTTTGTTCTTTTTTTCTCCTTTTTTGTTTTCTTTTCTGCTGCAAGGTTTAACTAAAGAAAATGCCTGCTGCATTCTCTGGTCACCTCATGTCCCCCGTGCCCCCATCAGTACCTCATGGGCTAATTTCAACTCTGATTTCTTAGCTTGTCTGTAGTCACCTCCTAGTGCTTAAATTGCCTTTAGTCAGACTGCAGAGAGAAAATTAAGGTGGTTTTTTTTTTTTTTTCCAAGCTGGATTTTTCTTCATTTATACACACTATAGACTTAGCAGCCCAGACACAAAGTGCCACCCAAGGATGCTGGGCTGAGCTAGGTGTTTCTGGTGGCCCTTCTGTTGTCTTCTTTCAGCCTGCATCAGCATTCTTGAGATAACATTCAGGTGATTTGTCTGTAATGAGGTGATTTGTATGTAAAGGACTCAGAGAATGGATTGTCTTGGGTTTTTAGATAGCACTTGCTTTGTGAAATTACAATTGTTTCAGAAGTGGAAAAGGGAAGAAAGTGACAGAAAAGGTTCCTTTAGGGTTGGTTTGCTTTTTTTTTTTTCTGTTGACATCTTGGTTTACTCCTGAAATAGCAGAAGGACTTCAGAATAGCAGCACATAAGGCAAGTGTGTGGCAAGTGGGTCTGAAGGGTATTTTCTTTCCTTTTTAAAAAGAGGATGGATGAGATCTTACTGGAAAAACATGGGCAAAAGTGACAATGAGAGGTGGTTCCATGTGTCCATCCCAGGGGTACAAAAGGCCTTGCACCTTCTCCTTCTGGGTTTTCTTGAGCTTCCTGCCCTGGGGTCTCAAACCCCAGAGGGAAACTGAGAGGAGTTCAGTCCCACAAAGCAGCTTTCTTTGCTCTGGTTGGGTTCACCTCAGTTTTTGCTGGTTTCCCAGCTCCCTGCATCACTTCATAACCAATAGAGCCTTCTGAGGAGACACCACAGATCTCTGTACTGAATGGATCAGTTCTGCAATGGAAGTCTTTATAAATAAACCCCAAATCTTTGCACACTCCTAGCCCTGGTTTTGGTTTTGTTTTTTTTTTTTTTACAAAGGGGAAGTAAATAAATGGGCTGTGGCTTTAGAAAGGGGAAGAGGCTTTTGATCAAAGGAGCTTTTGAGCTGGAACACCCTTTTCTGGCAGTGTTGTCAGCAGGTGTTTGTAGCTGTGCTTGAGAGTTTGGAAGATGAGTGTGCATGTTTCATATTAAAATGCTGGAGGTTTTGGTCTTGAGTCTGCCTGTCAGATAGAAAATTGTCAGTTCAGTTGTGTTTCCCATTTGAATGTAATGTTAAACAAATAGAATCTCTAGAAAAATGTCAATTAATTTGTTTCCCAATTTGAATGTAATGTCAAATCACACCTTTAGGCTTTAGTGTGTTTTCCTTGGCTTTTTAGCTTTCATTCAGCTCTTGATTTTGGGTAGAGTGGAAGGCTGGCTCTGGGTGGCCTAGAAATAGCTGATTTTGAGGAGATAAAGCTGTTAATAAGTTCACTTTTCCCTCCCATCATACTTACAGTGGAGTGCTATGGAGTTAAAGCCATCTATTTTGTAAAAAGAGTTGATTTTAACAGCTAAGCATAACATAACAGGTTATGTTTTGTTTTCTGAAGTCTGAATAACATCTAAATGTCAAGATGTTGACTCCCTGGTGAGGGAGCACCTTGGGAAATCCAGTTGGGGTGGATAAAAATGGTGTTCAGGAGCCATCACTGCTCCCTTAAAGCTTAACCAAAATGATTTCTGGGAGAATATTACCTCTTGACTTACTACTATTGTTGAACTTGTAGTGAGGAAGCTCCCAGGCAGAAAATTTATAAAGAAAATGAAACTTGTAGGATTTTGGGGTTGAAAGGACATAGCAGCAAAGGTGCCTGGCTCTGACTGGGGCTTGGAGCCTGGCTCAGAATGTGTGCAGTGCTTTTAGGTTGTTTTTTTTATTTTCCTTGTGGAGGAGAAATGAAAGCAAGGCTGGCAGTGTCTCAGATGTGTTCAGAGGTGTGATTCCAAGTCTCATGTGGGACTAAAGCTGGTGGTTACTCTCTCAGCCCTGTTGGAAGCTGGGATGGGAGCTTCCCAGGGGGGTGTGAGACTGGGGGGTGCAGGGAGCTCCCCCCAGGATTCACCTTGGCAGGACAGGCTGTCTGCACCCAGGAAAACATTTGGGTTGGGTAAAGCTCAGGGACCTGAGCAGTTTGCTGTAAACTGTTGTCACTGTGGCTATGGTACTGTGAAGGTACTTGCAGGGGCATCCAGAGAGATGGATCTGGCACTTGGAGGACTTGTTTTGTTCTAATGCATAAATATGCTAAAGCAGCAATATTACAGACACTAAACATTTAGGTCTTCCTAATTCTGTTAGGTTGTTGGCTGATATTTCTTCTGTCTCACTTGTATTTGTTTGAAATTTGTCGTGCTGGTGAAAAAGGTTTGGCTGTACTTTTGAAGGAATTAGTGGGTCATAACTCTTTGACAAGTGCTCCTTTTTATTCCCATGGCAGCATGTGCTGTTGGCTATCATTGTATCCTCTAATGTTCAGCTATTTTGCATATGGTCCTTTTTATCCTGCTGCTTCAGAACAAAGTGCAAGTTAAAATAGGGTGTTTTGTCTTTCAAAACCATCAGAAAAGGTGAAAACCAGACAAAAAGGTGTACTGGGTATATCACTAAATCTGTTTTTTAAAATGCTTTTTCAAGTTGAGTAAAACCATTTAATTAGAGCAACTCATGGAAAAGTCTTCAGAGTTTGTTTAGACAGCAGTGTTTCAGCATTAAATTCTCTTTTTCTTCTCAAAGATTTGGGATCCCCCACAGTTTTAAAAATTACAGAGCTATCTTGTCTCTGAAGCTCTGCTGTTTGATGGGTGACAGGAACACTTTCTGCCTGAAAGCTGTGTTATGCTTGAAGGCTTTTTATAGTAAAGTGAGTACTAACACCTATTGTCAGATTTTCCTTGGGAACAGTATTACAACACCTGAGAATCTGAATTACTTGTCTGCACTGTTTAATAGGCTGTGGAGCCAAAAGATGGTTTCAATTTTAGTTGCTCTGTGTCATTCTTCACTACTTTAAAAAAAAAAAAAAAAAGTTAAACCTTATTTTTCCATTTCTTACCAGCGTGGACCAGTGTAGCTTTTCTACAAGTTATTTAATTTCTTCCTAGGGGAGGGTCTGGGTTTGTTTAATTTGGGGGGATGTCAGTGGGACAGCTTTTCTTGGTCAGCTGTGCACAGAGGGCATCTTCAGCAAGTTAGCTGTGATCTTAGATCTTCCCAACAGTGGAGCATCCCTCAGTGTGTGATCCCTGAGGAAGCTGAGGACTGGCCCAGCTGAAGCTTGGTGAAGTTTGGCTGGGAGAAGTGCCCAAGTTCTGTACCTGGGGTGGAATGCTAACCCAGAGAAGTGCCTCTGGGGGAAAGGAAGGGCTGGGTGGGTGGTTGGCTTGTGCTCACACCCTGTGGGTAAGGCCTGGGCTATGTTAGGAGGAGTGTGGCTACCAGAGGAAGAAGTTGTTATGCTCCTCCATCCATCAGTGGGGAGGGCTGGTCCTGGAGTGCTCAAAGATGTTCAGAAAATAATGGGCTGGAAAATAATCTGTCAGTGTTCTGCTGGAATGGCTGAAAGCTTGGGCTGTAGCTACCCTGAGGAGGGGATGAGGGAGCTGCTCTTGTGACTTCTGGCAAAAAGAGAGTTAACAGATCCCTGAAATGGTTTCCTGGAGGGGCTGTGAAAAGTGGAGGTTTTCAGGGCTTGAAAAAGTCATGGCTGAGCCTTGGAGATAATCATCTGCAAGATGGACAGATGACCTCCACAAGTCCTTCCTGACAGCATTGCTGTGTTGTTAACTGTTAGGAGATGACTCTGGGGACATCAGTTGAAAGCAACACAGTAATGAAAGCATTTTTATTGTAGTGAAATTACTTACTCAGCGCTGTGAAGCTCTCCAAGCCACATTTTAATGGTGGAGTGACAGATTTACTCAGTATGTAGTAACTCAAGCAGATCACACCAGATATTTGATTGCATGCTTGTCTTAATTCTAATAGCATTCACTTGGGAGCCTGATAGTTTGATTTTAATGTTGCTTCATCTGCTACAGGAGATTCCCAAAGCTGCTCTTGCAGGCACTGGTCTGTTATATTCTCATTTTGCAGAAATTGCATTATTTCCCATTCTGCAAGATCTTCCTATTCGAGAGGGTGTAATTTATCAACTAGGATTTGCATGTTGTTAAAGATTTGCTTTCATTCTCTACCCTGTTCTAAAATAATGTTTCACAGAATTAAAGAGGAAGGAATCCTCTTCTTGAGAGAATTTACCCAAGTGTGTAGCACAAAAATCTCTGCCTGCCAGACTGCACTGCAGCCCAGGTACCAGTTGGCTGATTCCTCTCTTGGTGGTGTTGATCCTTGCCCTCTCCTGAAGCTGGAGACTCTCTGGTGTTAATCCTGGGGAGGGGTAGTCCAGAAAATCACAGAGGCAGAGGAGCAAAGCTTTTGGTGTTCTCTGTTTGGTTTTTTTTAATGCTCAGAACCAATACTCCTTCCAGCAGTCAGGTAGTTGGGAATGGCTGGAGGATAACCTGAAGCCCCTGGGATGGGCAAGGTGGGGTTGCATAGCCCTGTGACAGCTGAGCTTCCATTCCTGATTGATAATCTGCAAAGTCCTCTTCCCTCCCCTCAAATTTTGGGAGCTGGAGGCAAGAACTTTGTGCTGGGGAGAAATGGTGAAAGGAGAATGAAGCTTTCAGGCTCCTGGTTCTGCTGGAGCCCAGCAGTTCATCTGCCAGGAGGCTGCAGTTAGCTTGTTTTATGTTTGATTTAACCTGATGGAGAACTCAGGCCTGAAACCACCACTGCCATTCACTTGGGAAAGTTAAGATCTCATCCTGGTGAAGGCTCCCACTTCACTGGACACAAAGAAGGCAGCATCTCCCAACAGAACTTTTTGGGGATATTTTTATGAGGGTTTAAATAGTTGTGAGAAACCTGTGAGAGATAAGGCACAGGTTAGTGTTGACTTGCAGCAGTAGATGACTTACACTGATTTAGCTAATAAAATTATGTGTGAGAAAAAAAAAATCTTTGTAAGTTAAGACATTTCTTGTGATCTGTGATTTGCTTGGAATGATTGTGGAGTGATTGCCTCCTGTCCTGTTGGTACCTGTTGAGGGAGTCTGTGCCTTTCAAGTGTTGCTCTGTGAGGACTGCTCTTCCTGGTGCTCTTTACCAGCTGTACTTCTGAAGAAAGGAAGCCAAAGAATTGCTGGGTAGACAGGAATGATGAAATTAGCTATTCTTTTGATTTGAATCTGTTGCCTATAAGACTTTAAAGGACTTAACTATTCATCTGTTCACTGATCGTGCATGAATTTTTGATGTTTGCCTTCTACCAGCCTGGATTTTCTACTAAGGTTATTTTGTGTGATTTGAATGTTTGATTTTATTTTTTTTTTCCCAGCCTGGTAGAAGGTGTGGGCTGTTGTCTGAGCAGAGGGCTCTCTGGCTGGTTGTATTCCTACTTTACATTCACTCTAAGGGAGTGCTCTAAGGTTCCTGGCAGCTGGGAACCCCACAGTGTTCTAAATTATGGGGAGCCCATCTTCTCCTGTCACTAACCTGGAAGCAAGCAACTTGCTGTGCCCTAAAATACAGTAAAGCTTTTTTGTGTCTTGTTGACCACCAGGAAAAGAGTAGGAGTAAAAAGATGAGTCTGTAGGCACTTCTGTATGCTGATTCCTGAATTAACAAACTTGTATTTTTTTTCCTCTTGCAGGAACATCATTTGCAACGGGCTATCTCAGCACAACAAGTTTTCAGAGAAAAGAAAGAGAGCATGGTTATCCCAGTCCCTGAAGCAGAGAGCAATGTCAACTATTACAATCGTTTGTATAAAGGAGAGTTTAAGCAACCAAAGCAGTTCATTCACATTCAACGTAAGTTAACAAATGTTGCTCTTGTTGTGGTTCCTCACCTCTCTTTATTTGAGTAACAACCTTAAGAACAAAGTTGCTGCAATATTGAGAAAAGGGGAAGACTCAGAAATCCAAGGGGGGTTTGTATATTCAGATTCTAGTTGCTCCTGTCAAGTTCTGGAAGAATTAAAGGTAAATGTGTGGGTTTTTCTGCAGTGTTTGTTTCTGGGCTCTGTGCTGGTACTCTGTCCATGTAGAGGAGCTGGGAAGCCTTATCCTGCCTGCTGCTCAGCCAGTAGGTGGAATGGTTCAGCTCATTGGATGAGTCTGGAATGGCTGTGAAGTCAGAAGTTCTGTATAAGTGGAAATCACTAAAAGAGAAGGGATTTTGTAGTGAAATCAGCCTTCCTTCTGCTGGTAGTGGAGTTCTTGAAGGGTCAGTTTCAACTGTGTTAACAGTGGAGTTCAAACTGTTCACTATAGCATGGCTGTATTCTGGGCTGGTTTTCTCTGCATTTTGCTAAAACTGTAGAGTTCCCTTTTTCCAGTGAGTTCAGAATTTATTACAAATAAAAGGAAGTATTCTTTGCATGACTTTAGCTTCTTTGTCTTTAAAGATTTAATTAATTACTCTAAAGCTGCAGTTAATTACAGTGGTCTCAATTAATTTTAACTGTTTTTTAAACTGCTATTCTGTTGATAAGTGACACACATTTATAGTTCAGGACAAACCATGTTTGTCCTTTGCAGGGTGTGGTCCTGGGGGGTCATTTTATGTCTTGAACATCCCCCAGCAGCTCCCTTTGTATCAAAAGCTCTGCCTCAGTCATTGCTGTGGCTTGTTATCCTCAGTGGAAAAGCACAAGTTCAGTCCTGGGGCTCTTCTGAGGAAAGTTTTCCTCATTTTTGAAAACAACCCTACTCAAGATATTTTGTGAGACAGTAGAGATCATCCTGCTAATCTGAGAAATGAGCTCAAGGAAACACTTAATCAAGTATTTCTCTTCCTGATAGAAGAAACAAACCTGCAAGCAAGGCAGGTTGAGTTAACTGAAGTGAGGCTACTGAATGAGGAATGTATTTTGTTCTTTCCTTTGTTAGATATTGCCAGAAACACTGTAAATATTGTTAATAAACATGTCTAAAAGTGTTAAGTACATTATACCAAAATGTTCTTTCTTGTTGAGACTCCCAGTCTTGCTGGACAGAATTACAGAAGGTATTTGAGCTGAAGATAAACACCAGATACTGTTCCAAGGCAATTTTTCCCACATATTCTGGTTGGAGTAGGTGTGATACAAGGCAGCTTTGTGCTACATAATCTGCTTAGAAATTCTGGTTTAATGCTAAAAACACAAAGAGCAAGAATACTTATTTTGGCCAGGGAAGTCATGTAAACTGATAGATGCCAAGAAGCAATATAGTGTAATCCACACTTACTGGTGCTTACTTCTATCAAATCATGTTTTGCTGTTCATCTGGTAGCCAAGGGTTTTAATATTTTTAATTTTTCCAGTATAATTGTTTTCTTTAGATCAGTAGTCCCAAGCAGGGAAGAGTTAATTTCTTTGTGAGATGTGGAATTCATGAATAATGATTGGTTGCCACCAACCTGGGTGGCTTTGAACTGAATATAAAATAAAGGCCTTGAATTACTCTGTTCCAATATGCTTAATAATTTTCCAAGAATGTTTGTAGTTTGAGTAACACAGGTGATTCCCAAGTTATTCATGTGTAACAAAAGAGAGTAAGTATACTGTTTAGTATACATGTAGCTGGGCTAGAATTCTGGCTAAGTGGATTAAAGAAAAATAGTGTCCCTAACAGAAACACTAAGAATAGACCAAAAAATGTATTGTTAGTGTATATCTTGTTTACCTGTGTGTGCACAGAAAGGGTAATGATCCCAAACAAAAGCAACACAGATTGTTCAGATGGAGATCAAGTAATCTTCATTAAGTTGTGTGGTATGAACTCTAGCAACACTTTTAAATAACAAAAAACCCCAAGAGAGTGAAGTGTGTGTGCATTTCACATAACTGAGAATTGGACATTTTTTATTTGTGTTTGCTCCACATTTTTAGAGGCTGCTGCAGCAGGATCTGTTCAGCCCCCTGGGTCAGGTATTTGCCTGAGACCTTCCTGAGGTGTTCCAGTTCAGGAGGGCAGTGCTGGGATGGAGGTGATGTTTCCTGCTTGTGGTGCTACTTGGGATGTAGTTGCCATGCTGTGGGATCTCCATGTGCTCTTTTGGTGTATCTGCTGGCCAGGATCAGCACTGCCCACTCCTGGGGTGAGCTGACTCAGGGAAGTGGTCTGGCAGAAAGCTTACCTTGCATTTTTTTGGTTAGGTGAACCTCTGTATTTACCAGTTCTGTCTCTTGGCTCGTTGCAGGGCTGCTGGTGTTGGCACAAGCAAGGTGGTAGGACTGTGGCTTGCTGGGGAGGAGGCTGGTGGAACCACTGGTTTTAGTGGTAACTCATGTCTGTGTCAGCTTGAAGTGGCTGTGGAACCACAGCCTTAATTTGGTTAGCTAAATAAACTTTATTTAGTTGAGTTAGACCCAATTTAATGTAACTTAACTTACTAACTTAGAGAAATGCAATTTGTTTTTATAAACTCAGTTCCTAAGGGAGCTTAAATAAACCAAAGCAAATCCCTCTGACAGATACTGCCATCAGGAGTGGGAAAAGTGACAGAGGATGTCAACCAGGATGTTGGGTTTGCAACAGCAATTAGCAGGGAGCCAACAACAAGTTCTGAGGATTCATGTGAGGTCAGCTCCACTGCTGGGATCACCAGGGCACTGTACAGAACATGAAATGGGGAGAAATCTGGGTGTTTTGGAGCTGGAAACTTAGGCTTATCATCACAAGAATCTCTCAGGAATTAGCAGGAGGAAGGGACAGAGGTTGTGAACTAGCAGGGTGGGTTGTTAAGATGCTAACTAGTAGCACAGGCCCCTGTGCACAGGGCTTTTTGGGGCCCTGTCTGATTCTTCCCCAATTCTTGCAGGCATGGCTGAACAGTTGCAGGTGTTGCTATGGTAGGGGCAGAAGCAGAAGGTGGTGATGGATGGGAACATCACACAGAACATAAACCACCTGTGTCTTGTGATGCCTTTTGAAGCCAGCAAGCTGCCAGACCACAGGCCAACTCCAGGATAAAAAATGGCTTTTCTGGAGTCTGGGGAAAAGAAGAAAACTGGTGATCAAGGATGTCACTGAGAGTACATTTCAAAGAGCATTGATGGACAAACTTCAGGGTAGAAGAACACTCTCAGAGGTGTCCCAGAGCTGTGGTGAGCCAGCTTGGGGTTGCTATCTCCTTGTGGTGGCAAGCAGCAGTTAAAGGAAGGGTGATAGCCTTGCATTTCCTGAGACTCCTACACTTCCAGAGCTGCTGAGACTTGGTGCCCTTCCTGTCTGCCTTGAAACAGGAGGTGGACTGCAGGGATTGCTTCCATTGCTTCCCTGATTAACCTGCAGCCTCCCTGTGAACCCCCTGTCCCTGAAAGTGAGGGGTGTTGGCAGCTACAGGTCCTGACCAGCAGCATGAGGGGCATTGCCAGGAGGTGTGAAAAGCAGGGGATGTGGCAAGGGCTGCAGCAGCTCTCAGAGCAGCACAGGTATCTTTTTGTATAAGAAAATCAGATTTAGTGGTTGTAACTTGTGAGGAAGCTCATCTTGAATACCTTATATTTTGTCAGCTGGGTTATTTGGCAAAGTATTTCTGTAGAGTTGAGAATCTGGGGGCTTGGGTTATTTTGATGGTTACATTTTATTTTCCATTTCCCAGATTTTCAGGACTTGGTTATTTATGAAGTCTCAAAATGACTGCTAAGACAGCTGCTATACTAAATTATTTGCTGACAAAACCATGCATGAAGTTAGGTGGTCTTGACATGTTCTTTAGCCAGTGGTTCACTGGGGCAGATCAACCAATATAAAGCCTGAAGAGGAGGCTGCACTTTGCTCCCCTGTTTCATTTGTGGTTGCAAACACCCCAGTGTGTCTTGAACTGGTCCTGATGCTTACTGGTAACTCAGCAAACTGGTTCAGCTTGGTGACAGCAGCCAGAGGGAGGGACTGTCTGCTCTCAGCTGAGCTGCACCATAGGGTTACTTCAGATGCTTTAGGTGATGTCTGCTCTACCTGAGATGGAGGTGTTGCCTTCTCACCACTGATACTCATAATGTGTCCCTGAGGATGGTTTTTAAGTTGTTTGTTGGCCTTTTGGCCTTTTGGGTGGGTTTTTTCTACTTGCTAGTCCTAGTGTCTCCTCCTCTTTGCATCTCCCTTGAGCCTGTCTGATTTTGTACTGAAGGTTCTTCTCTTCTCTGAAGGCTCTTATGCTCAGGAAGCTGCTTGGTTCCAGAACTCTTCCTTTCTCAGTGTGGATTGAAGGCAGGTTTGCAGGTGTTGCTCAGTGTGTGGGTGAACAGCATCGCATCTTTTCTGTCCCAGGGATCCTCCTGCTGACACCCTGGTTTAGAAAAATCAACTTGAAACACTCTGTTCACAGGAGATTACTGAAGTACCTATGGCAGGCTGGTGTTTTTATGCAAGATGAGGGTAAAGAGGCAGTGCCTGTCCTGGACTTCAGTGGATTTCACTGCATTTTCACCTCATCTCTGAGAATGTGGTTAAACACCTGTTCTTGGAGAGACTTTATTTAAAGTCACTCTTCCAACATGATGGGAAAGCAGAATTATTTGAATGTGATTTTATAGTGGACTGCAGTAGTTTTGTAGGCTCTGATCTTAGCATGGGGGAAGCTTGCACTTTATGGTTTAAGAGGTCATTGAATTCCAGATCATAGCAGAGGGGAAGTGCAGCACTGGGCATCCTTCCAGAGGAGCAGAAGTTTCCTGGAAGAGCTCTGAGGAGTTTTGAGTGGAGTTAAGGAGTGTGAGGGCCACAGCTCAGGTGGGACAGTCCCCCCCATGTCATTATGTGGCTGATGGCAACACCTGGTGCTCCCAGGGGGCTCTGCTGGGGTCACTCAGAAGTTGGAGCAGAGGTTACAGGACCTGAAGATGGTTTGTAGCAGACTGGTTTCACTGAGTCCAGCACTGACACTTGGCAGATAGTTCAGTGATACTTGACCTGCCACTGGCTGTTTGGCTTCTAGTAATTCCACTTAATACATAGTTCCAGTCTGTTGTTATTGATTTTTTTCATTGGAATACAGAAAGAGTGGTCTTGGGCTAGTCTCAGATATGGCAAGAATGAGCTGCTTATTCCCTTTTGGTTGATGGTCAGACCATTGGAGAGAAAATACTACCATTTGCTTTAAAGCTTTATTTAGTGTGGGGTTTTTTGGTTTTTTTTTTCTCCTGGTCTTCCCTTCTCTTTCAAGATTTTGAGTTAAGGTCCTCTGGAAGCACAGTGGGAAGTAGTGGAGGTTTTATTCAAGTCAGTGCTTAGGTACAGCCATGAGTTAAGAGCATAAAGACAACCACCCTGTTTGTCTGGTGAGAAAAGAATCTGCTCTAATGAGCCTTCCCTGCTCTTGGTACAGTGACTTGTGGCTTGAATTATTTGGAGTGTTACAGTTGGTGTTTCACCTCCAAGTTTTATTAGATATGATTAATGTTTCATATTGAGAATTCTTGCTGTTGTATGGAAGTTGTTTATGCTTGTTGATATAATCAGTTTCTGCTATGTTATCTGAATGACTTCCTTTAGTAGCAACTTGGTCTAAGCATGGGAATCAGTGAAATCTGTAGTAAAGACATGAGCTTGGCTGTGAAGGCAAGAACTCACCAATGGGAGAGTATGGAGGAATATTCAGGTTCCACGTTTTTGAAGAAACTACCAATTCCCATAGGATGGGTTGAGCATTTTTACAGTAGCTGCACAGTTATGGGAAGAAATTTAGCCTATGAAGTACTGTAAGACTCTAGATTTGTTGAAATATTTAACATTGAGCAGTTGAAATGATATTAGAACTTCAGTGTCAGTGCTTTTTTTCCAAGTCTGGGTTTTGATTGTAGATTATGTTAATTGTTAAACTAACAGTGATACTCTGGAGGAGCTGTATTATAGCAGCATTATCAAGCATTTTTGGTCATGTTTTGCAAAGATACACTGAGGTTTCTGTGCCTTTATGTTAATTTTTGAAGCTCAAGCTCTTTTCATGCCACCCCTTGAAGCCACTTAAAGTGAAACTTCTTTATCCCCTTATATGAGAAATCAAAGCCAAGCAACTTCTGTTTACTCTCTTGCAGCTGTCACACAGGGAAACTTTTTAGTATAAAGGGAGAGATTTCTGAGTCTGAAATTTTATCAGATCATTGTTAACTCAGATGCACACTGGTGTATTTCCATACAATGTTACTTACCAAACTGTCAATTTTTATGGATGTTTGCATGTGTATTTTTATCTTTCAGCTTTTAATCTGGACAATGAACAGCCAGATTATGATATGGACTCTGAGGATGAAACTTTACTGAACAGACTCAATCGGAAGATGGAAATCAAACCACTGCAGTTTGAAATAATGGTTGACAGGCTTGAAAAAGCCAGCTCTAGTCAGGTACTGTGCTGTGCTGAGAGGTGACAGCTTGTTGATTTCTTAGTTTTCTGGTGGGGTGGTTCCAGCTTTGTGTGTTTTTCAACTTGTTTTATTTCCTACTATTACGGCAAGTGGTTGTGTGGTTATGCAGAAGTTACATTGCTGTCTCTTACTGCCAATACTGGTCACTTAAAATAGGTGAGGAGAGAGCTTTTGGGGGGAGTTGTTTTTAAATTATAATTTCTAATTTAATCACAGTGTGCTAGGACAATTTACAACATCTACCTGTGTTGATATGGAGTAGCTTGTGGTGATGGTTCTGGGTATAAAGGTACATGAGAATCAAAACTGCACAGGTACAAGAAAGTTTTACACTCCAGTTTAGAATCAGGGGCTGGTTTCCATGCTTTGGAAGCAAGCACATACTTCCCAAAGTAACTATTTTTGGGGGAAAAAAACCCAAACTCGTTTACTACAGAATGTATTTACTACAGTAAAATATCTTTATGGGAATCAAACTTAAACTGCAAGGAATTGTGTGCTCATAATGGCTAAACAGTAAAACTTCTTTCAAGGGAAAAAATAGTCAAAGTGATACAAAGTCATGATCTGCAGCATGTAGTAAGTTATTTATATCCTGTGCTTGGAACTCCTTTGAACAGTGTTTTCAGATGTTATGAAAAATTGATGAAGTTCTAGACTATCATACAACAGCTTTTGAAAGATGATGATGTGGTTCAGAAAAGTTGGGTGTTACATTTTTCAACTTAGGGAAACCAAGGAGTGGCTTAAGTAGTGGCTTCAGTTTAGATCAGGTTTTTTTCCTCCCTTTTCTCTCCTGTGCTAGGAAAGAATCAAGCTGCTTTAGCAAGTGTCCAAGAGGTGTGAACATGCAGTGACTTTCTCCCTGCACCTCACCCCACCCCTGTCTCAACTGCACCATTTGGATTCTCTCTTTCAGCTTGTAACACTTCAGGAAGCTAAACTGCTGCTAAATGAGGATGACTACCTGATAAAGGCTGTGTATGACTACTGGGTAAGAAAACGTAAGAATTGCAGGGGCCCGTCTCTCATCCCCCAAATCAAACAGGAGAAGAGGGATGGTTCCACCAACAACGACCCTTACGTGGCCTTCAGGAGGAGAACTGAGAAGATGCAGACCAGAAAGGTAATGCATGAAACTTCACTCTTTGAAATTGGTCATTTTAAAAGCCTGCAGTGATAGGAGTCAAAATTATTCCTATCCAGGATCTGTCCTGTAGTCAGGACAGTCACTGCTCTGATTGTCTCTGTTAATTGTTGCTATATTGGACACACAGATAAATTTCAAACCTGCTGAATGATGAAGTCAACCTAGAATCAATCCACCAGTTCTTGCAGATAATTTAAAGTCTGTCAGTTTTCTAGAAAGCTGAAACTCAAAGGGAGATTTATAGGTCTTGGCACACAAACAAGCAGCTGTGGGACCACAAAATTCTCCTTTGTGAAAGGGAAAAATGATCTTCCATTTGCCAGGGAGTGAGTAGTTCAGGGTCTGTCTTTGAAGCATGAATCAGTTTGAACTGGGAAGTCTGTAAGTGCTCAGTGTTTTACTTTGTACACACAGGTATACAGCCTTACTGTGTGCAGAGTCAAGGTGGGAAAAGGAGGTTAGGAAGTCTTGAATTCCTTGTTCTGACAAACTTCCATGGGGTTGGTATGGAATCTGAGCAGAGAAATGGCTGAGAAGTTTAGTCTTAGAAGTTGGGGTTTGTGGCTGTATCCAACAACTGAGTTATGCTTTAGAAAGAGTTTCTTCCAAGTGTTACTTGGAAGATTCTCACTGGCAGCAGCATTCTGTGACTTCTTTTGCTATTCATGCATCACAGGTTTTGCTTTTGACTTCAAATCTGTTCAACCTTTCCACAGAATCGAAAGAATGACGAAGCATCCTATGAGAAGATGTTGAAACTAAGAAGAGAGTTTAGCAGAGCCATAACAATTCTGGAGATGATTAAGAGGAGAGAGAAAACAAAACGAGAGCTGTTGCATTTAACATTAGAAGTTGTTGAGAAAAGGTAAAATTGCAAATTTATATCTGTGAGAAGTAATTTGTAATGCCAAGGGTTTAATTGTCATCAAAGAGGTTTGGAAACCCCTTCTGGAATTTATTTCTGTGTGGATCCAGGTCTCCTGTACACATGGATGGCTGAATGCTGAAGCACCATAAACTTCAGGAGCTAAAGTAGAAGGGTTTTCTGCTGACAGTTTGCCTGTTTGATGTTTTTCAGTTATTTCCTAGTGGAAATAAAGTATGACATTTTTAATTGTGGGTTGGTTTTTTGTTTTTTTTTTTTTTTAGGTACCACTTGGGTGACTATGGAGGTGAAATCCTCAATGAAGTGAAGCTTAATAGACCTGAAAAAGAGATGAGCACAACTCCATCCACTCTTCATAATGGAAATCATCACAAAAGTCAAGAATGTAAAGTTAAGGTGAGATTTTTTTTCCTGACAGTCTAAATACTAGCTGGTCAGGTGTTTAAAACAAACAAAAAAACCCAAACCCAGAACCAAAACAGAACCTTTCACTGCAAGCCCTTCTAATGTCATCATTACCCCAAGCTGAGTACAGTATAGAAAAAGGATAAGACCTGATGTTCTGATGACAGGACAAGAAAATACAGATGATTTCGAGTTGAGGCATCATTTTGAGAAATAACCTGAACTCCTTGTGGTTATGAGGTGCTTGGATGTGAGGCTGGAGAGCTGCAGACCTTGTGAAATTTGTATTTAGCACCCACGGCACCTAGTGGTCACGGGGCTGAATGCAAACCCCCAGCCCTGGCCCTTGTGCAAGGGCTGTGGAAAGCCTTGAGGTTTTCAGCCCCAGTTGTGGAGCTGAGCTCTGCTGCTGGAGTTGGTTTCAGTCACACACTTACTGGTAAATTTAGGGTAAATTGTAACAGTTTTTCAAAACTACTCACTTTTAGGTGCCACTGAGAATTTTGCAAAGTGGAGTGATCTTCTTTTTAATTGAAAAGCTTTTCAGCTTAATAGCATTTGTGTTCAAGTTAACAGTGTAATATTCATGGGGTTTCTTCCTGCAGAGGGTTCAGATTAACAAAATCTTAAATAGCAAAAAGGAATAATATCATCTCAAAAAGTGTAAACTGAGAAACGTGAAACACAAATTACTCCAGTCTCTTTTGAACATACCTGAGCAGTTCAGACAGCTGAGAGTGCCACAGAAAACAGATTTCAGAAGAGTTGGAATAGGATTTCCAGTTACAGTATACTGAGAGTAGTGCAAAGCATGGAGCCTCTCCGATATAACCTCATATGACCTGAAAGCTTTCAGGTTTTTTATTAGTAAATACCTGTAAAGACAATCACAGATAAAATTCTGGTTTTTTAAATACTTTTAATACATTTTGCATTATGTGTCTGACATAGTCTGCAGATGCTTCATGTTGAGAGGCTTGGGCAGATCAGCAGTCATGTCTTGAAGGCAGGAGAAGAAGCAAGGTTAAATCTTTTTTTTTTTTTTCTGTTTTGTTTTTCCCAACCAGCATCCTCATCATTCATCTCTAAAGGAGGAGGTGTCAGACGTCGTACGGCAAAAGAAGAAATACCTGAAGAAACCTAAACTAGAGTGTGTAGTGACTCCTCAACAGCCCTCTGCTGAGCCCTTGCCTGTTATCAACAAGAGTGATATCAAACAGTATGACTTCCACAGCTCAGATGAAGATGAGTTCCCACAGGTAAATACTCTGTTACAAAAGCAGAAATCTCAGTTGCCTGATTTGGGCTCTCTGGCTTTGAAACGGGGAATAGCTCTGCTGGACAGGGAGATCTGTGAGAGATACTTGTATAAATGGCTACTTTGTTCTGTTTTCCTAAGCTGTGCTTCTGAGAAACGTGCATTTAATATATCAGTGTGGCATGTTATATAAATATAAGCTTGGCTAATTAATTGTTTTATGTAAATGTGGCAGTTGGACAAATGCCTTTGCTTTGTTCTAGGTACCCTCACCAGTGTCAGAAGCAGAAGAAGAAAATGATCCTGATGGACCTTGTGCTTTCAGGAGAAGAGCAGGATGCCAGTATTATGCTGTAAGAATATCTGCTGTTGAATTGGGTGGCTTCAATTAAGTTTTGGTTTTTAAAATTTTGGCTATAATTAGTACTGACATCAAATGTCTTCTCTTCCCACTTTTACCACCAAAGCTTTGGTAATTTGGTGAAGCCAGAGTAATTTTGACTTTCTACACAGATTTTCCTCATTGTACTCTTCCTGCATGATTACCTAGAGGTCGTATACCCTGCAGACCAATTCAGCCACTGTTAAGGAGGAATTTTTTTGTCCCCCACAGTTCCTAGCATGTCATTTCTTCCCAGCTTTAGAGCTCATTAGGTACCAGTTGTCCCAGTTCTCTCTCTGCTGAGACAACCTACTGAGGCATTGAATGGAGGCTGCTGTTGAAGCAGAGGTGTTTCATCTGTTGAGGGTTTTTTTTCCACATAGTTAAATAAAAAAATTCTTTTGAATAAGGGCAAACTGTAGATATATTGAAAAAACTTTAGTTTTCAGTTGGAACAATGAGCAAAGTTAGTTATTGATGTCCTGTCTTCAGCTCAGAACCACTCACAGTGAGATTTTTGACCAGGCACTTTCTTTTAGACAGCAAGCTGATAGCAAGCTCGGACCTCTGGCTGCAGAGGGCCAGGAAAAGTTTGGTTTGTCTTTGCTTGCTTCCCATGGGAAGAATGAAGTTACCTGAGAAAAGAGCTGTGTACTTGTGTAGCCTTTAAAGCCACTTACAGAGAAGTCGTGTAGTCCCTAGGTAGGCTGTTTAGAAGCCCAAACATCCCCAAAATTCTCTAATTACTGCATGGGCATCACAGACAGCTCATGTGCACAGCTCAGAGGTGTGCTGACACCTGCTCCTGCACCTGCTTTGCAGGGTCCTGCTGTGTTACCACTTCCAGAATACCCCAGACAAATCAAACTTTCAAAGATGGTGTCATTATTTTTAATTGCTGCTCCTGTAGAGATTTATTAGTGGCTTGTTTAAGATGATACTTGTCTGTGTGCCACCCATTTTTGTGTGGCCTCTTAACTCGCTCTTTCAGTTAACTAACTTGTTCTTACAGCTCCAGAGGGCTGGCTGAAGTTTCTCTTGAAATTACCTTTTTTTTTGTACCTTGTGAGTTAATTCCTTTGCAAAATGAAGCTGTGATGACTGGAAGTTGTTTTTTTTTTTAATTCTTTTCTTTTACTTTTCCATTGCTGTTCAGAAGCAGGTTATTTAACAGCCTTAATGTTAGCTGTGTGGGTTTTTTAGCTACTGAAACCATTTGAGTTTTGGTTAACTCTGACATAAATTAATTGTATCTTTACAGCACTGCTGGTGCTGTAAGTTTAACCTGATCACAAAAATTGATTATATTAATGAATATTTATTAACCTGTCATATAAGACATTCCAGACAGCACACAGCATTACTACTTGTAAAGGTTATGCAGTTTTGAGTTCATAATAGTACTGAAGATCTTCCTGAAGTAATAAAAATACCCTCAGGTAAGCTGATACTGCAGGTAGAGCCACGATGTGGTAATTGAATGCTGTGTATTGGAACAAAGGCCTTTCAGAGCAGCCTCTCTTAGCTTTGGCAGGATGTGTTTCACAACTAAAACTGAAGTGTCAGTTCAGGAACCCTTTCTGACATTGCTACACACTTAAGTTGCAAGCTGTGTTGGGAATTGTCACATTGCTTTGTGCAGCTGGTGATTCAGTGGGGTCCTTGATAATATTTCCTTTGTCACAATAAGTACTGCAAGTTTTTGTCTGTATTGTCATCCTTAGCACTGGAGCTGGGCTGTAGTTTTGAGGCCATGCTATCAATTATTTTTCATTAACTCATTTTTACAGGCAAGAGCTTTCATGCTGCTGACCTTTACTTGTGGGACTAGACAAATTGAGAAGGATAGACCCTCAACTTATTAAAAAAACATAGTCAGGATGCAGCCTTGCCTGCAGGAAGTCCTGAGCTTCTAGAGCTTCTAACAGCCTGAACTCAGAGGCTGTAACAAGAAAATAATTGCTCCCTGTGTTTGATGTCTTGTGATGGGTCTCCAAAAGAGCCATTATCAGGCAGGAGGTCCTGGGCCAGGTGGACCTGTGGCTGAGCAGGACAGTTTTATGTGCTTCTTGGTGGGATGAATTCATGCTGGTTCATTCTGTATTTTGGTTGTGGCTTCTAATTTTATGACTAATCAAGGAAAGAGGATTTTGTGCTTAATGAATTGATGTGTTTTTAAAAATAAATCCTTCAAGTTACAATCTGGGCACACTAATAAAGTGATAGCTGTGTGGGCATTTTCAGTATTTTCTTTCCTGTAGCTTGTGCACAATAAATATGCAGTCATAGCCTAGTCAAAGTATACATTCTAATGAGTGCAAAACTGCCTTTTCTTCTTTCTTTATAGCCTCGTTTGGACCAAACAAGTTCTTCATATGAAAACTCAGAATTGGCAGGATTGGACAAGCTGAGGTTCAGGCATTGCCTTACAACCCTTACAGTTCCCAGGAGGTGTATAGGATTTGCAAGGAGACGAATTGGCAGGGGTGGAAGGTACAGATGCTTTGTTTTGACTCCTCATTCCCCTTCAAGGGATAGAATTATTAACAAGAGATGTTAAACTCATGTCTCTTCTCATTCTGTTTTTTAATTAGGGTTATAATGGACCGAATATCCACAGACCATGATCCTGTCCTGAGACAGATTGATCCAGAAATGCTGAACAGTTTTTCAAGCTCTTCCCAGACTTTGGACTTTTCTTCTAATTTTTCACGGACCAATGCTTCCAATAAACGTTGTGAAAACAGACTGTCCCTTTCTGAAATCCTAAGCAATATCAGATCATGTCGACTGCAGTGTTTTCAGCCAAGGCTACTAAATCTCCAGGACAGTGATAGTGAAGAATGTACCTCAAGGAAACCAGGGCAGACTGTGAATAATAAAAGAGTTTCTGCAGCTTCTGTAGCTTTATTGAACACCAGCAAGAACGGCATATCAGGTAGGCAAGGATTTGAATTCTTCTGGAACTTAAAATATTGAATTCCAGTGGTTTTGTTTGTGACTGGGCTGCTGATAACATCTTTGGCAGTGATATGTTACCTAGATCAAAGAGACAAGCTAATTGTTTTGCATTTCTTAGAATATACAGAAATTTCCCACAAACAGTGCTCTTCCTCCTGCTGCTGAGCTTCAACGGAATCTTGATAAAGAGCTTGACTCAAAACCTGCATTATCCAAAGGATTCAGCTTGTATTTAAGAATTACTTAGGTGTGATTGAGTCTTAAATACCTTAATTAGTCTAACCCTATTTAAGGAGAGAAGAATGCTCTTTAGAAATGGAAAAAGGAAAGCGTTTGTTTTTTTCTTGGAGGGGGGAGTGTCTTTGTTGTTGGAGTTTTTCTTTTAAATCTTGACAGAAGGTCTGAGAAAAGGAGGAGCAAGTTAGTAAGCATGGTGAGCAGGCATGAGAGAGTCTGGAAACAGCACTTCCTGTGGATAGCTGTCACAGTAAGAACTTTAACACTGGAAGCATCCAGTGGTGCATCCTTTCTGTTGATATTTTCAGAAAATCGTCAGGCATTGATGAACTGTGATAGGAGATTGCTCTGAAATGTCATCTCTAGTTCTCCTAGCCAGTGCAGCCACCTCTCACCACTCAGCTTTGTGGCCTGATGAGCAAAGCAGCCACTCATATATAAGCAGCTTTACATTCTTTTTTAAGAAAAGTTTCCTCTAGTGTCTTCACAAGAACACAAAACAGGCACAACAGATTTTTGTGGATTTTTTTTTATTATTTTTGTAGACCCTTTGTTGGTGTTTTGGGTGTAGAAACATTGAAGTTGGAATAAGAGCCACCAAAAGAAAAAAAAAATTCTTCAAGCTTACACTGGCAGACTTTACATCACTTGCTTTGTGTGCTAGGAATTGTAGTTGCTTCAGTTTCAACATGGTCACTTCTTGATAGTTGTAAAGGGATGTATGAGTCTTTAAAAAGCTGAACAGTTGGAGGTATTAAAAAGATTTCTCCTACCAAGCATCCACAAACTGATCAGGGTATTTTCCTTCTGTGTTGTGTATATACAGGATTAGGTACTGGAAAACAGGATAATGAGTATCATCTGATTCTGAAATTAACTGTAAATAGATGTGGAATGTTCTCTCTTGGTTGAAGTCAGCTGCAGGTTTGAGTATTTAATCTTCAATAACAAACCTTTAGAATTCATGTTGTAGAAATTAAATTTCTTGAGGACAAAAGCAGCTTTTTATGGTTCTAAAAGGCTGAGCATTAGCTTACTGAGAAATATCAGTGTAGTACTGGCATAGGCACAGAATATTTATTCCACCCTAATCCTTTTATAACTTCTCACTATAGTTGTTGCAACCTCTGTGTTGTTCTCTGTCTCATGAAAGGATTTACACCAGAATGTTTTTCTGATGTGTAAAGAGAACAGACATAAGGTGCTGTGGTCATACTTGGTTTTGTTTCTGGTAAGGAACTTGAAGATCTGGAGAGCTGCATCTGTAGCAGAAATCTGGGCAGATGTTTGTGATAGCATTATTGATAATTGTCAAGAGATGTCTTGTTAAAGAAAATGCTTAAAATAGGAATACTTTGTCAGTTAGGGATGTGAAACATGGGCTATAATCAGTGAGGAACAACAGAGGATTTGCTGGTAGTCCTTTATAACAAGTGATACTGCCACATTTCTCTGCATGAATAAAGTATGAGACCAAGGTAAGGAAAGCTGCTTCACAGGATGTAGGTTAAGCCAGTTCTGTTTCAGTTCAGTTTTTCATGATAATATAATAAACATCAATGGATTATTTAAGAATTAGCTGTATGAAAAACTTGGGGGCCTTGAATTCTGCTCTGGGGAAGGTGGTGGGGTTTTTTCTTCTTTCCCTCAAGGGTAGAATTTACCTAAAAATCTAGGAGAATATTTTGGAATGAAAGCTGATACATCTCATTTTAATAGTTTATGAAGAAATGAGGGAAGGGAAAAGGTTGAAGAGATTTGTGAAATCTCCATCCCTGGCTTTAGTATAAAAGAGGATTGCAGCAGTGGATGAGAATTCTGGTAGCTATGGGAAAGATGGCACATAATAAAAAATAAAGATGAGAACAGCATATTCAGGGAAAGGGGTGGCTGAGTTTTGGTAGGAAACTGTGCATATATAAGTAAAAAAATGTCAGCCTTTCCTGACTGAGGTAATTCATGTGCATTTCAGGATTTGCAGTGTGGGGGAAAGACAACTAAAGGAAAGAACAGAGAAACATGCATTTTAATGGTGGGAGAGACTAGGGAAATAGCTTTAAAAAAAAAAACATAAAACCAAATCTGTTGCATCTAAGCCACTTTGTAGAGGAATAGTAATTAAATTCCATTACGTAATTTTAAAAGTCATCTGAAAAATACATTTAAATTAGAGATCACTTAGTAGATGAAGTACATTATACAGGGAAATTTATGGTTATGGAAAACCTCTTTCCTTCCAGATTTAAATGACAAACCAGATCCTGTAGTGCTGGATCAGATTCAGTAGAAAACAGAGTTCTTCACCTAATAACTGAGCCAGCAAGAGGCACTGCTGTTCAGATTTTCTCATTAGTAAACAGTGAGTAAACTTTCAAAGGGCTGGTCAAAGTCTGGTTATGCATTAAGTGAGCACAGGTACTCCTGCTTTTATTAAAACCATTCTGTTTGGGAGATGATTGTTGACATAAATGGATTTTATAGCACACTCTGGAAGCACAAAGCTGCCTCAGGGAAACAGTGTCAGTAGTTACACTGAACCCTTTTGATATTTTTTTTATTTTATTTTATTTTAGAGAAGACTTGGGAGTTGCTCCCTGTGGGCTTTGGTGCACAAGAGTACACAAAGCTACCTCTGCAGTATATTTTTGATTTGTATCAATAAAGCAACTTGTACTCTGGTATTCCCACAGATCTTAGGCACAGTGCACACAGAAGTACTGGTTTGAAAACTCTGACATGTTGAAAGTGCATGAATAAAGAATCACTGCTTCAAGATAAATTACCCTCTTGCTCATGTTGTACAAACTGCAAGTGGGCAAAGTGGAATTGGAGGAACTTTGAGACAAGGGCACTGGAACAGTCAGTTTGCTCAGTTGTGTAAACTTCATTGTAGTCTTACACACTCTAGCTGGAAAAGTAAAGTTGGTCTCCTGGCCAGAGACACCTCCAGCAGAATCCTCTGCTTCATGAGGGAAAGGGATGAGCTAAGGACTGATCATCAGGAGGTGAGATGGAGGAAGGAATTTTCCAGGAATGAGTGGATAGTGGACAAGGCTTTAGGCAACATCTTCAGCAGGTGGCAGTCCCAGTCACCTGCTCAGTTACCATGTGCCTGCAGAAAACAACTGCAGATGGTGGCATTCTCAGTTATGGAGCAAGCTTAGTTTTGTAGAGGGGATTTCTTCCCCCTTTACTCCCCCCCCAAAAAAAAAAAAATTAGAAATAATGAAATACCACTTTTGGGGCAGCCTGGAAGATGATTTTTGATTAAAGCCTTCACATCCTAAGTGGTATAATCCAAACCAGAGCTGTCAAGGAGGAGAGGAGCCTGGAAAACTTAATTTAACATTTACTTTTTTTACCCTGTTCTGTTGTAGTGTTTCAAGACAGTCAGGCTTTGATTAAAATAGGAAATCCACTCAGCAGTGGAAGCTAAAATCCTGGTAAATAGAACCTTTTATAAGAAGTATAGAACTCTTGCACTTAACTGTGACCTTAAAGGCTACCTTGGGACTTAGTAAAGGTTTGGGTTTTTATTTTTTTCTGTAGGACCCTTCAGTTTGATTTGGCAGAAGCAGATTGCATTAAATGTGCTAATGAACATCTGCTGTTTTGTAACAAGAGTAACAGCTGAGTTCAGTCTGACCACTGAATAAATATCAGGTGATGGGGAGAGAGCTGAGTGGAGCTGCAACATGTGATTATTGCATTACCAGTCAGCTTCCCTCTACCTTCTAATGGGCTGGGTGATGACTTCTGGGTCAAACTGAGAAGGGAAATTGAAGACACAGAATGGATCTGTAGGGTAAATTAGATGATCCTCTGAGGTACAAACTGCTTTCTCTACTGTGTCTTTCCAGTTCTGGGCTGAGTGCAACTTTGAGTCTAGATGAATACCCCTGCATGGTAGAGAAATAAGTTAATTACAGCTTTGTGCAATTTAGGTATTTCCTTGTGCCATCTAAGGTCATTTGGAAGCATTTTTTCTTAATAAAACAGAAGATATGTTCTAGAGTTTGTTACCTAAGCACTTAAAAACAGAAATACATCCATATGTAATGTTCCCTAATGCTGTTCTTGGCTCTGGTGCCTTCAGTATTGCAACACATTTTGGGAAGATTGTTTAGAGGGAACCCAGCACGTTCAGTTGACAACTTTGGGCTTTAAATGCTTGTAGTAACACACAGGAACCTTCAAGAGCAACAAAGTAAAGCTAAATTCAGAATAAATTTGATTTTAGAATATGGTTGAAATTACAGTCTCCCTGGAATGTAATGGAAGTAACTGCATCAATTGTTGCATTTTCAAATGCTCTCCTGATGTGCCTGAAACCTGTGTTGGTAACATAGCAGTAGAGAAGCTGCAGGACTAATTCCTGAATAGTCCCAGTCGCAGTTTCAGAATGGAATTTCAGAGCAATGGCAAATATTACAACCAATAAATGACAGACCAGACCCTGAAAGATGGATCACTTCATATTTTAATGGTAATTCAGCATCTCGTGGTGATATTTCTGCAGAACCCAGGTGTTGAGGAGGACAGTGTCAGTCTCTGGAAAACATAGATGAGAATAAGCTGCTGAAATGTAATGAATGGGAATCTTTGAAAAGTGAATTATCTTTTTAGTTCTTAGGATAGCTTAGTTCTCTGATTAGCATCAATTGCACAGAACACATTTTAATGTGAAACATTTGACAGTTTTCACTTTATTGAGTGCACAATTGTTTGTGGGGGCAGTATTGAGAACAGCTTTTCTATCTTCACCATTCCCTTCACTGGCTGACAGTCTGATATTACTGGGGTTGCATTAACCTGGTTCTCATTAATAAACATTCTGTCACCCTTGAACTCTTACTCCATTAAAACTACTAATTGGCAGTGAAAATCCCATGCAGGTGAAACTGAATGTTATTTCTTTCAGGGAAAAAGAAGTGTGAAATAGGAAGGTCAGGTTGGGTTTGCTGAATAAACAGTGATTTGTGGTACTTCCCATATTTCCTAAGCCTTAGAGCTGGTGCTGAGCTTTGCCAGGGTGTGTTAGTTGCAAGTCCTTTGAGGGGAGGGCTGGTACAGAGCTGTGGACAAGCTGCTGAACTCAGGGAGTTCTGGCTGGGCTGCTGAAGGAGGTCTGGGGTGCCAGGGATGTGTTTGCTGTGGAGTCTGTTCTGGTGTCAGAGAAAAGGGCAATAATAGGGGGCTGTAGGAGGAAAGCTCCCAGTGCTCACTGGAGAGAGGACACCCTGCTCAGCCCACTGTACTTCTTCCTCAGCTGTGGTTTTTAGGACATGCTTCTTTTCTGAAAACCAGAAAAAACAATCTCTTTAAGCTTTTGCTTAAAGCTGCCACAAGGAAAACCACCAGAGATAGAAAATGCTCAAAAAAAAAAAAAAAAAAAAAAAGCTGAGAATCCTTTTGTTATAAACTGGTTCAGTGCTAAAAGAACACAGACAGCTTGACCTCTCCCTCTCCCTGGCATGGGAATATTATGAAGATCTTTGCAAGCATCTAACATCACGTCTGTTGTCTTCAGCAACTTGTTATCCAGCAGGGATTCAGTCTTGCATTTCAGATGTACTTGTTCTGTGCAGGCTTGTTTAATGCTGGCTTCACTTTCTTTTTTGTAGTAACAGGGGGTATCACAGAGGAACAATTCCAGACACATCAACAGCAGTTAGTTCAAATGCAGAGGCAACAACTTGCTCAGCTTCAGCAGAAACAGCAATCTCAGCATTCCTCACAACAGACACATCCAAAAGCACAGGTAAAGCACCTTACATGTTGTCATATGAGGGTATCTTGCTTTTTGCTCACTGTTTTTCTCATCTTCCTTACAAGCTAAATACTACACCTGAGGTTAAATTTTAGAGTTCATGTAGAATGTTTTTCATACAACCACAAACTGATCTGGATGGGAAGGGACCTTAAAGCTCATCCAGTCCCAACCCCCCTGCCATGGCCAGGGACCCCTCCCCCAGCCCAGGGTGCTCCACGGCCCATCCAACCTTCAACACTGCCAGGGATGGGGCAGCCACAGCTTCTCTGGGAACCTGGGACAGGGGCTCAGCACCCTCACACCAAACAATTTCTTCCTAAGATCTCAAGCTTCCCTCTTCCAGTTCAGAACCATTCCCCTTTGTCCTGTCACTGCACTCCCTGATGAAGAGTCCTTCCCAGCTTCCCTGTAGGTTCCCTGTAGATACTGGAAAGCCACTTTATAGTCTCCCTGAAGCCTTCTCCAAACTGAAGGACAAATTGGGAAAGAACTCTGCCATTCCAAGAGTTGCATTTGTCATTAACTGGCTGAATTGGGCAGGACTTACACAACACACATTTGGACAGGAGTTTACAACTTTTCATCAGACTTGGGATAGGGAAATATTTACTGTTATGGTGCATTAGATTACATTGAGATGATGTATTTATTTATTTCTTTTTTTGCTTCCAATTACATTGAGATGATATATTTATTTATTTATTTGCTGCAAATTACATTGAGATGATGTACTTATTTATTTGCTGCAAATTACATTGAGATGATGTACTTATTTATTTGCTGATAATTACATGGAGATGATGTACTTATTTATTTGCTGGTAATTGTGCATTATAACAATCCCGATGTGCAATGTTTAATTTTGTCCATGTATAGTTAAAAAAAAAAAATATTTAGATGAAGGAAAAAACTTTGTTTTTTGTTTTTTTAATTCCCCCAGGGCTCCAGCACCTCTGACTGTATGTCAAAAACACTTGATTCAGCCAGTGCCCACTTTGCTGCATCTGCAGTGGTCAGTGCACCTGCTCCCAGTCGCAGTGAGGTAACGAAGGAACAAAACACCAGCCACAACAATATTAATGGTGTTGTCCAGCCTTCAGGTGATGATTTTTTAAAACTCCTGGTCTAGTGTGAGCTGACAATATGCCAACTGATCTGATTTCTGATTTCTGAAATACTATTTAGTCAACAAACATCTCAAATATATTGTGATACTTTTAAATATTGTTCTTTAAAATACTTCTGTGCAGTGGCATGTAGGCTAGTATGGCAATAAAACTACCAAATGCTCTTTTACAATGGAAAAGCATTGTTTCTGTTTTCTTTTGTAGGCTTTCAGTAATCTGTTATGGGACAGCATAGTAAAATCAGTTGTGGATGTGTAATTAAAAAAATGTCAATTGCTCAAAACATTGTTAGGTACTTGGAGAAAGAAACAGAAAAGTTGCTACATTATTTGTCAGTATCCCACTTGAGTGTTCAGACAAAACAAACTAATCAGCTCCTAGCAGTGCCTTTGACATCCTTGCTAGTTTCAGGTCTCACTGTTCAGGGTTTCTCTCAAATCCCAGCAAAAATGAAGACATTGACTGTCATCACCTTCCCCCAGCTCTCCTTAGCCCCTGTAACCAGCAGACAGCTGTGCCAGTGGTGCTGAGAGACAACATTTGACTGTCCTAACAAATAAAAGGCTTTTAGAGTAATTTGGATTTTTTAACAGCTAATGATTAGTTTTATAAACCACCTGCCAGGCTGTGTTAATGATAATATGAAAGGAATAGAGGGAACAAAACCACAACTGAATGAAATCAATACAGCTCCAGGAGAGAAGAAGACATCTGTGTATGATTCTTTAAGATCATATCTGTGAGGGTGATGTTTTGAGGGCTGTGTGGGCAGGGACAAGGCTGGTACCATGCCTGTGTGTGGCACACAGCTTCATGATTGATGGAAACCACTGCAAATATTCTGCATGTAAAATGAGACTTCTGGTACTGTTGTAAAGCTGTGGGTGGCAATGAGGTAGAGTAGTTGTCCCTATTTAGGATAGGAAGACTGATAAAGTAGGAAATATTAGCTCAAAGCAGATTTTTTGGGGAATAAGATTGTAAGAGAAAAGGCATCTAGTTTCCCTGTGATGAAAATGAGAGCAGGGAATAGCTAGGTGAGATGTGAGAACCTCTGGTTTAAATACACACTGTGAAACCTGAAGTTTTTCACAACATGGGAGGGAAATGAAGCACTGCAGCATCATCTGAAAGGAGATTTTCCTTTGCCTGGTCTTAGTCCTTAGTTTTGCAGCATTGAGGGAGACTGGCCCACAGAACTTTAGGTTGCCAGCAGAAGGAGGTAGGAGGTGGTTCAGAGTATCAGAATTTGGCTCTGCAGTGGGTCTCTGAGGTTGCCCAGCTAAGGTGTTCTCTGTTCAGTCCTGTGGGGAACGTTGGCCCTTTACAGCACCAAAAATGACATGTACAAAGTTGGGCAATGTAAAAGTCCTTGGTCTTGCAGTCACTTCTGTCACTTTCTGCTGTTCTTGTGAATGAAAAAAATGGATGAAATATTTCTCAAGTTATTAATTATTTCTCACGTTAATGAGAAATATTCCTAAAATTTTACATTTTGTGAATCTTTTGGAAACAGTTTCTTGCACAGTTCCACTGATGTACATACTTAAAGCATTACCCTTAAGCTTAATCTTTGCAGCTAGGAGATGGCATGTTTTTAATTCCCAACATCTGTTTCGTAACAGGAACCTCTAGAACTTTATACTCCACCAACATGGCTTTATCATCCAGCCCAGGGATTTCAACTGTACAGCTCGTAAGGACAGTTGGCCACACCACCACAAACCACTTAATCCCAGCATTGTGCACAAGCAGCCCTCAGACGCTCCCCATGAACAATTCTTGCCTGACCAACGCAGTGCACCTCAACAATGTCAGTGTTGTGTCTCCAGTCAATGTGCACATCAACACAAGGACTTCAGCACCCTCGCCAACAGCCTTAAAACTTGCCACAGTTGCTGCCAGCATGGACAGAGTGCCAAAGGTAACTCCTAGCAGTGCCATCAGCAGTATAGCAAGGTAAGTGCAACGTTGGAGCAGTTTGAAGTTACGAGTGCAGGGTCCTGCAGTTTGGCCACAACAACCCCATGGGGAGCTCCAGGCTGGGCACAGAGTGGCAGAAAGGGACCTGGGAGTCTGGATTGCCAGGAAGCTGAACATGAGCCAGCAGTGTGCCCAGGTGGCCAAGAAGGCCAATGGCATCCTGGGCTGGATCAGGAACAGTGTGGCCAGCAGGTCCAGGGAAGGGATTCTGCCCCTGTGCTCAGCCCTGGTGAGGCCACAGCTTGAGTCCTGTGTCCAGTTCTGGGCCCCTCAGCCCCTCAGGAAGGAGATTGAGGTGCTGGAGCAGGTCCAGAGAAGAGCAAGGAGGCTGTGAAGGGATCCAGCAGAATTCCTGTGAGGAAGGGCTGAGGGAGCTGGGGGTGTTGAGGCTGGAGAAGAGGAGGCTCAGGGGAGACCTCATCACTCTCTCCAACTCCCTGAAAGGAGGTTGGAGCCAGGGGGGGGTTGGGCTCTTTTCCCAGGCAACTCTCAGCAAGACAAGAGGGCAGAAAAGGTCTCAAGTTGTGCCAGGGGAGGTTTAGGTTGGAGATGAGAAAGAATTTCTTTCTGGAGAGGGTGATCAGGCATTGGAATGGGCTGCCCAGGGAAGTAGTGGATTCTCCGTGTCTGGAGATCTTTCCAAAGAGCCTGGATGTGGCACTGAGTGCCATGGGCTGGGAACCACGGGGGGAGTGGATCAAGGGTTGGACTTGATGATCTCTGAGGTCCCTTCCAACCCAGCCAATTCCATGATTCTATGATTTGTGCTACAAAAGGATCTCCGTGGAAGGGCCCAGCTCTCCTCTGGAGGACTTGGGAGAATTGTTTCCACTTCAAAGAGATTTCTTCTCAGTGTAGCTTCAACCTCACCAAACCTCTGCTGGCATCTTCAGCCTAGCCATGACAAACCAGAAGAGCTGATTATGCAGATTAACCTCTAAATAAATTGCAGTGATTTTAGACACGAGTAGTTTGGGGGATCTTCCAGTGTGGTTCAACCATTTTCATTTGTCCTTTCTCATGCAGCACTTCCAGATTCTATCAGACTCCCCACTTGTTCCCTCCCTAGCTTTATGGACCCATGTTGTAAGATGCAGGCTGGCACATTCCTGTTTTATGTATGCATTAGAGGTGTATGTTGTATATGTTATGTAAAATATAAAACAAACATGGCAGCATGCATCTTGGTTACAAAGCTAGGTATTTCTTCTCATGGAACAGCAACACTGTTACTTCAAGGTACTTAGAAGATGTTTCACAGGAGTGGCAGAAGCTTGCAGTTGGTTAAATTTTCAAAAAAATGACAGCATTTGGGCTGTGTTTTATGTTACATGTTTAAGAAAAAAAAGTCACATTTGTTTATGAATCAGAAAAGTAAAAAAGGGGATAGTAGGAAATGTGGCTTACTGATTGTTTCTGGAGAGGTTAAAAATAGCTTTTTGAGATGGAAAATTGCATGTATAATTTATTCACTGCACAGATGGAGAAAAAAGTATTTTTTAAAACTACACTCCTACTTAAAGCATACTTCTTTAGCATCAATGCTTTTAGTTCTTCTTTCCCTCAAGTCAAAGGGTGTTTCAAGCCACATCAGCAAATGCTTTGCAAAGTACAACCTTAACTGAATAGGTCTTGGATTTCTCTACAGAAAAAGATAATAAATGAGAAAACCACTTAAGATTTCTTGCAGTAGTGCTGAGGTGGGGTGGGGATAGTAGGTTAGATCAGTGCCTTCCTTGCTAACAGAGTAACTGCTGCTGAGCCAGTGTGGTTCCTCTTACCTGGGCTGCTGGGAGGTGTCCCTTCCAGTTGAAACCATTCTGTGGTGTGAGTTTGCTCCTTCAGGAGACTTCTTGGTACTCTTAGCCATAAGTTAGGCTGATAATTTAGTTAAATGCAATGATCTTATAGAAGGGACAGCACTATAAATACAAATATTTAGTTCTAAATATTTTGTTTCTAGTGTGTGTGTGAAGGTTCCTCCCTGATCCAGGCAGGAGCTGTGTGAAAACACACAGTGCTTGTAAGAAATGATGAAAAATTGTAAGGAAATATTCATGTTCTGCCTGTAACTATTGAATATTTTTTTTTTTTTGCAGAGAGAACCATGAACCAGAACGACTGGGTTTAAATGGCATAGCAGAGACAACAGTAGCAATGGAAGTGACATAACCTCAGAGCAGTGTCTCGACCTGTGCTAATGGTGTAGTCATTTATATTCCAACTGAATGCAAAACACAGCACTCTGTGGATCACAGAGAACTAAAATGGACCTAAATGGACTATCATTATATCGTGTATTAAGTCGATATATAATGTAAATTTTGTAAAATTGGGAAAATCACTACCTTGTAAAATAGTTTATTTGTATCATCAATATTATTTCTGTTACTTGAATAGTAGATATTCATCATCATGCTTTTGCACTTGAATTTGCAACTGAATGGATTAAAAAATAATTCTTTAATGGGATCATGAGCATGAAATGGGATCCTGCATCACTTGTTTTAACTATTTATTTTGCCATGTTTACATTTTGTATCTTGTACAAATAAATCCAACTTTGTGTCTAAAAAAAAAAAAAGTTAAAGATTCATAGCTAGGAAACAAAATTCTTGTAATTTTTTTCTAAAGAAAATGTAAAGTTTTCACTTGGTTCATTTTGTTTCACAATTTGACTAGATGGACTTTTTGGTAAATACTTTAGTGGCATTTCACTGTCAAATATGAAGTTCAAGGCAAAATAGTATTTTCTATTACTGTGCAGGGGAAAGGGATGGATCGATACATGCAAATTTAATGTAGTAACTCACTTTTCCATATATTTTGAATGTATATTTCTATTTATAATACCAGTTTATAAAAAATAATTACACAGGAAAAAAAAAAAAACCTGACTAGGAAAATTATGCATCTAGCACATCTAAAATTGTGCAGATCTGAGAAAATTTTCAACTGATTACATTTTATCTGAAGACTGCATATTTTAACCGGCTTTAAAACTGTAACACACCACATTAAAGGATATTTTACCAGGTATGTATTGCATTATATATCATTGCAATAATTAATTATTGGATGTCTAGATATCGAGCCATCCCAGGTGGTGGGGGGGAGGGAGGGTTGTGGCAAGATTGTCTTTTCAATTTTGGAGAGTTTTCCTGTGGCTACAAGGCAAGTAACGGGTTGGAAAAAGTCTGACTGTAAGCGTTGGACACCTTCGTAGTGTAGTGTTTTAGTGACTTTTTTTATACGGTTCTTGTAAATTAGATACGTGTAGTGGTGTTTCAGAATGTTTGTTTATGCACTAGTTCAGACAACTTTCCCTGTTACTTGTTCTTGATAAGTGAAAACTGCAGGGAAATAAAAATACATATCAAAACATGGCCATGTTGCATATGTGTTTATTTCACAATGTGCAAGCAAGTGAGGTGTCAGTTTGAGAGGCTGGTAGTGCTCTAAGGGTGACTTTAACCAAAATGTGCACTTTTTTTTTCCAAAAGGTTTCAATTTATGTGATGATTTCCTTGAAGTGCTTATAGTCTGTAATAGAGGACAGATGGTCCAGTAGCTGGGACCTGAGACCTGGGAATAATTAGGATGAATCACTGGAGTTTTCTGCTGTTTGGCTCTCCACCTGTGATTTGGATAATATTTCTGTATTTCTTATAAATCCTAGAATCATTGAGGTTGGAAGGAACCTTGGGTTGTTCTCTAGTCCAGCTCCTCCCTTCCCCCTGAGCAAGTCAAGATATGATTTACCTGTCTGTCATGCAGTCAGTGTGTTTTTCCTCTTGGCATTTTATATAAAGAGCTATTTTTACTCTAAGCTGTGTTTAAACATGTTTTGTCTTACATTTAGTAGGCTAAATGTTCTGCCAGTTAAAGAACCCATGCAAAGCTTTAAATCCTGGGAGCTTGTCAGAACCTCTAAAACGAAGGGTTTGGTGTAACTGAGGCTTTGTTTTCAATAAATAAAGGTGAGATGATAAAGGTGAGATGATAAGGGATGGGATCTGTTCAGGGTAGTCAGAGGAACCCATGACACTGCAGAGTCCTCCATCAGGCAAAGTGCCAGGGCAGGATTGGGGGGTTTGGCACAAGGGGGACCTGTGCAAATGTCTGATTATTCTGTCTGTGCCCTGCCTGCACTGCAGCTGCTGCCTCCTGACAAATTGTTCTTTAAATGTCACATATGTTTAAGGTTCTCTGTAGATGAGGTTCATTTCTGGAAATGGCTGTGACCTATGTAGCTGGAAGTATGAAGGGATTGGTTTTGTTGCAAAGTTGTTGCAAAACTGAGACTGAAGAAGAAAAGGTTACTCCCCTTGATAGATAAAATCAACTACTTCCCTGACATATCCCCAAAACTTTTTTGAGGTTTAATGAAAACGTAGTAATTTCTTCTGGGAATTCTTCTAAGCTGTACACTTAGCAAGTGACAGCTACCAAGCTGTAGTATGGACTCTTCTCATTTCCCATAGAATCATAGAACTGGCTGGGTTGGAAGGGACCTCAGAGATCATCGAGTCCAACCCTTGATCCACTCCCCCCGTGGTTCCCAGCCCATGGCACTCAGTGCCACATCCAGGCTCTTTGGAAAGATCTCCAGACACGGAGAATCCACTACTTCCCTGGGCAGCCCATTCCAATGCCTGATCACCCTCTCCAGAAAGAAATTCTTTCTCATCTCCAACCTAAACCTCCCCTGGCACAACTTGAGACCCTGCCCTCTTGTCTTGCTGAGAGTTGCCTGGGAAAAGAGCCCAACCCCCCCCCTGGCTCCAACCTCCTTTCAGGGAGTTGGAGAGAGTGATGAGGTCTCCCCTGAGCCTCCTCTTCTCCAGCCTCAACACCCCCAGCTCCCTCAGCCTCTCCTCATAGGGTCTGTGCTCGAGTCCCTTCACCAGCCCTGGTTGCCCATGTAGAGCACTTTCATGGGAAACTGGGCTGAAAATGTCCCTGGGGCTGCTGCATATCTGTGACTTGGTGTGGTCTGATCCTCATCTGATTGCTTAAAAACCTTCAGCTAGAGCCTTTAACTTCTAATAAATTCTGGAGAAATGGGATGTGGAGAAAAGCATTTCATGAACTTCAAAGGCTGTATTGGGAAGTGTGCTGGATGGTGAATGAGTTTGATTTAGGTGATTAGTATTGATGTGGCTTTACTGTAAGGTAGAACTAGAATAGTCATCTTTAGCAATCAATTGTGTGCCTTGAGTGCAAGAAAAAGGAGAGTGATGAATAATTCTGCAGTCCATAGAAGTCTGCATTTAATAAAAAAGAAAAGGAAGGCAGGGTTGTTAGGCTTCTGCTTTCTCTGATCCTGGTACCCACCAGGGTGTACCACTGACTGAGTTATTCTTGTGTGCTGCCTTAAAAGTGTGTGTGGAGGAGAGGACATTCTGGGATAGGATTTGAATAGTGGTTGCTGGTTTATTATGCATCAGGGAATGTCTTTCAGGTAAGATTTTTTTAATGTAGTTGATCTACAGCAATTTATATTGAACTTCAAGGGTCTTGTGCAAGTTTTTTGAGGGGTTTTTTTTCAATTAAGGTTTATCAAATTTCATCTTTAAATTAATCTATTATGTATTTAATTGTAGGCATCTTGTTCTTAATTCTGCATTTAAACATTTAAACAATATCTTAACCCTTTTCAGAGAACCATGGCTTTTCTTTAATCCCCTCCAACAGACTGTGTGTGTGGGTTCCCCCCCCTACAAACACCAAGACAGTTCCTGGTGCTCTGACTTCTGAGTCTCCTTTTCCTTCCCTGAAGGAAGGCAACTTCACTTCCTCTAACTCCTTTGGAGTAGCAGAAACATTTCCTATTTCCTTACTAGAGCAGCTCATTTTTGAAGCAGGATCCTGAGACATTGCAGCTTTCTAGGAGGTGACTGATTGATTCTGGAATGGATGTGGCATTGTGCTCCCAGTTTGTCATCCTTCCAGTTTCCAGTACTGTTCAGGAAGAGCTGCTCAGCCTCTCAGAACAGTGTGTCTTGGTAGAAAGTCACAGCATCCAACAAGAAGGCTCTGAAGAAGCAAACTAAACTGTCTTGGTACAGGACTGACATCTCAACAGACCTCAACATCAGATGGGGTTTCAGAGAAATGTCAAATTCCACTTCCCTATTTCTTCTGCTTTTAGGTTCTGTAATATTCAGACTTTTTAGAAGAATGGAGAAGGACTTTCATAAATTAAGGGATGCCTTCTCATTTGGGAAAGAAGAAAAAAGGAAAGACAATTCCTTTAACAGAGAGAGGAAATGCAGAGCCAGGCAGTTTAAGCTGGGTTGTTAGGATCCCAGTGTTCACATTTGAACAAAGGCATGTGTGGGTAATTGGTTTTTTTTCTGCTCTGACCAGCTAATTATGTGGAAAACAACAGGTACAGGCAATTGTGAGCCAAAAGCAACCCTGGGACAGCTGGTGATCCCAGAAAGCCATCCAGCCCCATCCACAGGGAGACTGTGGGTGTTGCTGTGGAGCCACTCGTACCTGGGAAGTGCCCTGGAAGGGGATTTCTTGGGAAAAGAACAGGCAGTTTTAGGTTAAGGGCAGTGTTAGTGGAAGCAGTGGTAGATCTTCCCAACAAACCAGAACTGTTTTATCTGGAGCTTTTTGTTCTGGAGAGCTTGGTTTATCAGAGGTCAGGCTGGAGGTGCCCTGTGGTGTTGCTGTAACCTCCACAGAAACCAAGCAGCCTTCTAGCTACTTGAGTGTCTATGTGCATTCAGTGGCAGCTTTGCTCTTGTAGGCCACTGATCATGGGTGAGAAGAGCATGAAATGGAAATATATTTGGGTATTTTTTTCTTTACAAAGCTTAAAAGGCCAAAAGGAGAATGTAAAGAGGAGCTTCTGAGAGAATGTAATATAGATTTCATTTCTATTTGGTAAGGAAGTTGGCTGGCTAAGAATGAGCTTGAAGCAGGATGAAATTCTTATACATTTTTCTCTCCCTTTGAGCACCAGAACCCAAAATGACATTCCCTCATGTGAAAATGTTTGTTTCTGTTATGCAGGAAGAAAAGGGACTTTTGAGTTAAATTCCCTGGTTTTTGGTGACTTGTTTGTTTCCGAGTCACCTTGCAGCTCTTGAAATGCAAGCTGTGTGTGCTTTGGGTATGTTCTTAATGAAAAATCAAAAAATTACTGAAGAGCACCCATGTGCAGGCATGAAGAGACAAGAAGATGGCCCAAAATCTGTGTGGCAAATCAGAGAGCTGTCTGGAGCTCTGCTGGTGTGCCAGTACAGCCCTTCCCTTACCCCAGTCATACTCCTTTTTTCCTAAAGTTAACCTTGTTGTGACCAAGAAAGGGAAAAATCAGTTTAGCTCAATCTGGTTTCAACCCATCACACAGTGATTTAACTCTAATAAACATACTCTACCAATGTAATTAAAGGGGGGTAAATTAGAGAGCAAGAGGCAAATGAAGGAGGGGGGACAGTTAAAACTGGTAAGAGAACATTCCTAACAGAGCTGCTAGATTGATCTGAATCCTTTCATTTGACAGGAGTACACCTGTTATGTGCCAGGACAGCTTTCCCTTACCCCAGTCATACTTTTTTTCTAAAGTTAAGACTGTTTTTGTGACCAAGAATGGGAAAAATCAGTTTAGCCCAATCTGGTTTCAACCCATCACACACTGATTTAACTCTAATAAACATACTCTACTAACTCTAAATTACAGGGGGGGAGGGTAAATCAGAGAGCAAGAGGCAAATGAAGGAGAGGGGACAGTTAAAACTGGTAAGAGAACATTCCTAACAGAGCTGCTAGATTGATCTGAATCCTTTCATTTGACAGGAGTACACAACTGCTTCCTTGGAGTTCTGAGGGATAAAATGAAAACACTCTGACCACAGCACAACATTGTGTTCTGAGAAGATCTTGCCTATTCAGGAATGTTTGTTAAAATAAACGAGTTCTGTGCCTGTCAGCTGCTGAGCTCTCTGGAAGGAAGGCAGAAGTTAATGGGGCAGAATGTGACCAACTGACCAAGGGTAGGCACAGTTAATGTTTAACCCTCAGTAGCAGTTCCGACTGATTTTGAGCAGAGAGGCACAACTCAGCTTCAGGGAGCTGTGATGCAGCCCCCTGTGCCTGGACTTCGCCCCCTGGGGACAGCCTGGTGGCAGCTGGCTGGGAATTGGTGGCAGCCTGGTGCTCGCTTTACCGCCGTGGCTGTTAACGCTTCCCTGACTCCTCCTGAATCAATGTCATTACATCGAACCCTGCCCTGGGGATAAAGTGATGCCTAAAATAGCCTCGTCCCTCATCTTCCTGACGATGATCTGACCGGACGACTCATCCTGGTTTTAAATCAAGAGCTGTGTAAGTGACACCAGGAGGTGGCATCATCTGCCTGTGATGCTGGTTAACTCTTTCTGGAGTTTTTGACAAGGGACATGGTTCTGCCCAATGCAACTCGGTGTGAAGCGTTTGGGTTGTGTCTTTTTTAGTGGTTTTGGGGTTCTGTGTTTAGTTGGGGTTTTTACTATTGCTTTATGGCTTCCTATAGTTAAGGAAGACAAATCTTTTTTAGTATTATTACTTTCTCAAGCTACACTCCTTTTCTTAGAGTCATTTATTATTAACCCAAATGAAAGGATTCTAACTCAGAAAAATATTTTGATTGTTGAATAATCAACTAAAACATTTTGAATAATTATTTGAATAAGCAACTTCAACATTTTGCTGTAAAAGTGGATTGACTTCTTTTTAGCAAACCTATTTTTTTACAGGTGGAATATACATGGCTCTGCATAATGTGAATAATTTATATGAAGATTGAGATTTATGTGTGCACTCAAGCATATATTGAAGTACTTTGAAACAATGGCTGCACTTAAACTCCCTGCCAGCATTGCCCAAACCTTTTCTGATGGGGAGAATCGTTTGACTGGCAGTACTCTGCCTCCAGATCTGACCTTTCCATGGAAGTGGGAGAAAGGAACCACCAAAGAAATACTTGTATATCTGATCAAAGGAAACGTTACTTCTGGGATAATTATCTGGGGTGTCTGAGAGTGGCTGTGATGCAGGAATTTTGCTATTTAATTTTTCCCTTGCCTGGATAAATGGTTTTGTAGCTCAGTCTCTCCTGAATTACAAAGATGTCTCCTTGCCTTGGGTGATGGAGATGGAGATGAGGTTGGGTTTGTATCTCAGCTCCTCCTAGCTGCCTTCTCAGCATTCCGTAGCTCATTTCACCTGTTCTTCAGTCAGTGGCTTCATTCGTTTATTTATTTTTATTCCTGTTAAATACTTTGTGTTCTGTCTTTGTAAACATTTTCCCTGATGCATTCCTCACAGAGCCTTCTGTTGTCTGCAGGACTGTAACTATCCCTGACAAATAAAACTGCTTTTTGTCTTGGGGATCCCGACCCTTTTGATATCTCCTGGAAGAAATCCTTCACCAGCCCTATCTCAGCACTGATGACACAAGTGCATCACCACACTTCCTCTTGCTGGCCAGTGCCAAGACACCAAGATCAATGGAACCTCCATTACAGCAGCTCTGCCTGCTGGTAAGTTGTGTCCCTGTGTGCTGGTGGCTGCTCCTTGCACTGAATTCTTGCAGACAGCAGAAATTCAACCTTGCTGTTCCTTTTCTCCTAAAGCTCCTTCCCAATTCCAAAGCTCATTCCTGGAGCCCAGAAGCAATAAAAGGCAGCAATGTTCCTTTGCCTCTGGGGATAGGAAATGGGTGTTTCACTTCTGATATTCCCAGGTGCTTGTTCCCTTAGTTTTTGGGGGACCATTTCTCTGTCAGCACCCGTGTTCTGCTGTTGTTCAGAACCTCTCTCACAGGTCCCCTTCTGGGTTTTGCTGCAAGCTGAACAGCTTGGCTGTGTTGCCAGCTCATCTAGAAATGGAATCTCCTTGTTCTCTTACAGCCCCCACCCCCTTAACCCCAGTCTTTGAGGAGAGAATTTGTTATTCCTGTGGGAGACCTCTGACATCCTGAGCTGTTCAGTGAACTGTCCCAGCTGAGGCTGGATCAGCTTGAATTTCTTCAGGAACAATCAAAAATTGCTGTCAATAATATATATATACATATACATATATATATATATATATATATAATATATATTATATATAATACAATAAAATAATATATAGATTATATATTTTATATATAAATATATATTTATATAATAATATATAATAGTATATAATAATATATATAATATCTAATATATATAATAGTATATAGTAATATAATACATATCTAGTAATATATATAATCTGCCAGGGTGATCTCAGCTCTGGGTTCAATATTTAGCTGGAGAACTTGCTGGAAAAGTAGGAAAATGAGATGACTTCAAGGTTTCTTTTACTTTTCTCTTATGTTCTGGTACACTGCAGTTCAATAGACCCAAGGGAACTAGAGGTACAGTGGTGTTTCTTGTCAACCACAACCTGACAAGAGCAATTGTTTCAGGGATGAAAAATTGGTAATGAGAATGCTTATTACAGCAGCAAAGTACAACTTGATAGTTGATGTTTTATGTGAAGGAGTTTCCCAACAAACTGTAAATTATACCTCCCATCAGGCATCCAGAACAGCCTGGAAGAAGCTCACAAACTCAAGAAGGTTCTGATCACTCTTGAATCTGGCTGAAAACTAATGTTCCTACTTTGCTACTTAACCCAGTAATCTGGTAATAAGTAGTAAAAATAGCAGCTGTGTGACAATATGGTATTGTCTACAATCCCCAGACAATGTCATATTGTTTGAGGCAAAAGTGCTAAGAAAAGGTGGCTCTTCAGTGAATTCTTACTGATTGCAGATTATACCTACATTAATAGGAAATAGCAGTCTGCCTATCTTGCTCCAAAACTCTTGATAAAAGGAGGGGAAAAAAGGATTAATTCATAGAGGGTTTTCTTTTATGACTAAGCCCCTACTTTTCACGAGTAACAAAATTTGCTATTCATGAGAAAGAGCTTGAAACACAAGAGAAAGAAAAGGGCTGGATAATTGGTAATCCACGGGAATAAATCACATTATATAATAATGTCTTATCACATCCTGCACATTGCTAACTCCTCCTGATGTAATTGCTTTTAAGAAGGGCACGAGAGCCTATGTGACTTGCCTCTCTTCTTGCACCAGGCAATGAGGACAACCCCTGTGGCCAGAAGAATGGCAAATGTTCTGCAGAAATGCTGAGGAACTGTCTACTGCCATCTTACCTGGATGATGGAGGCTAATTTAATGACATGGGTGCCCTGCTCTTTGGAGGAAACTGGTTTCAGGAGTTGCTTGGAGTTGCTGAAGTCCAGGGAACATCTGCCACTTTCCAGAAGACATCAACAGTTGTTGTGTTTATCCCCAAGTGGTCCTGTGCCTTGCAGGGAGAAAATGACAGAGGGTGAAGAGATGACGTGTGGCACACCAGACTATTCCAGCTTTAATCCAGGGAAAGTGGCAGCTTTGGCACAGGGTGGGGGGACAGGAGGTATTTGCAGGTATTTGTAGCTATTAGGTGGAAACACGGTCAGAGAATGGAGGAGGAGAGCGGTCCTGAAGCGTAGGAACAGCCTCCGAGCGCTTTTCCCCAGCTGCTGCTTCGCTGCACTGTGACAAACTTCTGAATTTCACCAAGGTCAAAGCCTCCCGCTTGGCACCATGGCTTCGGCTCACAGGAAACAAGGGGAACGCTGGCACGGCATCCCAGGAATCAGCATCCCTCAGCCTGGTTACGGATGGTGGCGGCAGCAAAGCGCAGGTTCCCAGTCCTCTCCCTTTCCCTGCCTTTATTTCCCCTCACAGGCCTGACCCAGGAGGGAGCCCCAACCCCGACCCACGGAGCTGTCAAAACCGGTGCCAACGCAACACCCGCCCTGCGCCTTCCCGTTTGACGGAACCCCCGTTTGGACCGAGCGGGATAAGCACCCCGGCTTATTCATTTCTATAAATTACCAAGGACCCAGAGCTAAGGGGCGCCGGGAGGCAGCGGGGACGGCGTCTCCCCCTCCTCCTTGGCGGCCCTGAGGGGTGCGCGGCGCTCGCTGAGGGGACCCGCAGCGACCGTTGGGACCGTTAGAACCGTTGGGACCGTTGGCAGCCGCCACCCCCGGCGCGGACTACGCCTCCCGGCAGCCCCCGGGGGCGCTGAGGGACCGAGGGCTCCGCACCTCCCGCCGCCCCTCCCCGCGCAGCCGCGCCTGGGCCGGGGGGGCGAACCGGGGAGCGCAGGCACCGAGCGGAGCGGATCCGATCCTCTCCCCGCCCCGCCCCGCCTCGCCCCGCCCCGCCCCGCTGCTGGGCGTCTGCGGCACCTGCCCGGCGGAGCCATCGCTCCCTGCGGCCGGCGCCCGCCCGCCCGCCCCGGCGAGATGGCGGATCCCGCCGAGTGCAGCATCAAAGTGATGTGCCGGTTCCGGCCCCTGAACGAGGCGGAGATCCTGCGGGGGGATAAATTCATCCCTAAATTCAAGGGCGAAGAGACGGTGGTCATCGGGGTGAGTCTGCCGCATCCTCCTCCCTCCTTAGGCGATGCCGTGACGGGACGAGCATCCCTCCCACCTCCCTCCTTTTCGGGGCGAGCATCCCCCTCCCCTCAGGGCTAGCCTCACCCCTCATGTGGCGAGCATCCCCGCCCCGGGGCGAGCATCCCTCCCCGCCGTCCTGCTGCCCGCAGGAGCCCACCCCGCGCCCATTGTTCCCGCTGCGGCGGAGCCAGGGAGGGGCTCGGCGCTGCCCGCGGGGTCCCCTCCCCTCCGGCCGGGATGGGTTTTTCCCCCCTTCCCGGAGGGTGGGGAGGGTCTGGGCTTCCCCTCGGGGGTCTCGGGCCGGAGCCGGGGAGGAGTGGGGGGCGCGGGGGCGGCTGCCGGCGCTGATGTCATGCTGGGGACTGGGCATGCTCAGCGGAGCTCCGCGGGGGCGGCCGTCCGCGCCTCCGCCGCGCCCCTGCGGCAGCCGCCGGGGGAGAAAGTTTTCCCGGTGCGCGGGGGATAAGGGAGGGAAGTGATGGTGGGGAGGGGATGAGGGGGGATCCGCTCCGCCGAGGCTGCGGGAGAGCGCGGCGTCCTCCGCGGTATCCTCCGCGGGCGCGGAGCTCTGCGGGGTCAGACAAAGCCGAGCCTGCTGGGAAATGCCGGTTTGCTTCAGCGGGGGGGGGGGAATGGTGTCCTGGGAGGGGTGATGGGCGCTGGATGTCCTGCGGGGCTGCTGGTGGCTCCTGGGCGAGGTGCTGGTGGATCCCTGCAGAACAACCGACTGCAGGAGCATCCTTCGGTAAAATGACCTAAGCGAGGTGAAGTTTTTTTCCTTCACCTTTACGATTAAAATAAATAAAAGGAGTCGAAACATCAAGTTGCTACTCGCTTGCAGCAAGAGAATCCTCAATCTCTGCCGATTCCCCTGCTTTCCCAGGGGAATGCTGTTCACAATAGCAAAGGCTTGAAGAGGAACAAAGCGTGTGTGGAGCTGGGCCCTGGCTGGTTCAGGATGTGGCTCCTCTGCTGAGCCCCTACCATGGCGCAGTGAGCTCCTCAGCCTGGCAGGAAACCTGCCTTTGCTTTTCCTTCTCGGAGCTGGAGCCTTCCCAGGAGGGTGTCTGGGTTGGGGTTGCATTCAGGACTGCACTGGTGTTGATGTGGTGGGTGTACATGGACAACACCAGGCACCTAAACTTGAGTTGGATTTTTGGTTTACTGCTTAACCAGCTCGTGTCTTTGGTGCTTTGTTTGATGTGTGGGTCTGCCAAGGTTGAACAGTGATACAGTCGGTACCATGCTGTGATAAAGAGATCTTGAAACTGACTGATAATATAAAAAAATCCCAAGCAATTGCTTGTATGATTTGTCAGGATTCTTATTAAAACCTCGAGTTTCTAATAAACTTCTCCTGCAAGTTGCAGAGCAGTTACAAAAAAAACCAAGGGGAAAAAATCCCCCACTCAGTTCCAGACATAAATGTCTAACTTGTTTTTCTTAATTTGTTTTTATTAAATGTTTTCTTTGTAGCCAGATTACAGAATCACAGAACCATCCAGGTTGGAAAGCACCTCTGAGATCACCAAATCCAACCCTTAATCCACTCCCCCCGTGGTTCCCAGCCCATGGCACTCAGTGCCACATCCAGGCTCTTCTTAAAAACCTCCATGGATGGAGAATCCCCCCCCCTCCCTGGGCAGCCCATTCCAATTCAAAATTAGTTTTCTTTAGTTGAAGGTTAAAGTCATAACACCCCCACCAGGCTGCTAACACCAGAATAATCCAACTGGTTATCAATCCCAGTCAGCCATGGAGGGCTGCCCTTGGTCAACAAGTATTTGGAATAAAAGAGTAACTGTAGCATTTGGATGTTTAAGAAACAAAAGTCAGCAAATTCCCCTCCCTCTCTTAAAGAAGTAAACCCTCAGATGTATTAAAAGTAGATTAAAATACATCTCCTGTAAATCTCTTAAGAATGTTATCTTTTTTACAGAGGTAGAATTTAGAATCCTTTTTCCCCACCCAAGCAAATGTGCAAGGATTAGAAGGTATCTTTGTCTGGGCAAACAGTAACTATGATGCCTTCAAACCAGTATTTAATTATTATTATTATTATTTTTATTATTATTATTATTATCCTGCAAACAGGAGGTAAATTCTTTGGTAAAGGTAAAAAGGAAAAATAATAGCAACTGTCAAGTTCCTACCACAGAAGTTTACCAACATAGTTAGGGAAACAAGAAAAGAGCATGTATATATTAATTTATATAAACACAAGCAAAGAGCATGTATATATTAATTTCTTTATATATGTATTTATTTATATAGATACAATGAATTTGGCAGGGTGGATTTTGGCTCTTGCCTTCTTGAAAACTCTAGTCAGAAGCTCAGAGTATTCCTCTTCTTTCACCTGGGTCTCTTAGTGCATATTTTAGTCATCTTAACTAGTTAAATATGTCCTCAAACGGTGCTTTTTTAATTATTTTTTAATGACAAACCATCCAGCTGGGGTTCCTTGGGTTATTTGTGGTTTATAGGTGTAAATGAACATGAAAAGCTTTCCATATTATTTGTGGTTATTCCCAGTAGCTTCTTGAGCTGTGTTGGAACTTGCCCTACAGTGGGTGCCTGTGCAGTGTGTTAGTAGAAAGCAGAACCATTTGTTATTACTTACTGGTTTAGAGGTAATAATACAGTTATTTTCTACTGCTTAGCTCCAACAAATAATGCCTGGCAGGGGGAAGGAATCCTAATTCTGGATTAAGGCACTACAACAGTAGCAGAATTTTACTCTCTACAACCTCTTAGAACCATTACATAAAGCAAAAGAAACCAGAACTAAACACTTTTCTTTTTTCTTCTTTTTTCTTTTTTTTTTTTTTTTTTGCCAGTTTTTTACTATAGCATTTGAAAAACACTGCAATGCAGCTTTCAATTTTTTTTTGGAAAGAAAAGTTCTGTTAAAATTTTAAAAACCAAACAAACCCACCAAAAATCCCCAGGGGAATTCTGTCATCATGTCATAAAATTTAAAATATCAATAATTTAAAGGAAATGTCTACTTTTTCTGACTGGTAGGTCTGAATAAATTTACTTCTCCTTTCCAACAATCAATTTTGGGGGAAAATACTTGCTTTCTGAACCTCCCACCCACTCCTCTAGCACCTTGAGTGGATTTTCTGACAGAAATTCCAGATTGCAACTCTTGAGAGGAAACAACAATGAAGGCAGCTGAAGAACTTAGGCTTGAGTTTCTCCTGGACACCTTTCACTCCACAAGTAAAGCTTTATCTCCACGATGGCCGTGGTTGTGTGGTTCAGAGCTCTTTGTCAGGGATGTCCTAGGGCAGTGGTCTCACTCCCCTCAAACCCCTCCAACCCCACAGAGTTGGGATGTGACCCAGAGTCTTATTTTTGGGCCCCTTCCATCCATCTTCCCCCCCATGCAGCGCACGAAGGATGGGAGATTAAATTGTCATGCCTTAAATTTGCCTTTGGTTAAAACAGAGAAACCCCACAGTATTTGGATTCTGTTTTCAAGTTTTCAATACCAAAGCCTTTTAGATGTGCCTCTTCTTTAACTGTGGCAGGAAAAGGTGACAGCAGTAAATCCATCGCTTTCTTTTGCGGTCAGCTACCCACCAGCCTCCACAGACTGCAGGTTCCTTTTATGTTTCTGCTGCTCTGCAACCTCAAGGTGACTTTCGGATTGATTGTGTTGGCTGGCATACCTAAAAATGTATTTTTCTAGCTGGCTTGCTTCTTACAGTCTTGTGGGAGAGCGTGGGGCTGGTTGCTGTAGTAGGCAACTGGGATGTCTGCTCTGAGGTTTCCTCCTGCTTCTCCGAGTGCTTTTATTCTTGAGCATCTTCAAAGGGAGGATGCAGAGAGGCTCAGCACCTGGTGGGATGCTCCCCATGAGGTTATTATGCTGCTTTTGGTTTATGGGATTGAGGTGAAATGTTCCCTTCCCTGTTGTAAAATATTTAGGAATTGAGTAGTGAAGGAGTATTAGCACCCTCCTCTCCATTAGGTCTGGAGTGACCACTTTCCTTTTAATGCAAGGCTGACTGGAAACTGATATTTTTCAGACAAATGTCTCCTGTTTAGAAAGGAAAACATTTAAAATGAATCTTTCTAGCCAGCTCAGAAACCTCCTGTTAGTATAACCAGAAAGGGGATAAAAGACTCTTCATTCTTCTTGTCAGCTGCTTTTTGGGCTGTGGGGTGAGGGCACGTGTAAAGCCCAGCTTAGCAGCTCTCTGCTGAGCTCTGCAGTTCTCTGCTGGGTGCTCAGTGTCAGACAGACACCACTCAGCCTTCCTCAGCCCCTGACTGCCCACACTGGGGGGTTCAGTCCCCCCCTTCCAGCTCTGCCATCATCAGGCTGCTGGGGACACCCGTGGGGAGAGGTGGGGACAACAGGAGGGTCCCTGCAGGGTTGAGTTTTGCTGACACGAGGGGAAAATTCTGGTGTTTCATCTGCTAAACATTGCAGAGCAAAGTAGCATCACCTGATCTCAGTTGCTGTGCAGTGATCATGGCTGTTTTGCAGTGGGTATTCCATGAAAACTAAAATTGATGGTGGATTTGTTTGCAGCAGGTGGGATGGAATCTGAGGAGGATTATGGGGTTGTTTGGTTTTTTTTTAATAGTTTCTGCTATAAGTACTGTTTAGAATGTCTTGTGGAGAGAGTCTCACTTACTTCCATCCCTGGAATATTTGAATCTGTTTTACCTTTTACTTCATGGGTGCCAGCAGTTATTTTCCATGAAGAAAACCAAAATTGATGGTGGATTTGTCTGCAGGAGGTGGGATGGAATCTGAGAAGGATTATGGGGTTGTTTGGTTTTTTTTTTAATAGTTTCTGCTATAAGTACTGTTTAGAATGTCTTGTGGAGAGAGTCTCACTTATTTCCATCCCTGGAATATTTGGATGTTTTACCTTTTAGTTCATGGGTGCCAGTGAAGCCAGCAGAGTCTTTGCTAATGAAAAGCAGACATGTTCTGAAGTGCCTCAGGTACAGCAAGCAGTTCTCACTCTGTGGGTAGAACAGACCTAAAAAAACCCCCAACCAAGCCCTGGGACAGTAGTTTGAAAAAATAATTAAAAAACTAGCCCATGCATGGCTTTTTTCATAGGGTGTGGTACACTGTGCTTCTAACAAAACCCAAGCATCCATCTGCACCCCAAAATTCACAGAAATCCTGCTTACAGAGGGTTGGTTCATGAGATACCTACAAATACCAATTATAAAACCTCCTCCTGGTTTGATGTAGGATGGGAGGTGAGACAGGACTTGTGGCTTGGTGTAAACCATGTTGGTGGGTATGGAAGATGCCATTTTCCTGGCAGAACAGTTCATCTGGGAAACTAGGGCTTGCTTTGTCTCCCAGCATCTCTGCTGTGTTTTCCAGCTCTTCTCAACTCCTTAACTGTGTGAAGACTGAGCAAGTTGTGTCTGAAAGCTCTTGTGAAGAGTTGCTGTGAGATACAAGTAGCTGCATAGCCAAACGTGACAGCTTTGTGGCATCAGTGGTGTCTGAAGACACCAAGAGCTGCCAAACACCTTTGTGGGAGCAGTTCCTTTCAAAGCTGTTGTTAATCCTCCTACACCCCAAGGTTTTCCTGTACCCTTGCAGAAGCTGCAAACATCTCTAACCTGCTGCATTTTCCTGTTCTGTGGATGTGAACCATGATGTGCTGTGCTCCTTCCCCTGTGGCTTTGGGCTATGTTGCTTTCAGGTCAGACTATTTCCAGAGCAGCAGCAGCACAAGACTGACAGATCTGGCACTTGCTTTTTTTGGGTGATTTCTCTCAGTAGCTTAAGTCAGGATGTGTCTTGGGAACAAGTAGAAGCCTGTAGATCAGGCTTCAATGTTCATTTGGGGGAAAAAAACCTGTTCTGGATCTAATTATCAAGAAATACAATACATTTAGTTCTTGACAGACTGATACTTCCATAAAGCACTGAAGCAAATCAAATAATGGTATTTACTCTCCTATAATATAAGACAGTGGAAAAAAATAGTCTTGATAAGGGCTTGAAAAAAAAAAAAAAGAAGTATCCCAGCTTCTCCAAACCCCAACCATTCTCCTTCACCACCTTTCATCTGTCCAGCCCCACAACCTGGGCTGGGGACACCTTAAGTTTGCCTGGAGGTATGGCCCATGTAGAGCTGTGAAACAGGGCCCAATGTGCTGCTGGTTGGAGGGCAGTGAGTGGCTGGATAAGCAATTCCCTCCTCTCCATCTGAGCCTCCTGGGCACCTCTGGGAGGTGGCAGGATGGAGATGAGCAGCAGCCAGTTCTGCTCCTGGGATCCTGCTAGCACCAAACCAGTTTTCTGAGATGCTCCTGGAACACAGGTGCTGCCCTCCCAGAGAGGGTTTGAAGGAAAAGCTTCATCTTGGCACGGTCTTGTTGGGTTTAAGCATTTTCTGTGGGGCTGGTGTGGTTTGGAGGGTTTCTGTTTGTTTCTTTTCAGAATCCTCTGCTGGAAGGGATATTCTTTCAAATTTGTCTGTAAGAGCTGAACTGGGGGAATATTTAACATGGATCAATGTGTGCTTCTTAGATGGAGCTGCACTTCTGTGTGTGCTTTTCTGTTTTCTGAAAATGTAGTGAGAAATGAGGTGTAAAAATAGCTTCTATTTATTCTTGGTGGTGCTAGGAAGATGATTTACTTAAGATACAAAGCTTATTATTTTTTCACCAAAACAATCTCCTTTATGTGTTCCCATGGGGCTTTTTTAATCTTTCTTTTAATCCCATTTGGGTATCTTTCTTTAAAAATCCCTTCATCCTGCATACCTATCCTTTCAAACCCATGGATTCCCACTCCTACTCTACATATAGATGACATATTTCAGCAAGATTGCCAAGCAGCTGGGAAATGCAGCCTCATGCCATCTCAGTGTTGTCTTTTTTCCTCTGCAGGAGCAGAAGGTTCAGACCATTGAGCAGCTGTGCTGGTGGCCCTGGTTCCAGCTTGTTGCAGCCTTTGCTGGGTCCCCTGAGCTGCAGTAGTCACTGGTGTTTGGATTCCTTTTTGCAAATGGCTCTTCAGCTCAGTACAATCAGATTTATCTGCATTTGGGGAAGTCTGGGAGTACTTTTTTTTTTTCCTGCATCGTTGGAGCTGATTTCTCCTGCCCTGAACTGAGGATGCTGTTAGGGAGTGATGTGTATTTACATCTCCTCACATTGTTTCAGCATTTCAAACTGTGCCAGAAGAATAAAAGCCATTACAAAAGCTAAAATGAAGGATGAGATGCCACTTACAAGCCTTTAATATTAATATGCTTTTCTCTTTAGGAGCATTTTAAGGATTGGGCTGGAGGAGGGAGATATTTCCGTAGAAACAAATACTCAGGAGGCAAGATTAATTTAGCTTTTCTTGACAGTTTTTAACTAGAATGCTGACACTCCTGGGGTGTTACCTTTGTTTTCCTTCCTGTTACCACTAAAATGACTCCCCTTTGGCTTTGTTTCCTTCCAAATTTACTGGTTCTGAAATTCCCAAGGTGTGTCCAGGCACTAAGATCCATTTCTAACTCTGTAAGCAGTGTATTGGAGCCTCAGATCTCCTGACTCCTTTTCCTAAAGGTGGCTTCTCCTCTCAAGTGAAATGTCTCCTGTCACCATTACCTGGCAGTTCTCTTGTCTGCAGATGTCAGTGCATCACCTGAGCTCTGGTGTTTTTTGGGCATACAGCACATAAAGGGACAAGGGGAGCTGTGGACACCTTAGAAAGGAGGCAGTGGCACAGGAATGGGGTTCTCTGTTCTCTGCTTGGGAAAGAAACACAATTTCCACCCATTAGCTTCCAGAATTTGGGACACTCTGGGTGCTGATGGATTTCTTGTTAAATTCTGGCTTGTCTTGTTGAATACAAAAGGACGTTTGGGATTCAGCATTACTGTTTTCATCACAAGATCTGTTCTCTGCAAGGGGATGGTTTTGTGGGTTTTTTTTTTTTTTCCTTTCTTAACATAGCAGGATGTTGTGTGTCTGTTTTAGTTGGATCCCTTTGAACATGATGTGTTTTATAGTAACATAGCCCAACAAGACCAAACCCAATTGCCTACCAGATCACATCAGACCCTTTAGTTTCCCCCTTTTTTTTTTTTTTTTTTTAATCTTCTTCTCTGTTGCTGCAGCCTTTTAAAACTCAGAGGCCATGCCAAGGTAAGACTCATTCTGAAAAGATATTTATGAAATCATTCAGATGACTGAGGAAGCTGTGGATCTGTGTCTTGGCTCAGGATCTGCTCTCTCCATTCTGCTCTTGAGAACCAGGATGCTGCAGGCTGAGGCAGCAGAGCTCTGTTTTGGCAGTGGGCAGAGAGGTGAAGGACCAGTGGATCCAAGTCATTTGAGATGACAGCCTGGGTGTGCAATGCAGAAAAAGAGGCAGAAAAGTGATTTAGGGTTGCTCAGGAATTGCTTGACACTTTTGTCTGCAGTGTTGCCAATGTTTGTTTTTCCAGCTCCACGGGAAGGTGCACATTGGATAATGGAGTTTGTCTGTGTGATGCCTTTGTGATCTGAGAAAATCCCTTTATTCCCTTTTATTGGGATTTGCAGTGTGCAAACATTGCAGACTTAAAAAGCTCCCAAAACAAAACCAGCACAACAGCAAAAAAAAACCCCAAACAACTTTACTTCAAAATCTCCAATGTGGGATTTTCCAGAATCATAAAGGTTTGGAGTCAGAGGTGTGGGTTTTCCAGTAGTCTTTGATCTATTGGAAAGAGCCAAATCATTTATATAAATTGATGGCCTCTTTACGGGATGTCCTGGGATTGCATGTGATTGTTATCAGATTCCCATTAAAACATCAATGATCAGTCCCATGGCAGCTTCAGAAAATGCTGAATTATGAGATAGATTTTCAAATTATGAGAGAGATTCTAATTGAAACAAGGAGGTTGGAATTTCTGCTCATGAGAAATGGGGACTCAGAGACAAGAACCTAAATATTTGATAGTGATCCTCTTAGATGCCTTTACTAAAACTGATTCTTTTTTTCAGTGCTTGCTTTGCTTCCTAGTGATAATGATGGACAGGAAATGCTCTTGGTGTAAGAGACACTCTTTGGGGTCAGGAAACAATAGGATTCTTGAAAAAATCTGGTTTTGCAAGTGTTGTAAACGTTTCTGTCGCATGAGGAGGACCAAAACCCACAGTTTCTTATAAATCAAGTGGCCCAAAGGCTTACAATAATTTGTGCTGTTTTCCTGAACATAATATTGCTGAATTACAGACTGTTGCTAGGACACAGCCTTTCCTGTTTGATTGTGCTGGTGGCTTGCTGTGACATCAAGACAGCCTCTTGTTTGGGGGGTGAAAGTTGCCTTTTAAGTCACATTGGGAAGCTACAGGGAAGTCGAGTCTGACACAGGAGCAGCATTCTGGCTGCTCAATTTTATTCTCATCTAGCAAGGGATGTGCAGGAGCCCATTATCTGAATTGTGGTAACTGGGTTAGGGAATATTTTTAGCAAAATTGTTACCTGGAGTTGGGTTTTTCTGCAGTTGTAGTGTCTTTTCTTGACTCTACAGTTCTCCTGTATTGCTTGGACCTCTGAATTTAGGGCACCAGTGGGATGTGGGTAATGCTACAACTTCTGACAAAGCTTTCAAAGTTGAGATTATTCACTTAGTAAAAATCTCTTCCAAAAATCTACCAAGAAAAGTCATCTTCCTTGATTTTTTTTTAAATGCTTTTCCTCCTGGTACAGGTAGCTGAGCAGCTGGACTTCCAGGCACTGGAGCCTGGGGAGGGAAGCACAGAATGGAGCTGGAGGATGGAGCCAGCTCTGGGGGGTCTGTGTACAGACTGGACTGGCTCAGACCCTGCAGAGATCTTCCATCAAGAGGTGTTTGTAGCTAGTTCAGCTGGAGCAGCACACCAAATGTCTTGTTCCCTGAGGACCTGCTGGGATTTGCTGATGGCTGGATCAATGGCACAGGTCCTTTCAAACCCCTCTGCCCTGGGGAGCCATGTTCCTCCTGGGTTTTACTGCTGATGCCCTCAGCTCCTTCAGTTGCACAGCAGACACACTTGGCTGCACCCGTACACCTCAGCCTTCTCCAGCTGCACCAGTTAAAACCCTTTAGCAGCCCAACACTGATTTTTGTCACCATAGAAATCATATAGAATGCCACTGCTGAAGAGTGACTTGTTAGTCTGGAGTGGCTGTTCCCATGCCATGTCCATCTTCTTTTGTATTGCTTTTTTTTTTCCTCTCCCCTTTTATATTATTTTTCCCCCCTCTCTCTCTTTACATTACATTTTGTTCAGTTTTCTCCTCCCAGAACCCATCTGTATGCTTTTTTAATTTTCTTACCACTTTATGGGTCAGCTGTAAAATACCCACTGGAAAACTGCTGCCATTTGATAAACACATCAGCCTGATTATTTTTCATTTTATGGTATCTTTAACAGTTTAACTTCAAAGCAAAGTAGTTCAGTGATACAAATAAATCTTCAAGCAAAATTAATCTTGCTCTACAGAAGCCCACATCTCTTTATACTTGAGAAAAATATTTGCTTATAGTAGTAATAGAGGATTTATTCTGTCCATTGCTTGCTTTTCTATGTAGCCAGATTTCCTGAGTATTGTAAAATAACCTTAGCCATAAACTTCAAACAAAACTGTTGCCAGCACAAACAACTTATTTTAATCTTACCAAATGTGATTGTTGAGCTGGGGAGCAGAGCTGCCATCCCTCTGTCAGGGCAGGAGGAAGGTGAGGGCTCTGCTGCAGGAAAATGGTGGTTTCATCCTGGGGGTGCTGTGTGAGCCAGTGCCAGAGCTGGGAAAAGAGGGAGGGATGGAAAGCCATGGATGTCAGGGCTCAGGAAAGCCCTGATTCAACAGCAGAACTGCTCCCTTTGGGGAAAAAATTCTGAGATGAGTTATTGCTGTCTCCATCCTCTCATCAAGGTGTTTGAAGGGCTCCTGGCTCAGAGCTGGCTGGGAATATCTCCACATGCAGCAAGTGCAGAATATGGGACTTGTTTTTCTTAACAAAGGACGAGTTCAGTTTATTTTATGTTTTGTGGTTATGTACATGTGCTGTTTCAGCAGTGGCTGTGCTATTGAATACTTCATTTTTACTGAGCTGAGCTATGTTGTGTGATGCAACTCCTCATCTTTTATCCTCAACAGAGCTTTCATGTGGCTTGTTTTGGGTTCAGACTTTATATTGGAACAGAACAAACCTGGATTTGATGTGCAAGTGACCTTTGGCTCATCAGAGCCTCTTGGTCCCCCTGTTCATAGAAAGAAAATAATCCTTTTATCTCTTACTGGCTTTGGTGATTTACATCTCCAGGTTTTCTGACTTTTTGGTACTATGATAGCTGCCAGTACACACCTGAGTTTCATTTGGAGAAAGCAATTTGGGACTCACCCTTTAAAAAGCAAGAAGCTGAAAGCTGAAGCAGCTGCCTGTCTGGTCAGTCTTGCTGGTGGGGGGTGGGAATTCAGAGCACTAGTTCTGTCCTCAGGATTTTCAGTGCCTTGCTGTGTGTCTGCTCTGCTCTCCCAAAGTGCCCTTGGAAGTTCCTTTCTCCTGCATGGAAGAGCTGCTGGGGGGGATCTCAGGGATGGGTGTGCAGGAGCCAACTCTGGAGCTCTGCATCCTCTTCCAGCTCACCAGCTTCTCCTGTGCTACAGCTCTGATCCTACCCTAGTTTTTTGGTTTGTTTTCTTTTTCCCCGGCCAGGGAAGTGGAGAGTTGCTAATGAAGCTGGTTTTTTGTCCTGGGAGAGCTGCAGTGATGGGCAAAGGCCACTCTCAGTGTGTCCATGAAGTTACTTCTCCTCTAGAGAAGGAGAAGGGGCAGGTGGAGAGGAGGCTGTGGCTGTGCTCATTTCCCACTGATTTCCAAGGCTGAGCTGGTTTCTGTACCAAGAGCTCCTGCTCTTTGGAGTGGTGTGGGTCAGGGTGAGGCTCTGGGAATTGTAAATTGGAGAAGCATCCAGCATGGGGAATGCAAGAGAGCTCTGTGGCTTCACTGGTAAGGAGCTTGGAGGGTTGGTTTTTTTTGGAAAAAGTGCCAACTGATGAGCTTGAAGGTAAGCAGGGTGGCTGGAGGTTGAGGTTAGTCAGCAGAATGGCTTCTGACTGAACAGGAAGAGCAGCTGCTTAAGCTGATGGAAATCAAAGGTCTTAATGATTTTTTTGCACTTTCCTTGTCCTTATTTTCTGCTGCTTTCTGTGCCTTGGTCCTGTGTCCTGCAGGTCTTGTTTGCTTTGGGCTTGAGAGAAATAGGAATGTGAATCATGATTTATGTAAAATTCTGTTACTATGTGAATGCCAGCTCGTAGGTCATGGCCTTTTTTTTAATTTTTCTTGCCACAAAGGAGCCAGAAACAGCACAAGGGCTTCCACTCCTGGATGGGAGTGATGAAGAGAGTGTGGCAGGCCAGAGTGTACCTTGCTTTGAAGATTGGGAAAATGCAGGAGGAATCTCTCAGTATTACTAAATCTGATAATAGAATTACTGCCAGATAATTCCAGGCAGCATTGCCTGTGTCTGGATAATTCAGCAGAAAGTGGGGCTGGGCTGCTGATCCCATTGCTGTGCTGGAAGAGGAGAGGTGCTCTTTGTAAGCTGTGATGCATTTCTAGCTGCAGGGAAGGCACAGGAAGAGGTTATGAGCCAGAAGATCTATCTTTTTGCACTTAAGAAACCAAAAATTGCCAAAGAAGGTCCAAGCAGTGCATTTCAAAGAGAAATTCTGCAGCTCATTGTTCTTACAAAGTTCACAGGAGGGTGTTTTGTTGTGGTCAGCTCTGTAACATCACTTTTATTGGTACTATTTGTGTAACATTTGGAGCCATGGTTTGTGTAGTAACAAAATCAGAACCCCTTTGCCAGCTGTCCAGAAAAGCACAGCTTGTCACTCCGTGTTTCTCACTACCACACAAGTTGCCATAGATGTTCTCACTACCAAATTCAAGGCCATTTGGAACCAGTTCTACTTGAATTTTGAACAAGATTTCAACAAATCTGCATTTCTTGATGATTGACTTAATTTATCAGTGATGGATTAACTTACCAGAAAGGCAAAACCCAGATTCTTAAATACTGTGTTATTTTCCTGATAATTGATGCAAAAATGCAGGAGGCAGTAATTCTAGTTTGTAAGGGATGATTTATTTATTTTTTCTCTACTTGTCTAACTACCTGCTGTGATTTTTACAAATTAGAGGTAACAAATCAGAACGCCTCTCCTGGAATAGGATTGCTGCATATTACCAAACCAAACACTGCAGTATCACAGCCCTGCTCCCCCAAATATATGTGTTTTATAAATAGCACTTGCCTTGCTGTTTAACATATTCCTATTTAGGTTTTCCCAACCCCCACCCACTACTTCAGAGACAGTACCCTTATTTTTAAAACATTTTTCAAGACTTGGCTTTCTGTAGAACAGCCCCAGGTGCTTTAGCTTGTGGGAGGCTGGGTGGCTGGTGCTGAAATGGTGAGATTTGGGTACAAGAAGTAAAACTCAGAGCTCTGGTCTTTTCCTCCAGATAATGAGATAAATCAAGGAAATCAGTGCAACAGGCCAAGAAGCAGAATCTCCTTGGGTGTAAGGTGGTGGATGGGAGGGAGAAGGTTCCATAGGTTCCTTTTCATGCAGAGGGGGCAGCTGGCAGGCAGCAGAGCTTCTGGAGGTGAGAGCTGAAGCTCCAGCCCCATACTGGGAGGACACTTCTGTTCCTCCCTAAGGGGAGCTGCCTTCTCTCTCTTCCACCCCTGCCTGTCTGAAAGGGGGTGAGACAGCAGGGGGAGAGGGAACCAGGCAAACTGGGATCAGAATCAGAAGGAAAGGAATCAATGGAAGCGTTCCCAGCAGGTGAGGAGAGCAGTGATTTTGCTGTGGGAATCAAAAGTCCCTCTGAAACACCTCAGCTCCTTGCACCTTCCTGGAAGAGACTTTTAGGTATGCATTTAACAGGGGAAGCATCCAGCACCCTCTCAGTGACAGAGGGGTCACTCCAGGCAGCCCTGTCCCCCCAAGGTGCACTAGGAGGGAGCAGCAGGGATGAGCAGCTCCTCAGCATGGCCAGGCTGGTGCATGGGGCTCTCTGCTCTCAACACTGATCTTCCCCTCTCTGTTTGAAGAGCTTTGTTGCCAGGAGCAACATTTGGCTGCATTTCTTGGCGACAGGGTAATTGCTCTGCCTGCCTCCACATCTGAGCTCCTGGGAAGGCTTTTCCATACTCAAATCCCAGCTGTTACTGTGGTGGTTGGGATATTTCTGAATATTTCCAGTGTAGAAGGTGAGGTCAGGTACAGCAGTCAGCCTGCAAAATGGAAGGCAGTGCTGGGGCAGCTTTGCAGCAAATATTTCTACAGCTAAAACCAGAGCCAGCCCCTGTGCTCTGCCCTTTAGGTTCTTTGGGGTATCACTTTTCAGTGGGAAAGGGAGAGGGGAGGACAGAAGCAGTGGTGCTGCTCTTCTCCTTCCTGAATTCTCTGATGTGTTTTCAGTGCTTGTGGTTTTAATTACATAGCATGAAAGGAGCCTGGGTCAGCCTAATGAGAACATTTCTGTTCCTTTGCAGGCTTTTAAATTCCTGCTGCAACATCAGGTCAGTAAACATTTAAGCTCCTGGCAATTAGTATCTCAGTTGGTAAATGAGGAAACAAGTCCAAAATTGTTGTTACTGGTCTCCCAGTGAATCAGGAGCAGTGAGGTATCAGGGGTGAGGGTTATTCCTGGCCTCTGAGTACAGTTACCCCATTAGATGATGGATGTTGGAATCTTCCCCTCTCACCTGCCTTGGGTGCTGCCTGTCTGGGCTTTTGAACACTTGAGATCTTTCAGTTCTTGAGGGCAGAGGAAAACAATCCACATATATTGGTGTTGCTGTTGGTCCTACAGCTTGCTCTGAGTGATAACATAGGATAGCAAGGATGAGAACAAGTCAGTCCTGCTTGGTAGAGTTCCCAGAGGAGAACCATGTTGTCACCAGGTGTGCCACCCTGCAGGTGGGACTTGGCTCTGCACAGGGCAGCAGGAAGGGGGTCAGTCTGGGTAGCAGGGATGTGCCCATCCCACTGGCACTGTGTTTGCCAGGGCAGTTTGGAGACCCTCCAGGAATTCCTCCCTCAAGATTCAGTTGCACAAGAAATCAGTGGCTCTGGATTCCTCCCCAGGAGAGTGCATGAGCAGACAGCCAGCTGCAAAGGTGACAGCTTATGCTTGTAAGATGTGTAAGATGCTTTCTCTGCAGAACAAAGGTGGTACAATGCAGGCAATGGGGTGCAAGCATCTCTCCTGTTTCATTTTGCCACTATATATCCAGCTTGACAGGACTCTCCATGACCAGGGGTGTCCTTTGTTCCCTGATCCCCTTCAGTCCTTGGTTTGCAGGGCATGCTGACAAGAAAGCTGCTCTGTGGAGCAGTGATGCCCTCTCGTTTCATTTTGACCTCTCCTGACCTGAGGTGGATTTGAATCTACAACTGAGAGTTCTCAGGATCCCATTACTAATCTCCTGAGCCACCCAGTTGCCCCACAAATCTGTAAGTGATACGTTTAACAAAGTGGAGATTACCACAAGACTGCCAGGGCAGAATTAAGATGTAGTTATGGCTTGACCAGGGCCTGAGTTATCTTGTATTCCTCTTCTGTCAGTGGAGCTGGGGGTGAGCATCTTGCTCACGACTTTTACTTCACCCAAACTGCTTCATTTCATATTTTGAAATATCCTCTAGGTCTTTGGCTTCTTGTTGGGATATTCCAAACACTGATGAGAGGCAGAGATGCTGCTCCACACATTCCCACAGCCTCCCAGTCATGAGATGGCCTTGTCTGGTTCCTCTTCCATTGCTGCTGTCAGGAGGACAGGTTTTATGAGATGATTTTCTGGCTGTGAAATTGTAATTTTTATTAAAAGAAAATAAGAACGTTAAATAAATTAACAAAGTCATTAAGAAGAAAACCCCACAGTAGTTTAAAACCAATTTTGAAGTATTACATTTTTACAAAATAAATATACTGTTCCTTTTTAATTCACAACTGCTGCTAAAATCACATCACTTTTAGTTAGAGGTGTCTCAGGCTTCTACATTTGTGGTACCTTTCTTTCTTTTTTCTTCTATAAAGAATACTTTTCTACCTTTTCTTTCAAAACTGTTAGCTTGCATGGTTCTGTATACTAAAGAAATCACCAAGTTCTCTTATCCTTTTGATGATTAGGGTAGTTAGCTGAAATCCTGGTAAAACTGGAGAAATCTTGGAACATTTTGAGTTTACCTTCTGAGCTCATTGGGTGCTTTTTCCCTGGAAGGGTTTAGAAGATTTCAGTTGAAGATGACAACAAAAAAGCAGGTTAGAAAGGCCCCTGTGTGCTGATTGTCTTATACATATTATGTAGTAAATATCCTTGTAAGAGTTCTGTATACTAAAGAACCTCTGATGTTCAGATAAATCTGAAATGTGAGTGACCCCATTTTAATTTACCCAAGCACATCTGTGCCTTCCTGAAGTAAACTGAGATCATGAAGGTGGCTTTGAAAAGGCCTGAAAAGGTTTATTAAATTAGTTAGAGCACATTAAATTAAAGCCCTGCTTACCTGTTACACATCAGATAGTGGTGCAGGGCACCTGAAAGCCAGAGGGATGGTGCTACAGATTCTGCTCTCCTGGTTCCCTGAGGATCATCCCAGTACCCTTTGTCTGATTCCTCTCTTGGATGGTTTTATACCTCTGATAAAGTGGAGAGGTCTGCTGAGCTTCCAGTCATATAGCAACTAAAAACTTAGTTGTGTCAGGGAGGACAGAAGAAACAATTTTGTGAAAGAATCACAAGTGTGGAGAAGTCACCTTAATTTCTTAATGTGGGGTGAAAGACCCAGGAAAGGGGGAATGATGCACATCTTATGGTAACACTGTACAGATCACCAAATGAAATCCTTTTTTCCATGATTGCCAACAGTTTCATCTCTTCCAGGGGTTCTCTCAGTTTTCCTGCAGGAGACAAAGACAGCTCTCCCCAAGCACCTCTGTTTCTCCTGTTGCAGAAGCAGTGAAATAACAGAGGTCCAAAGTTTCAAGCTGCTGCCCATGCAGGGATGCTGCTGGGCTGGAAGGATGCTGCCAGTCCTGGTAGCATTGGGTTGCATCATGAAGGAGCAGCAAAGGGTGCCTGGAATGGGTGCTGCTGGTAACGAAGCACCCACACTTGGTGCTGCTGGGTGCTGAGTGGTTTTCCTGGCAGTGTCCCCACTGAGGTTGGGCTCTGCCCACCAAGAGATGAGGATGGTGAGGAGCTGGAGGAAGCTGTATCCTGGGGCCTTTCCCAAGCCTCACAGCCCTGGGCAGTGCCTGGAGAGGAGTGGGTTGGTTGCTCTCAAGTAAGAAGTCCCCTTCTTCATGGTCCTGCTGGGTGCTCCCCAGGGTGACAGAGCTCCTGAGCCTTGGGTGCACCAGGGTGCTGCTTCTCCAGTCCTCCTCTTAAACCTGGGGAGTCTGTCAGCCAGCAGTTTATCATCTGAAGGCTGGGCTAGGGGCTAGGAGACAGGTTACATGGCTTTTTTTTGTGTTTTTGTGACTAGTGCTGTATGTTGGTAACATCCCAGCTGGCAGGCTAAGAGGTGGCAGCAAGGGGTGGGAGTTCTGCAGGGTCTGTGGTGACAGAACAGGTTGGGTTCATCTCATCTGCTGGATCAGTTTGCCCCAAGAAAAGTAAACAGGAATGGAGAGCTGTGACTCTGAGTGTTGCTGTGTCAGAAGTATTAAAAAATAATTCAATAAAAATTAATTTTGCTTAAAGGGTGTTATTTAATAGTTGGCTTTGTACTGGGGGATCTTTCTGTTTCAGATTCCTATAAGGTGTCATAAGGAATATATTATTAAGGTCATGCATCCAGGTGGTAGAAAAGCTTCAGAATCATTTCTAAGGTTTGGTTTCCTAAATTGCAGATCTGTCACAAAATAAAATGATGCAAGGAGTTAAGGGCTCTTTCTGCTGAGAGTGGAGGCTAAAAGTAGATTACTGGCCACCAGCCAAATTCCACCAAGTCCCCAGAAATATTCAGAAGGTAGATCAATAATTAAGTCCACAATGCAAAAGTAATGTTGTATTCAACTCAAATTGCTCTGCAGTGCCTCTTCATACATGACTGCTTCTTTTAATTTATTTTCTAGTTGAGTTTTAGGAGTATTACCAAGAATTAATAATTGCTTCTTGGAGAGCTTAGTTTGACTATGGAGTGTATTCAGGTTATTTGGAATATACTTTTTTGATGATTATTTTTATTTAATCCCAGGTGTTCTGAATTTTCATCCACTAGGTGAATTGCTACTGCCCAGATCCAGATACATTTTTAAATAAATATTATTATAAATATTATTTTTATAAATAATATTTATACATTTTATTTATTGTATCAGGGGGAGGGATGATGAGGGTTGGACATGGTGATCTTAGAGGTCTTTTCCAACCATGAAAATTCTGTGATGTTTTTAAAGGGAAAATGAATGTAGAAAATGGCTAGGATGGCAGCAGCATTTCCTTAGTTAGCAGGACTGAATCAAAGGAAAAAATAGGAACTAAATGTAACTGTTTTGCTAACATGTAGGTATTTTGTCTATCTTTATTCCTCATGTTTTCAATCCTTACTCAAGATAGATGGCTGCAGGAGAAATGGGGTAGGTCCTGTTTATCTCTTGTGCTTTATCAGTAAAATCAGTGCTTTATCAGTTGCAGAATCTCTCATTTGTGGGAGAGGTAAATCCTTGTATCTGGTAAGTTCTAATTCCAGGGGGAATTTGCAGGGCCAGCTATTTATCCCACTTAGGAATGGAGTGAGTTTGATGCACTGGTGAGTAAATGTGGCCTCTACATTTTCAAAGGAAGCAAAGACTTCCATTTCTACTGGCTGGAGGGAAGAAATGTGTTTTATTCCACCTTCTAAGGGTGAATTGCTGCTGGTAATAGTTTGCTTTCTGCTCTTTGAAAAATTCTCTCTTCCAGGCCTGCAATTATCTATCTTTTCTTTATAAAAACCTCTCCTACAGAGGCACATGCAGGAGGGAAAAGCAGCTAGGAAATAATTTCCCATGAATTAAGCTGCTGCCTATCACCTGGTGCTGTTAGCTGTGTACTCATGCACTGGCTCTACTGGCAGCAGCATCTTGTATGAGGTGTTCAACCCCCTCACACATCATTCAGCCCAACTGCATCAATAAAACTCTGCCTTGAATAAAGAGCCAGCATAATATTGAGAGCATTTCAGCAGTGTCACAGCTTTGCCAAACAATCCATCTGATAAGCTGAGCCCTGGGACTTGGCACTGCTTTGTTTCTGCAGGGACCTAAAGTTTTCCTGAGCTCTCAGCTGGTGATTGCATGGTTGGTGCCCCCCTTTTACAGGGGGAAGGGGATGCTTTTGTGTGACCTGGGTATGGAGAAAAGAGCATTCCTGCCTTCTGAAGGGACAGGGGACTAAGATGAAGAAGAGAGAGCCCTGTGTGTGTGATCTTTCTGCCTGTTTCACCTGAGTGCCCTAAGTGTCAGCCCTCAGGCAGAGCCAACCCCCCCCTCCCCAGCTCTTCTTGTCCAGAGATGCAGCTGGCAGCATGGCCACATGTGAGCTGTGGGCTTACTGGAGTTACTGGTGCTTAGACCCTCATGCTTAGACCCTTTTAAAAATGAATGTATCTCTTTTTGAGTCTCATTTGCAACAATGCCTCCCTTGAGGATCACAGCATCATAGAGTGGTTTGGAAGGGACCTTAAATCTGGTTTCTTCTTGTTCCAGTCCCCAGCAGGCAGGAACCAGGCAGGAACACCTTGCTATGAGTTGACACCAAGTGAGGATGTGTCTGCATGGTGTTTTGCAGGCAAGAGTGAATGAGCTGCTGCTCCCCACCAGCAGAGTTTGTCCCTTTGGGGTCAGAACTCCAGTGCCCAGACCCACAACTGCCTCTCAGCTCAAGCAGAACCAACTTGCATCTGTCCTGGTAGAACCCTGGATGGTATCTCCAGTTCTAGGGGATGGCTTCAGGCTCTAATTCCTCATTAGACTCAAGTGTCTCCTTGCAGCCCCCCAGAAGGAAAGAAACCCAGTGTTTTGCATGCTCTTTTCCTTTCTACTTCAGCACTTGGAGCTCTGAGCTAGGTGCTGTCTGTTAGAAATTCTGTTCTAAGCCACCTCACCTTGCCCAGGGTTTTTTGGAAGGCACTTGGGGGATGGACCTTGGACTGTGCATTCTGCCTCTGAACTCAGATGCCTGGAAGTCAGCTGTCATCTTGCTTAGCATCCTAACCTGCAGATACACTGGTGAATTGTCCCTGAGTGTCAGTGGAAATGAAGATCACAGGGAATTAATCATGAAATTCCATTAAGGTTCCTAATTCTTAGCATGCAGCTCTAAGCATTGAGCCATCCTCATTTCCTGCCTATGTGGGATTGAGGAGAGTTGAGATTTCTTTTTTTTTTTTTTTCTTTTTTTAAACAGGAAATGTAGTTGGTTCTCTTTTATTGAGATTAGATTAGCTGCTACTGATAGCACTGCTGGGATGTTAATTGTAATAAGCTGGGTTTGGTAGCACATGCCTTGCTGTCTGAGATCCTTTCTGTGCACGTGAAATCCTTGGGTTATTTTTCTTTAAATGCCTGTAAACTTGGTAAGAAACTCTAAACATAAAACTGGTAAAATAATAATTGGCAATACAGAGGAATCACATTCTCTGTGCTATTGAACAGCCAGACCAGAATCTATCTTGCTGTCAATACAACTTCAGCAGGAATCGTGGGGGTGGATCGAAACACTTATCCAGCCTTTATGCAGCAGTGGCAGAAGTTAATGGAACAGATTGTCAGGGGATCTGTAGGAAGTAATGGCATAGGAAAGAAGATGTGATTTATGGATGAGAGATAATGCCCTGCATAGAATGAGAAAGGTTGAAAAATAATGTATGGAGGAGGCGTGCAGATAAACCAGCATTGACTCAGAAAATAACACTGTATTTCTAGCTGCTTCTTATTTTCTTGAATAAGCTTTAATAAGGCTGAAATCTTCCTGATTCTGGTATTCAGTTCAAGCTGAGTTACATTTGAAAAAATAAATGAATAAAATAAAAGCAGTTGGTTTATTTCTGGGTGTAACAGAGGAAAAAGTACTGCTTGGAAACACGCCAGAAATAAGGTGATATTAATGTTTTTTCACACCCCCCCCCCCCTCTCTGTTTTGGAGCAAAACCTTTGGATCTGCCAGCAGGTTGCCTTTGTAGGATGGATGTGGCTTTTGTTACTTTTGAGGAAAGTCTGTCAGAAATAAAGAGCTTGTAAGAGTAACACCAAAAATAAACAAACACAAAACTGTCATTTGCTCCAGAGAAAAATCATCTGTCTCAACAGTAGCTTGAAGTGCCCCAGCTTTCCTTAAGCTGCTGTGGTCTTCTCCAGCCCTCATCAGCTGTGGGTGAGCTCCTGCAGGACACGTGCAGAGTGGGTCTGTGAGCTGCCCAGCTGGGATCTGGAAGGGATCAGGGAAAACCCAGTGGGAAAGGAGCCTGGAGTGCTCCCAGGAGCCTGAAGGTGGTGATGAGGAAGATTCCAAGGAGAGCTGGTGGGATGGAAGGGTCAAGGAGCTGAGCAAGTTGAGTGGGGTGACACAGGAGGTGTCCCACATTTCTTCACATCAGGGATTCAAGCAGGAACTTGTGAACAAGGTGGAAGGAGGATGAGGAGCCTGAAGAGTGGGGAAAAGAGGGCTGAGCAGGACTGAGGGGATTTTAGAACAGAGGAAAAGTGGTGGTAGAGCAAAAGTAGAAACTCTCAAACTGTGGAAAGGCAGAAGGGTCTGTGCCCACCCATCAGCTCTCCTTTGCAGAAAGGTGTGTGAGCAGAAAGGTTGTCTTAGAGATCAATTTGGAGATGAAGCCCCAAAAAGACCTCCCCCCAAACCAGTGAGAGCTCTTTGGATAATGGAGCACACTCGGTTTGAGCTGCTGGTGACAGATGCTTTGGGATCCTTCATGGGATTTTCTTCACACATCAGTGGTGGGTGTTCCAGTCTTTCAGCTTCCCCCCCAAAAAAAAAAATCCTGAGGAAGCAACTTGACTTCCATAGCACCTGTGTGTGAATTGCTGCTTTGCATTTGTAGCTTTTCACTTGGGCAGATAAATGAGAGCTGCAGGCAGGGGCTCTTCCAGCTGTGTGAGGGGACTGGTTTTTTGGGGCTTTCTGACATTTTAGTTGTTGAGAGCTCAGTAGATTGGTTACACCAGAGCAATGTTTGCCTGGAGTGCTGTGTTTGCCCTGCCAGGATGAGGTGCTGGCATCCCTCAGCTCAAGCAGGAAGGACATAAATGGGATAAGTGGATGGATGGCTGAGGTTGAGTGTCTGTGGGTTGGTTTGGTTTTTTTTTGGTCTCTTGCATTAGGACTTGTTGCTTAGTGCTTGGAAGAAGCAAAATGGGGGTAAGTAGGTAAAAAGCCAAATTGAGAAATTGTCCTGGAACAGTTCTAGGAATGCTGGGCAGCCCTTCTCATCCTGGGAATGACGAGCTGTGTCTAGCTGAGAGCTACACAAGGTGCATTCTCTAGGGGAAGCTGGGGAGAGACAGAGTTTGCGGTGGGTGCTCCCAGCACTCCCACCACTCTCCCAGGTGAGGATTGGGGTCTGGGGCTGCAGTGGGATATTGGGCTGAATCACCTCTTGGGGCTTGTTGCCTTGCCAAGAGGAGTGTTTGGATGGCCCAGTGTTTATCCCATGCCAGCACAAGGCCATCAATTATTTACTAAGCAACTTAGAGTTGCCTTTTTATCCCTGAGATCCAAAATTCAGGGATGAAAGAGGAAAAACACACATTGCAGGCAGACCACCTCTGCCTTTTCCCCTGTGGCTGTAGAATACCCGAGTTTAAGGAGCAGGGAAGTGTAAACTTGTGATCTGCTGGAAGGAAAATCAAAGTGTGACAAAAATGGCTAATTGAGCAGAGCCTTTGAACAGCTGCCTGCAAATGGCAGAGCTGGGATGTCAGCTCAGCAGAACAAGGCTTCTCCATCCTGTTCCCAGCCACCTCACAGTTGGCTTTGAAGCCCTCATTCTGTTCCTGGAGCAGGTGTCATGTCTTGGAAAGGAAATATCACAGCCTTTGATGAGAAAAAGATGTTATATGTCCTCTTTGGATAACTTTCAATAAAAGGATCCCATTTTAAATGCAGATGTCGTGCCCAGGTTTGAGTTGCAGGAAGCTGAGCTGCTGCCTTAAGATTTGATTGGCCTTTAAAGTGTCATGCAAACCTCTTTTTCAGATTGCTGATATGTGTTTCTCTTGTAACCAGTTGCACTCCTGGAAAGAAATCAAAACTTTCTGGCAGTGTGGGTTGTGCCACACCGTGTGTGAACACCAGGGAGTGTCAGTCGTGGTGTCACCTGAGAACGAGGGTAGCTTGGTGTCTGTGGTGAAACAGTGGTGGTTCACACCCTGGGGATGGTCCCCACCCCATTCAAAATGTCATTTTGGACCTCTTTCCACATGACATCTTTTTATTTGGGAGTATCATGGATAAAAATCAGGACAATTGTGAATAAGATGACCATGAGCCAGCAGTGTGCCCAGGTGGCCAAGAAGGCCAATGGCATCCTGGGCTGGCTCAGGAACAGCGTGGCCAGCAGGTCCAGGGAAGGGATTCTGCCCCTGTGCTCAGCCCTGGTGAGGCCACAGCTTGAGTCCTGTGTCCAGTTCTGGGCCCCTCAGCTCAGGAAGGAGATTGAGGTGCTGGAGCAGGTCCAGAGAAGAGCAAGGAGGCTGTGAAGGGATCCAGCAGAATTCCTGTGAGGAAGGGCTGAGGGAGCTGGGGGTGTTGAGGCTGGAGAAGAGGAGGCTAAGGGGAGACCTCATCACTCTCTGCAACTCCCTGAAAGGAGGTTGGAGCCAGGGGGGGGTTGGGCTCTTTTCCCAGGCAACTCTCAGCAAGACAAGAGGGCAGGGTCTCAAGTTGTGCCAGGGGAGGTTTAGGTTGGAGATGAGAAAGAATTTCTTTCTGGAGAGGGTGATCAGGCATTGGAATGGGCTGCCCAGGGAAGTAGTGGATTCTCCGTGTCTGGAGATCTTTCCAAAGAGCCTGGATGTGGCACTGAGTGCCATGGGCTGGGAACCACGGGGGGAGTGGATCAAGGGTTGGACTTGATGATCTCTGAGGTCCCTTCCAACCCAGCTGATTCCATGATTCTGTGATTCTAAGATGCAAGCCTGGGGCAAGGCAACAGCCTGACTGGGCTGCCTGGGTTGGGTCTAACCTATGGATTTATTAACACACATTTGCATATTTCACACAGATGAAACCAGGTTATTCCTGCTGTGGTGTGCTGGGCCACCCTGACCTCAGCAAAAGGCAACTTGCAGGACCTGCAAACTTTTTATCCCCTCAGAATTCCTCTTTCTCCCTCCACAGCTTTCACTGCTTTGCAGTTGTGAACAGCCAAAACTTCTGCAAATATTTCTAGGGCTATTGCCCCTTGTCTCCTAGGGATGAGGGGAAATAATCAGCTTCCAATTGCTGGGATCTCAGCTTACTGTTTCCTGCAGCTGTAGCTGCTGACCCAGATGTGAAGGCACAAAAAACATATGCCAACTTTTATTTGCCAGCCACAGAAAAGATGGTTTTGGAGCACGTGAGATGTCACAGCTGTTTAGTCAACAAAATATTGTCATCTCCATTGCAGGGAATGGCTGCTTCTGTAGGGAATGCTGCATTTCAGGATCCTGCTAAATTGGCTCTATAAACTGTTTTAACTGTTCTTTATCTTACAGAGTTTTTCTTTTGTTTCCAGCAAGGGAAGCCTTATGTCTTTGATAGAGTGTTACCTCCCAACACAACCCAGGAACAAGTTTATAATGCCTGTGCCAAGCAGATTGTTAAAGGTAGGTGTTAATCTTCTTTTATTCCTCCTTTGGGGGAGGGAAAAAGATATTTCCCAGTCCCCTCAAGCTATTTAAAGACAGGATAAGAAATATTTAAATGTCTGCATGGGAGTTCAGTAATTAGTAATTCCAGACATTTCCTTTTTTGAGGACTTGCCTGTGTAAATAAAACCAAACCAAACCAAAATTTCAATACACAAACAAACAAACAAGAGCTGAAGGAGCTGCAGTAGTTGTTCCTCCCTTTCTGCTTGTGTGTGACTGTTATTCCACACAAATATTTGCTTTTTGTGGTATGTGATAAGCAACAAAAAGCGTGTTCTTCATGCAGTGGGAAGCTGTTTAGTACAGGCTGAGTGTGGAATCTGTGGATGGAAGGGTGGATCATTCAAGGAAAATGTAGAACCACTGGTTTTGTGGCTGCTTTGTGTGCAGATGGCTTGCATTTAAAATGAGAACACAAGTGCCTGTTGGATAGCACTCTGTTTTAAACAAAACCTCCCTAAACTGTTGAAATGTCAAGATTTTCACTTGAGACTCAAACATTTTGGGATGTGATTTAATTGTCTGCCATCCTTCCCCCACCTCCCAAACCACCCTCAGCTCTCCTACTTGGTTCTGGTGTTGGAAAATCCATCCATGATGGGATTACAACTCCTACAGCATCTCAGGGCTTACCTGTAGCACCTGATCTTGTTGTTCCATGGCCCTCTGTGGAGTCCCTGTGCCCCTCAGGATTTCCTCCTCAGTTTTTGCTTTTAAATCCAAGTGTGTGGGCACTGGGAGTGATGTCAGGGTTATGCTTCCATAGCAATGCAAGGGTGCTTGTGGAATTGGTGTGGTATTTGGGTTGCTCAGAGGTGCAGAAGGCACTGAAGAAGTGTTGGAAGGACTCAGTGGTGGTGGAGGCATGGAGATGGATTTTTTGAGAGCTTGTGTGTCTGCTGGTGGGGTGAGGTCCCTGCAGACCCCTGATTCTGTTCTGGATGAAATAGTTGGGCTCACCTGGAGAGCCTGGAGCAAACCACCACGTGTGTAGTCTAGATGTTTGGGGGTAAGGACCAGAAGCTGAATTATTTTATGCTGAAGAGAGGAAATGAGTCCTAAGACTTGAGTTGCCTCCTCTCAGCAGGAAGGCTAATTACAGCAATTCTGACTTCAGAGGGGTAAACCTTTCATAAAAACTGGAGGGCTTGGAGTTGCAGAGCTTAGAAATCATTAGTTCAGGCTGCTGACACACCAGGCAACTTTTGGCAGTCTGGGGAGTTGTTTCAGTACTACAGTGTGTGCTAAGAGAAGCAGCATCTTGCTGTTTGTAGCCTTGTGAAGGGGTTTTATATCCCCTGTGGAAATTGGGCTCCTCTGAAAGTGGTGAGAGAAATAAAACCCTGTTTGAGAGCCATTTGGAAGAGCTAAGCCAGTGACTAAGTTTTCTTCATCAATGAAACAGAAAGGCAAAGACTTTCCAAGGTCCTGTTTGAAAATGAAGTTCAAACCTACTTTTGCATGTGTATTAACTTCAGCCTTCTGGATAACTTGGAAGGCAAGTGTGATGTGGGGGAAGGGTGTAAAAGAAGGAAAAGAGAACTGGGGAAAAAAGAGAAAGAGAAAGGGAGAGTGATGGGAAGGGAGAGAAAGGATGGAGATGTGACTGTAAGATAGGCTGGGATGCAGGGAGAGCACAGCATTACTGGGGTGATGTTCTTCAGCTCTGGGCTTGCATTTCCTTAAATTTATTTCCAGTTTAAAGCCTAATAAAGTGAAGAATGTGAAATGGACTGGGCTGTTTCTGGTAGTCTGGAACAATGTCATTTTTCTACATAGAAATGCAAGCTGAGTTCATGGCAACTTGGAGCATTATTTAAATCTTTGAGCCTTTTTCAGAGAGCTTCTCAAGGTTACCATTTGTGACCAGATTTCATTATACCCCCATGAAAGGGCTGGTGGTTTCCTTGTGATTAATGTTACTACAGAAAATGCCAGCTGGCCAGGGAATCTCTAAAACAATGGTTGTAATAAGTATGTTGACAATAAGAATGATCTAAATGAGGGGTTTTTTCACTAAAGCAGAAATGGGATTAGGTTTAAGGAAACCTCTCAAGGACTCTATAAGTATTTCACATTCCCTATGTGAGAACCAGGAGAAACAAGGAGTATTTTAAGAGGAGGAGGAGAAATCTGTGTTTTACAGCAGTTTCTGGTGGGGTGGGCACTGGGGTGGTTTTTGTCCAAGGTGCTCTCAGGAGCACAAGTGCCAGTTTGGGGGGGATCCTCACTGGGACACATCACAAGGTTGGAAACTTGGGTTTGCCCTTTTTTTACCAAGAAGAAATGTTATTAAATCATTAAGGAAACGACAGAGTGTGATTGCCACCACTTTTGCTTTGCTTCCCATTGCTCCCCATGACAGAAAACAGCTTCATCTTCTCAGTCTGGATCTCTATGCAGATTCTGCATCTTCCCTTACATTGAGAGGGGAATATAGAATGGCCCAACCTATTGCTGAGCACTGGAGCTGTGGGCACATGGGAACATTTGTGTGTCCTGGGAGGAGGAGAAAACTGCTGTAATGACTGCTCTCACTGGATGGCTTACTGACTTTCTATTTTCTAGTTCCAGAGATTTATTTTTTTTTTCCCCAGGAAAGTGAGAGAGATGTCAACAATTCTGTAATTCAGATTCTGTTATGAAATTTGCCTCAGGATAACTAGTTTGGTCATATTTTCCCCATTATTTATTGCCCAAACTATTGTCTAATTGAACTTTAGCATTGTGGAAGACTTATAAAATGGTGATAATCATGCCTTAAAACATCAATATTTGTTTTAATTGCTTTCCTTCTTCTTGCAGATGTTCTTGAAGGCTACAATGGCACAATCTTTGCTTATGGACAGACATCATCAGGAAAAACCCATACTATGGAGGTACAGTGACAAAATTGATTCAGTTTAGTAGCAGCAGTAGGATGAGATGTACCAATTACCTGAACAAGGCAGCTATCTGGAGCACTCAGCTGTGAGTGACATATAAAAAGAGATCTGGGCATGTTTAGCTTCTACTGCCTTTTAAGCTGTAGTTTTTCTTTCAATGTGGAGTTTTTTTCAAGGAATGTCTGCAGATCCCTAGCTCAGCTAACAAATGGTGAGTGAAAAATACCAAGGATAGCTTCTCCACCTGCCTCAGAACACTTCAGGTGTATTGTGTATCTTTGAAAGGATTGGAGTGAGCTTTGTTAATCCACAAAGGAAAAAAGAAATAAGGGTCTGCAGAGTTCCCTTGCATGCAGGATTATCAAAATCAGGCCTTGGTTATTAGTTTTCTTATTTGCTCTCCCCTTCTGGGAATACCACTCTTGCAGCATGAATTTGAGAATTGTTGCTTTGGAGGAGGAAAAGAACAAATTCCACCAAATTCCAGTGGCTGAAGTGCTAAGTCTGTTCATATTCCTGCTACATGAAGTGTCACAGTGTAGGTTTTTTCCTGTGTATGCTTGGTTTTGGTTTTGGTTTGGTTTTTTTTTTCAACTGTTAAGTCAGGAGACATTTAGATATTCTATTCTCTTGCTAAAAAATGAGGGTCATTCAAGCATTTAATCCACACAGAGGATTGTTCCATCACAGTGCTTGTCTTGGAACATTTCAGTCCAATTGGTGGCTTTAAACAGGAGGTCTACAGCAAAGTTTTAGCTAAATGGAATGAAAAAAATCTGCTTTCATTTGTCTAACAGCATCAGATGGGTTTGCTAGATGATAACATCAGGTGACCTACCTAAGCAGAAGGTTAGAGGAGAAGGAAAACAATATTCTCTGGAGCCAGCAGGCCCTGGTGAAATTGCTCTTCAATTGCCAGAGTTGCTCCTTTCCTGGAGGATAGAGGAACTGATGCCTCCTGTCTAATTAAGTCTGTCCTTGTGAGGATGGGGGAAATCACCAGCTCAGCCCTCACAGATGGCACAATAGCTGAGTAATCCACCAGCTCTGAATGTAATTAAATCAAAATGTCTGCAGGGCTTGAGCTGGTGCTTCCACATGGCACTGGGAAAGATCTTTTAAAGCCAATTTATATTCAGAATTACAAGCTGTGATAAAGGGAATGACTGCAGAAAAATGGCTGTTTTACTTCTTTAATGAAGAAAGAGCTGTCATTCTAAAGTGGAATCAAATCCATATTCAGTTTTAATCCCCCTTTTAACTGAACATCCTCTTGTAAAATTGCTAAAGTGTGTTGTGGAAGGAAAAAAGAGTCTGAAGTTGAAGAAATAGTAAATCCTCTTGGTAAAGCTGTTATGGAGGATTTTCTGTGAAATGGGAAATGCTTCAGGTTGTTAGTGTTAAGCTGAAACAGGACATGGTAGTATAATACAGCCAGTGTAGGCTTTCTGACATACACAAGTCTTTCTCTGCTAGATAAAACATTTGCCAACCTCTATAGCAGGATATAACCAAAACCTTCTTAAAAATGAAGTATTTGCCCATAAGTGAATACTGATGGGCTTTGACTTATAATAGCATTTTCAGTAGTGGGCCCCCACAGTTTGGAGTTGTCAACATCCCAGAATAAGCCAGCACTGAATCAGATGTTACACTTCTTTAGCTGCTGCCTGCCTGCTATTTTGAAATGTGAAAATGAATGTTCTGATTAAAAGGAGAGGCTTTAATGAGCAGAGGGCTCTGCCCAGGTACTTTGGGGGGTAGCTTAGTAACTGCAGTGTCAGCATGGCTGCTCCAAACTGTCTGAGGCTAAATGTTAAATTTCCTTTATTTTAGGTTGATGCTTACAAGCTGATTGTCATTTCACCAGCTGTAGCATAAAGGAAGCCATGTCTAGATGGGTGTACTAATAAAGGCAGGGAAACCTGGAGAACAGGTCAATGTGACCCACAAGTCATTCACAAACACCTCAAGTATTGAGCAACATGTGTGCATGTATGATTTTCTTCCTATTTTGCTAAAAGTTTTTGGTGAATAATAATTAACAGATTAAACCTGACTTCCTATCATTTGGAATTTGACCAACCACTTTATTTTTGAAGAAAAATAAAATTCCCTGGACAGTATTTGGAGTAAGATCATTTGTGTGCTGATATGGGCAGTAATATGGGCCCCATCCTGGACGTGTTGAAGGTCAGGTTGGATGGGGCCTTGAACAACCTGATCCCTGCCCACAGCAGAGGGTTGGCATGAGGTGGTCTTTAAAATCCCTTCCAACCCAAACCAGCCTGGGATTTTATAATAAAGATATATTCAAAAGGTGTATCAGAATTTCTAGATGCTGTGTTCTGAGTCTGGAGTCTTATGAGTACTGAGTTGCTATTGCATAGTTAAGCAGGTTCATAAAACATCTGGAAAATGCAACACTGTAGTCAGAAAAAGGTTTTATTTTCAGTGTGCATTTCTATTCAGTTTTCAGATGGTGTTAACTTGCCTGGACGTGGCTGGCATTTTCAGTAAGAAGAGCCAGGCAGGCAGGGGAACTGTTTTTATTTAATATTCAGTTCTTGAAAGACCAGAGGAAGGTAGTTGTGCAAATGGGGAACAGTGGGGTTTGTAAGGCACAGTGCTCTGGCACCAGGCCCAGGGAGCTCAGAATATATTACTCTAATCCTCAAATCCCTGCAACCCAGATTTCCTTTTAGCCTTCTAGCATAGTGGTGAAAAGAGAAACAAAATGCTTCCATGCTGCTTCTTTCTGACACCTTTCCAAATACCAGGTTTAACTGGGAGGACTGGGCTGTAATTTGGATTTTTGTGTTTCTTTGTCTGTCTTCATTTGGGGAGTGAGGGCCCATTATCAGCAGGACACACACAGAGCACATGGCAGGAGCTGACAAAACAAATAGATGCTCTTTCAGGCAAAGAGTGCTCACACATCCCATCCTTCTGCCTCCTTTTCTGGACATTTTCCTCAAGGAAATCCCCCCCAAGAGCAGCAGGAGACTTTCACAGGGACCCACTGGAGGAGGTTGTGTTTGGACAAGGCTTTCTCCTCTCTTGTGCCTGAGCAAGGCTTTCCAAGTTACAGGTGGGTTTTGTGTCCACAGGGCAAGCTGCATGACCCTCAGCTCATGGGAATCATTCCAAGAATTGCACATGACATCTTTGATCACATCTATTCCATGGATGAAAACCTGGAGTTTCATATAAAGGTAAATTCAGCATGATGTGATGTTCATGGGGAGGAGAAGGCTGAGCTGGGTGGGAACCTGTGTTTGTGTTGGAGCATCACGCTGCAGAATTTTTCCTTTCTCCCTTTTATAACTCAAACCCCACTACTTCCCTGAGGACATTTAGTAGAAATAATCCAGTGGAGTTACTGGGCTTTTATAGAAGTGTTTTTTGAGTCTGTATCCAGCTCAGGGTTGCTAATGCATTGACTGCAAACTCAAACACTTAGATATGGATTCCTAGAGGTGGTGGACAAAGTCTCCAGTTGGACAAACAGCTACCATGTTTTTCCATGCTCCTGGCATGATCCCAGCTACATGATCTCTCAAATATTTTTGACTGATATTTAATTCCTCCTTGGGAGCTCTCAGTATCAGAGTTGGGGGTCAGGGAACAGCTTTTTTTTTTGTTAAGTGGACATCAGTAAATTACCCCATGCACTGCAGGAAAAGGGGGTGCTCCTCTGTGCCATCCCTTCCCCAAAACACACCAACTGCACCTACACAGCTTCAATAAAGTTGAGTAAAGTAGAAGTTCAATAAAGTAGCTGAGTACAAGCAGATTCTGAAAACTCTGTCCCTTCTGCTGTGCCCAGGTGATGGGCTCTGAAAATGATGGCCTCTTCTCTGCCCATCTTGTGGCTAAAAGTTGGAGATGAGTGACAATCAGTGACAATTTGTATTAAAACCTTTGAAAAGTCTCTGAGGGTACATCTGTATTTTCCTCTTTTGTCCCGAGCTGAAAACAAGTTCAGAGATCTTCAGAGAACTTTAAGTTAAAGATCTTCTGGGAGGACTGTGTCATTTTGGATGGAGAACCTTATCACAGCAGTGCCTGCTTGGAGGGGTGCTCCCAAAGCAGCAGCAGTACAAACAAACCATCTAAATAGTTCAATATATATACAAATAAATACAATATATACACAAATAATATCCTAAATACAAAATATTGATCTCTTCAGAAGAAAGACCTCTGAATATTCATAGGAATGGCTTTCCCAGGACTGACACTGATTTCTTTTCATCATCTCTGAAGCTCTCCTGTGGCTGTTGCTATTCTACATGATAGCATTTGGATACCAACAGATGGGGTCCCCCTTGTACAAGGGAGTAAATTCCTGTCCCAGCAGAAGATTATCTCAGGATAAATCATGTTCTGCCAGCACTGAGCTCTTGCAGTGGTTTCCTATCAGAGCTGACACTTATGAAGATCTTCACAGAAAAGCTGCCTAAATAGCAGTGACTGAGTGAGTGAATGTACAAGGAGCTGTCATGGAGAGAAATGCATATTCTGGCATTGACAGCAAGAACTTAACCAAACTGTCACATTCTTTTATTAACTCAGCCAACACTGAAAATTAATATAATTTCCTTTCTCACCCTTTCTAGTAGAGCCTTGTGTAAAATAAGGAGAACTTGGAGTCTCCTGTGTGTGTTGGTGCTCAGTGGAGTTAAGAGGATGGTCCAAAGCCTCTGAGATGAGTCTGGGTGAACCAGATTAAAAAATGAGCTGGTCCAAGGGATGGTTTTAAAGAATGTCCAAGGAAATGCACAAAACAAAGCACCCTGGTATTTGCTAGCAGTTGTCACATCAACTCATTAGCCTAAAAACACAGATATAATTTATTTTTCACATGGGAGTAAACGATACTTTCCTAAAAAGGTAGAATTTGCTGATATCTAGAATGTAGTCTTCAGGTGTTCTACCTAAATAAGCCCTGGAAAAAGATTATTTAGGGTATGGTTAGGCACCACCCCCCCAGATCATTTCTTTTTGCTTCTCTGAGTCAAATGCTTTTTTATTTAGAGTCACTCATAATTTAGAGTCACTCTAAAGAAACAGCTCCAAGCTTTGCAGAACATGGAGTGGGATTTATGTCATGGAAATAGAGGGAGTTAACAAGGAGCTGGAAGTGACTACAAAAAAAATCACCTGATATTTTGAGTGTTTTTAAAGGATAATTGCCTCTCTCTTTGCTACAGAAAAACTGATTTTCAGTTTCTTCTTTGGGACTTAAGATAGAATTTTTACACAGGCCTCATTTAAGAGTTTAACATATATTGCTTAGGCTTAAGTAATGTGGATGTTGAACATTGAAGGTGCTGGTTGCTTTTGTGCTGCCCAACATCAATATTCTTCTTCCAGCTGTTAAAATTTATCCTCCTTATAATGCAGCTGCATTATATGATATGATACCAGCTGAGTCAATCTGATTCTGCTCAATATTTTTGTCAATTTTGCCTCCTAAAAAAAAAAAAAACAGCTGAAGCTAAGAATTGTCTGAAGAGGGTTTTGTATGCTCTCTGATGAATTGCTGATAAATGGAGGAAGCACAGTGACTTGTAAATCATTAAAAATACAACAGTGTTCAGATGAAAGATGTGATTCAAGCTGTGTGGGAGGTGGATTTGATTTTTACCTTGCTGCTTTTTGTTTTGACAGATAGAGAAGTACAGGTACAAAGGGTTTGAAATTGCCAGATTTTAACTCTGTAATGTTTCTGATTACTCAATCAGGTTTCCTACTTTGAGATATATTTGGACAAAATAAGGGACCTACTTGATGGTAAGTTCTGCATTTCTGGTGTTTGGCTTGGCACAGTGCTTTGACCTGATGCTAAAGGGGAAACACTTTTTTTGAGAGTATTTAAATTTAAACTCTGTGGCTGGGTTTGTGAAAGAGAACCTTGCAGTTTAAATTAGCTGCTCTCTGTCTCTTGTGCACCTACTTCTGTAGTGCCATAAATCAGTGAGGACAGAGAATTTTACAGACTTTGAGGCATGCCTGAGCCTCATTGGCAATATATATTCTTAAGGTAAAACTAATTAAAAAATATACAGTGTTCTGTTGAGGTTTTTTTGGTTAAATTTAGAATATATTCAGCTTACTCCTTGTTTGGCAGAGCTTGTTGTTTGGGAATTGCCTCTCAATGCATGTGTCTGTAAATGTGTGCTGTATCTTAATGAATATGGGAATTGTCTGAAGACAGAGAAACATATGTGATGGTAACACAAACCCAAGAATTCTGTCAATTCCAGTGAATTTTTTTGTTTCTTTTTTTTGTTTCATGGCTGCTTTGGTAAAATCCAACTTGGTCTGTGTTTATTTTATAAATCCAACTTGGTCTGTGTTAATTTTATTAACCCAAGCAATAAACAAAAGCTCTCATGCCATGAAGTTGGCTCTAAAGAAACAGCTCCAAGCTTTGCAGAACATGGAGTGGGATTTATGTCCTGGAAGTGCAGGGAGTTAACAAGGAGCTGGAAGTGACTCCAGCTCTGATTTACAAATCTAATGCAGCCATGGTGTTTGTCTGTCCTGTCTGTAGCTGACACATGATTACCCCTGGAATTACTCCTTGTGATCTCCTTCTTTTTTTCTAGTGTCAAAGACAAACCTCGCTGTACATGAAGATAAAAACAGAGTCCCATATGTTAAGGTAAAAGGAGAATTTGATGCTTCTTTTTGCATTCTTTTTCAAACATGCATTTATTTACACATTGCCATTTGCATCCCAGGGCGTTTGCTGAGATGATTCAACTCCTGTTCCCACTTTTTGCATGTTCAAGTAGTTCTGGTGTCTGGATTTAAACAGTTTCTTGAAATATTAATGGGTTTGAATCATGTTTCTTTATTTTCCTGACAGAGAACATTTACATTTTGTTAACATGCTGTTAAGTTTTGAGTATCAGTATTCCTAGTTCATACTGGAAATGAAAGAGAACCTTTGAAACATTTTCTTCTTTACTGTTTTATTGCATTGATGCTGTAATCTTGTAGTATTTTAGAACAGATTTGTTGGGCCAGGACTTTGTTTATTAGTTGCTGGGCCCTCACTTAAATCTGGTATACTTGTTAATTAAATATATGTGTGTCACGGTTTATCACTGGCCCGGCAATTAAACCGAATAACAGAGGCTCTCTATTAATCTCTCTCTCCTCCTTGATAGAGAAAGGGGAGAGAATAAGGGAGAGAGACCTATGGGTTGGAAACTAAACTACACAACTTTAATGAAACAGTAATGATAAATAGGTAAAATGACTAAATATATACAAATATACAGGAAAATGGAAACCACATTCCTCCCTCCTTTCCCCCAATAACTCTCACGTCACCACCGAGGCTGCAGGGCAGCCCTGGGAAAGTCCAGGCTGGACTCCTGGAGTCGGCAGCAGTTGGGAACCGGAGGCAGGAACACACAGATATGGGCTGGCACGGATCAGGAGCACAGGCAGATGAACAGACAGGATCCTTCCAGGATGCCGGGTGAAGGAAGGGAAGCAGGAAATCAGGAAAAGATCTGGCTCGGCCCTCGTGATGCCTCAAATTTATACTGAGTGTGACGTATATGGGATGGAATACTCTGTTTGGTCAATTCTGGCATCTATCTTGTCTGTTCCTCCCTAAAGGAGGGTTCAGGTGGGACCTCTGTATCCTCCTGGACAGTAAAATGTTTTCCTCAGAGCTGAGGAAAGCAGTGTCCTTGGCTCTGCATACCAGTCTCTGGCTGGAACTATAAACATCAAGTGTTATCAATCATAGAAGCACACACTGTCTGAGAAACTTGCTGTTAATTTCAGAGAGACTTAGCTAAAAGTAAAAGTACAAAACAGAAAACCACCTTTATCCTGGCCCAAACCAGGACAGTGCCTTAATAATACTAATTAATATGCCTTAATATGCCTTAATATCAATTATATAATAATATAATTGATAAAATTATATCTAAAATAAATATTTAAATTTAAATTATATTTAAGTATATTAAAGTATATATTTATATTAAAGTATATATAAAGTATATCTATATTAAAGTATATATTTATATTAAAGTATATATAAAGTATATCTATATTAAAGTATATATTTATATTAAAGTATATAAAATTCCTTCAGTAATATTGCATGGAGGCAGAGAACAAAGGGTATACATCTTGTCTGGGAGCTCAGGAGTGAAAAACTAATTTGGATATGTAATCTAATCCACATGAGTAGCAGGAATACACCTGTATATACAATCCATGCTTGCTAGGTACAGAAATCCTCTTTTCTCTGTTTGGATTTGAGCAAGTCTTTAATTGCATGAGAGGAAATTGTCTCCCAAGTTCTCCTGTGGATTCCTCCTGGAGGTCACTCAAAGGCACATTTGTGGTCCATTGCCTTGCTAATGATCATGCTGGATGTTGATGGTTCTTCTAATTATTTTGTTCATCAATTATCCTCCCTGATGGAATTTTGAGTATAAGAACACTTCCTAATTTTTTCTGTGTTCAATGTGTGTGTTTCTAGGGTTGTACAGAAAGATTTGTATCTAGTCCTGAAGAAGTTTTGGATGTCATTGATGAAGGGAAAGCAAATCGTCATGTAGCTGTGACAAGTAAGCAGCCTGGGGAAGCTTTTCTGGCTTTTCTGGAAATGTTACTGAAAAAACTGAGTTGGGAGATGGTGGGGAAAAGGGGATTTAGAGAAATATAAACCTTGCTGAGAGTGTGGGAAAGGTGGTGGTAACAGAGAAAAGAAATAAACCATGAAAAAGTGCTTTAAAGATTCTTAATTGATTGGTTGGAGCTCCTAGAGACATCTTGGTTCTTTGTGAGTTGGTTGTGTGAACACTGTAGTGATGCACAAATTATAATGCTGGAAAATCAGTCAAGCTCTGCTTTTCCCCCCTGCTTCACTGCATACAGGAATATTCATTTACTGCTCCAGCTTTGGGAACACCTGGATTGAACCCATGGCACTATACAGTGTTGTGACCTATAATGCAGATAATTTGAAATGAGGTGTAACTGAAGTTATGGACTTACATTTTTCTCTGTGCTACAAGTCAAGAATTGGAGCAGTTCACTGGTCAGAAGTCAAGCAAAGGCTGCAGAGCATTTATCAGCCTTTGCCTGTTTGTCTCTTGCCAGTTATCCCAGTGAAGCAGGGACTGGGGCTGGGTTCCAGGGATGGCAAAGCAAACAAGCCCTCCTGAATTAAAAAAAACCATAATAATGGCTTCAGCCTGGGCCAGACATTTGCTGACAGTGTGTTGCCTGCAGCCTCCCAGCATTACAGGGATAAAAAGGGCTGTTTTCCAGTTTATTCTGCACCATGTCTTTGCTGCAAGCAGTGGACTTGGCAGAACCTCAGCTTCTAACTACTGATTGGGTATGAGAGGTTTTTGGGTGAGGTTTTTGGTTTGGTTTTTTGTGGTTTTATTTTTTGGTGAAATTTAATCTTTTTTTTTTTTTTTTTTTTTGTCATGCACTGGGTAGTGTCTTTCTCTGCCATGTCTCTTCCTTCTTGCTTTGGTAAATACTGTTTTGCTTTAGCCTTCCCATGGCTTTCCCATGGCAGTGTGCCCAGGTGGCCAAGAAGGCCAATGGCATCCTGGGCTGGCTCAGGAACAGCGTGGCCAGCAGGTCCAGGGAAGGGATTCTACCCCTGTGCTCAGCCCTGGTGAGGCCACAGCTTGAGTCCTGTGTCCAGTTCTGGGCCCCTCAGCTCAGGAAGGAGCTTGAGGTGCTGGAGCAGGTGCAGAGAAGAGCAAGGAGGCTGTGAAGGGATCCAGCAGAATTGCTGTGAGGAAGGGCTGAGGGAGCTGGGGGTGTTGAGGCTGGAGAAGAGGAGGCTCAGGGGAGACCTCATCACTCTCTGCAACTCCCTGAAAGGAGGTTGGAGCCAGGGGGGGGTTGGGCTCTTTTCCCAGGCAACTCTCAGCAAGACAAGAGGGCAGGGTCTCAAGTTGTGCCAGGGGAGGTTTAGGTTGGAGATGAGAAAGAATTTCTTTCTGGAGAGGGTGATCAGGCATTGGAATGGGCTGCCCAGGGAAGTAGTGGATTCTCCGTGTCTGGAGATCTTTCCAAAGAGCCTGGATGTGGCACTGAGTGCCATGGGCTGGGAACCACGGGGGGAGTGGATCAAGGGTTGGACTTGATGAGCTCTGAGGTCCCTTCCAACCCAGCCAATTCCATGATTCCATGATTCTCATCATAGAAAAGCATCCTCCTTGTTCTGAGTGATGTGTCCTCCCCTTGCTTCTTCTCTTCATGAAAAAAACTCCAAATATTTTTGCTGTTGCATTTAGTGCAGACAGAGAAAAGCTCTGACAAAAGTTGACAGGGGATGAATTTTCCCCAGACTGCAATGGTGAGGAGCAGCTTTGGAAATGTTACTGAAAAAACTGAGTTGGGAGATGGTGGGGAAAAGGGGATTTAGAGAAATATAAACCTTGCTGAGAGTGTGGGAAAGGTGGTGGAGGAAATAAATAAACCATGAAAAAGTGGTTTAAAGATTCTTAATATTTTCTTTTGGCTACTTTAATATGATTACAATCAAACTTCAAATAAGTAGAAGCTGAAACTTCAGCTGCCTGTTCTAGCTACTGCCTGGATGAAAGAGGATTTTTAGCTATATAAGCAACAAAAATAATTCTAAATTTGAATTTAAATAGTGTGGTTTTGATGACAACTTTTGCCAAAGTGTTGAGAAATCTCCTCACACAACTGGCACTGAGTCCTGCCCAACTTTTAACTGCAATTATTATTGCTTCTCTTTAAGTTCTCTTTCTCACCTCAAAATTATGTCTCTGCCCAGGATGCTGAACACACATCCTCATTTAGTTCTCTGTCTAAGTAGTGTCTGGTAAAGCAGGTTTTTCTATGAGCTGTCTATACTCATGAGGAAGCATAAAAGGAGAGAACATTGATTTCTTATTGTATCTGTGTAATATTATTTTATTATTCTTATGCTATAATTTTTGTTTGCTGTTTTTTACTATCTCTGGTCAAATTTTATTGCTTCAGGGGAAAAAGAAACTTGCAAAAAAGAAAGAAGGAGAGGAAAAAAAAAAGGTTTTTTTCCTCAAGCCTGTCTTTTATTGTGAATACAGTAAATATGGTGATGTTGGGAGAAAGTAGGAGCTGTCAGTACAAGGTTCTGGGTTTAAAGACATTGAAACAAACCCTTTCAAATGTGATTCCCCTGCAGATATGAATGAGCACAGCTCTAGGAGCCACAGTATCTTCCTCATTAATATTAAACAAGAGAATGTGGAAACTGAGAAGAAACTCAGTGGAAAGCTTTACCTGGTGGACTTGGCTGGAAGTGAGAAGGTAATCTGCCCTTTTTGCAAAGCTTCTCTTTAGATAAAGCTTATCTTAGGTCCTAAGTCTTAATCTTAGGTGGTCCTAAGGATAAAAATCTTGTGGATTTTTTTACTGGGGGATGGAGGAAAGGAGCCTCTCAGAGCAACCTGCCCAAAGTTTGCAATGGATTTTCATTGAACAGCTTTCCATTTGGTTCTGGGTATTTGAGCAAAGTGATGTAATTTGAATCAGATTTGTCAAATTCGACAGCTTTTTTAATTTGCTGAATTATTTTAATTCAGACATGTCCCATTTCTAGGTTTTCTGTAATTATTTCACATATTAGATCAATGAATAGGAGTAGTTAATGCAGTTTTAGAGCTGAAGTCTATTTGAAACTTCCAGAATGACTCTCTTGATTGTGGTGACTAGTTCTGCTTCCCAATACAGAAAAACACTACCCAGAAAAGAATTTGTATCTATTTACCACAAGGGTAATGGTCTAGAACAGTCATGCAGTAGCAAAATGTCATTGTTTCCCAGTTCTCATTCTGCCATCTTCTGAAGTGTTCAGATTTGTTTAAGTGTAAATGAAGTTTTTAAAAAATTACATAAACCTTGCCATTTTACAGCAATATGGGATTCTTTATTCAAGCTGGATCCTTGGTAACTACTGTGCATGCCAAAATAATGACTTGTGGTGAAGCAAAGCCTCTCATTGTGGCCATGGATTTCTTATTTCTTTCTGAAAATGAGAAAACAAAGGAATTTGATGGATAGGCTGGGCAGCTGTCAGGTTGCTCATTGGGACACAGTAGTTGATAATCCACCAGAAGCCATTCACCAGAGTAATTGCCCATGTGAATTTCTGTTGTTACCTATGATACAAAATGGTAAATTACAAAGTCATAGTTGAGGAGATTTGTGCCTGGTCAGGTTCAGCTCTGAAAATGACACTTCTGGGATTTCTTATATTTCTTTGGACCTGGTAAGAAAACCTGAAAGAAGGGTTTCCTTGGTGATTGTCTTAAAAGATAGTTATGTTTCTTTTTCTGTCACATGGAATTTTTAGAGGAAAGTACTGCTGCTTTATCTATGGCTATCTCCTACTTTTCTGTGCCTTTTCCCACCCACCCAACTTGCCCCAAAGAAGGAGGAAAGACTATAAAACTTTCTTACTGTCTAAAGGAGTTCTGGTCCTAGGGGGGGATCCAGTTTGTGGACCAGCAAACCTTGCAGTCAGGATAAGTCAAGTCACACTTTGTCTGTCCTGATAATCATGGTCTGTGCAAGCAAAATACAAAGCCAAGGAACTCATTTGGTGGTGTGCACTGTGCCATGGAGTGTGCCCTGAGAAAATGCCTGTGTGGTTGGAACAGTCTGAGCTTGGGAGTGGTCCCCAAGTGTCCTCAGGAGAGCACCAACTTCCCAGCTCTTCCCTGGACAAAGTAAGGGTCAGTGTGCTCTTACTCTGGAAGAAAGGTGGAAGCATTCCAGGCTGCTAGGACAAAAAAAATGGTTGTGAAATTCTCATTGATGCTGAGGATAAGCTTGGTTTGTTTGTCTTCCAAGAGCATCTTTGATGGTTGTGTTGGTTGCATTGTAGCTGAGCTTGACTGTTGCCTGCTCTCTCTCCTAGGTCAGCAAAACTGGAGCAGAGGGGGCTGTTCTTGATGAAGCTAAAAATATCAATAAGTCTTTGTCTGCTTTAGGCAATGTGATATCTGCCTTGGCAGAAGGAACTGTAAGTAATCCTGTTTTGTGTTGGTGAAGAATGGCTTTTTATCTGTCTGCTTCTTTGCTATGCACATAAAAAAACCCCCAAAAGTCAGCTAACATTTCAATTCAGAAAGAAGAAAATAACAGCTTTCCAACCACAAACCTGTGACACTTTTGCTGTTCTACTAAAGATAAGCAACTGATTCCCAGTGATTTCCCTTGAGTGATCATCCTGAATTAACCCAATCACAACAATTACTCTTCAGGATTGCATGCTCCAAACCCATTCAACCTCTCATTGCTGACTCATGTTCTCTCTCCCTACAACATCATTATGTTAAAAAATTGTTTTTGTCTCTCATTTGGATTAGAAAACCCACGTTCCCTACCGAGACAGCAAAATGACCAGGATACTTCAGGATTCCCTGGGGGGAAACTGCAGAACCACCATTGTGATTTGCTGTTCTCCTTCTGTGTTCAATGAAGCAGAAACAAAGTCAACCCTGATGTTTGGCCAGAGGTGAGTCCTGCTCAGCATGGGGCTGGCTGACACTTCCTTCAGCTCTTGGGTGTGTTCTGAGCCAGGGGAGCTGGTGTTGGAAAGCATGGAGATCATTGTTTCTGGAGTTGTTAGAAATAGGACTGGAGTTGAGGAAACTTGCTCTTCATTCCCTATGGCACCAGATAAATCAGTGTTAATGTTGGCACTCCTTAGAAGCTCTGGTACTTTTTCCTGCAGAAAGTACAGTTATTGTATTTTTTTTTCAAATTTTATGGGAAGATAATGGTATTGGGCAGTTTTCTCTTGGCTGACTCAGTGGAAAGCATTTATTTTTCATTTATCTGATGCTGCTTCTTGATATTGATGTGTCTTCTTGAATGGCATCTCAGGGATTAGTGTTAGGGCTGTAAAACTTATTTTTAACCATCAAGAAAAAAGAAGAATGGGGACACAGTGTAATATTGACAACTTTGATAGATTCCCCTGTGGTAGCTCAGGGATGGTTTTATGCCTGAAGAATCTGAACAATTTAGGAACAAGTCCTCAGAAACAAACAAGGATAAAATAAGTGTGGGAGTATTCAGGAAGAAAATTTCTCTTCCATATGTGTTGGTTGGCAGTAATCACATGAAATACATTTGGAAAGGGTGCAAGAAGAGGTCAGGCTCATTGCACAGTAACTGCTTTTGTTATAACAGAGGAGAACTCTGAAACTTGGGAAAATTACTCATTTTGCTTCATTTATGTAACAGCAGAAAGAAAAAACTACTAGTTTTGATTGTTTGAGTCAGAATTTATTTAACAGTTTGTCCAAGACATTACATTTCTCTGTGAACATGGGTTGGTTTCCATCCCACATCATTGTTTGCATCAAAACCCTTGAAGAGTAAAATCACATCCAGAAGTTTAATCTGACAGCTTTCTATGAAGCCTTTGCCCCATTTTTATCCTTTAATGGGAGCTTTCCTTTGATTGTCATGAGAGAAGATGATCCTTTGAGTGTATTTATATAGAAATAGTTAAAAGTGGAGGACAAACAGCTGCAGGGGGGTGCAGTTCCTGTTAGGGGACTTTAGGGGCTCAGAGCTGCTGCTGTAGCACATTCCCACCTGGCTTTGCCAGCACTTGTCTGAACTTGTCCTGGGATTTGTGGAGGTGGGAAGGGACCCAGGTAGCTGCAAAAAGCAGAAGTTCCTCTGATTCTGCTTCCTCTGGTGTGTCCTTTCTATAAGCTGCCCATTTAAATAACAGCAGGAAAAACTCCTCAGGGGGAGCTTGACAGGTCATGGCAGGAAGTTTTTATGGAAAAGAAGGAAGGGGTTGTTATCCTGTCATCAGGCTGAGGGAGGCTGTGGGGTTTTAGTTCTCTGTTGTGTGATGAACCTGTGTTTAAGTTATTGAAGATAAAAGTTTCTACTGCAATCCCCTGTGCTATGAAGTGCATCACAAATATTTTCTGTAAGTGCAGATATTAAGATGCAGTAATTAGATAATTATATAAGTAGAGTATTAACAACTCTGAAGCATGAGTTGCCTGGTTTCTGTTGATGGTAAAAATGTAACTGGTTTGCTAGTTCACAGTTTAAACCTTCCCACATACAATTTTCTGACTGCAGGTGATTTCAGAGGGGTTTGAGTCTTGTACCTTTGCAGAACAGAAGAACAGTCCCAAAGTTCCTGTAAATTCCTTCAGGATAAGGCTCCAGGGCAGAGGGATGTTTCATTTTTAAGAGCTGAGTAGGTAGTGTGTTGGGTTTCAGTCTGCATCCTGTTATCCTGAACTCTCTGACTGCAGGTGTGCTTGGGAGGAAAAAGAAATGTAAGCACTACAATAGAATAGTTCAGATTGAGGGGATTAAAAGGTAATACAGTGTTTTAAAATGGTTTTAATTTTTCAGGCACAAATTTTTGCTTTGTAATGTATAAGAGTGCCTTGGGGATTTGTAGGGTAGGTCCTTGAGGCAGTGTGTTTAGAGGAAGGTCAGTTCCCATCTTCTTGCAGTTTATATTCCTCTTGGTTTCATTCCTCTGGGCATTGGTCAAACCTGCCTTTTGGTTGCAAAATGATTTGTAAATCAGCTCTGCACACCCTGGCTGGCAGAGCTCGGGGTGATGTGATGGAGCTAACACTTTGCTAGGGAGAGGAACATTGCAAAGATTTTTTTCCTGAGGACTGGGATGTCAGCTGAAAGAACTGGGAAAACAGCTGGATGCTGTTGGAGAGTGCTTGGTTAGGGTGTATTGTGAGGGGTTTGTTTGCTTAAAAGCTGTAGAATTGGTCTGAAAGAAGAAAGGGAAAAGAAGCAGGAGAGCTGGGGATGCTCTAGGCTGGCAGAGCAGTGCACATTCTGCACACACTGTTGTTTGTCTGCATTTCAGACAGAAATCTTGCAGGCTGTGGGAGGTAGTTTCTTTTACAGGCTCTTTGGTTGGGGTGCATCATTTTTCTGATGTGACAGTGGTAAGGGCTTGAATAGCATTCAGGGGAAGGTGTCTGAGTCCTGGGTGATCACTGATCCCTCCATCTTCCCTAGCAAGGAGTTACATCACCATGAAGTGTTAGGAGTAAAATTCATCTTCATAGGCTCACTTACACTGATCCTCTGTTAGGAGTGGGCTGCTTCCTTCTCTTTCATCTTTTCTTGTGCTTTTAGGTTGGGTTTTGTTTCAGTATCTCCTACATATTTCATCCATCAGGAGGGTGATGCAGTTGATAAGCTCTATGGTGTGGCATTTTTTCCCCTAGTGCAGTTAAAAGAGTGAAAACTTGAGCCAAGCTTTTGACAGAGACAATCAGGAGGCATCTGCATGTTTTGAAAGTACAGGGCTTTTAAAATTTTCCTAAGGAAACCAAACTCCTCCTTGCCACAAAGTGCAAATCACTGGAGCACAGTTTGGAATATGGGATGTAGAGATGGGAGTGTGTTCTTGCTGACAAAACACAAGTTTTAGGATTTAAAGAATGTTTTAGCATCATAAAGTGGGTGCTGGGAAGCCAAGAATTAAGATGCTGTGTCCTCCCCAAAGGAGAGCTTCCCCTGTGACCTACAGCTGATTCCTTGGCATGGTTTGGGGTGTTGGTGTTTCAGCCTGCACTGTGGAGATGGGTGGGAAGTTGGTCTCTTATTCCTTTCCTTAATCTCTATTTTATCTGATACCAGTGGGATTATTTGGAGGGACCCAATGTCTGTGTGCTGAAGGGCAAAGATCTGAAGCTTTCTTAATTCATCCTGATCTGTTTGGGTTTTCTTTTTAAATGTGGATTTGCTGGAGGAAGTGCTGTGCATTTTATTCCTGCTTGCTTGGCATTTTCTGGTGCAATTGTTTAGGTTGAGTTGGAGCTAAGCAGTTTGACAGCAGTCAGGTGGTGGTGGTGGTTGGCAGAAAGGTTTAAATTTGGGGATTCTTGCCTAGAGAGGCAGTAACTGCTGAGCCTGCTGGCAGCAGTTTGGGCCCTTCCCCCTGAGAACCTTCCTCAGTCCAACAGTACCAGTTGCCTGCTGGTGACCAGGAGTTCTGCTTCCTTTTTCTTGGAATGTATTTGAAAGCCTTTTTTGGCTTGCAGGGAGGAGAAGTTTCCATATCTCTGCTTCCCTGTGTTGACATCCTTCATGCTGTGATGCTTCAACTCTGCCTGAGTTTTCCAGGTGCTGTTTAAGGGATGGTTTTTAGGGGATGGAGTCTCTGGACAGACACTGGTGTGGGACATTCTAGGGTTGGTAGAAGCTGTGGGGTGACAGCTTCCCTGGCAGAGTGGTTTTGGTTTTGTCCTTAATCTAAGACTTCCCAGAGCTCTTCTTTTTGGGGGAATCTAAAGAGGCAGATCCATGTCTGCACCAGGTCTCTGGCTGCTGATACAGAAAAATTTTATTGAGCTTTCCAGGCAGTAAATGCTGCTGAGGGCTTGAGAGCAAATGGAATGGTGGCAGAAAATAAATGAGACATTATTTCATAGCTTCCCTTTGTGTTAGGGGAAAAAAATTCTGAATCCTTGTTGTTGCTTTGAGATAGAAGTTGCAGAGCAGCTGACACCTGATTTTGTTGCACAGAGCCAAGACAATTAAGAACACAGTTTCTGTGAACCTGGAGCTGACTGCAGAGGAGTGGAAGAAAAAATACGAGAAGGAGAAAGACAAAAACAAGAGTCTAAAGAATGTTATCCAGCACCTAGAGCTGGAACTCAACAGGTGGAGAAATGGTACGTACTGGAAAATGGGGATGGGTTCTCCTCTTTTTATTTTTAAATGATGTATGTTTCAGTCTTGCCATAAATCACAACAGTCTAATTCTAAGCTCATCATTCAGCTCCATAATAATAACTGAAAAGTGAAGAAGGGAAATCAGCAGCAGCCATTTGCAGAAAGTACCATTTTAAATGCCCAAACTAACCTGGTTAGATGGAAAAGTTACAGGAAGGCATCAATTATTTTAAATAAAGATACTAATCAGGAAAAGGTAAAATGTCACTGTGTTTGTTTGTTTTTTTAAGAACCTTCCTCCTCAGGCATGAGAATCAGTCCCATTGTGCTTTAAGGTAACTAGATCTTGGGGGGGGTTTATAATGTTTTAATATTTTTTTAATTTTTAACATTAGAAGAAGCAGTCCAGCACACAGATTAGGAGTGCTGTCTGAGGAGAATAGTCACAGCTCTCTGCTTTTGTAGCTTCAAAGTGAAATTTCTGTTGAGAATGGCCAGTTTGCTGTTTAGAAACACAGGGAATTGCTCTTCTGAGTAGATTGTAAGATCCCATGAAGGATGGGAGTGGAGGAGGAATATTTCTGATGCATAATACAAGTTACAGAACTTGTATTCTGTAATACTCGGGGGCTGACCTGCTGGAGAGCAGTGTAGGTGAAAGAGACCTGGGGGTCCTGGTTGACAAGAGGATGACCATGAGCCAGCAATGTGCCCTTGTGGCCAAGAAGGCCAATGGCATCCTGGGGTGCATTAGAAAGGGTGTGGTTAGTAGGTCAAGAGAGGTTCTCCTCCCCCTCTATTCTGCATTGGTGAGGCCACATCTGGAGTATTGTGTCCAGTTCTGGGCCCCTCAGTTCAAGAAGGACAGGGAAGTGCTTGAAAGAGTCCAGCGCAGAGCTACTAAGATGATTAAGGGAGTGGAACATCTCCCTTATGAGGAAAGGCTGAGGGAGCTGGGTCTCTTTAGTTTGGAGAAAAGGAGACTGAGGGGTGACCTCATCAATGTTTTCAAATATGTAAGGAGCGAGTGTCAGGGAGATGGAGTTAGGCTCTTCTCAGTGATGACCAGTGATAGGACAAGGGGTAATGGGTGTAAATTGAAGCACAGGAGGTTCAAGTTGAATATCTGGAAAAATTTTTTTCCTGTAAGGGTGACAGAGCCCTGGAACAGGCTGCCCAGGGGGGTCGTGGAGTCTCCTTCACTGGAAACATTCAAAACCCGCCTGGACACGTTCCTATGCGAAGTGCTCTAGGTGGCCCTGCTCTGGCAGGGGGGGTTGGACTAGATGATCTTTCGAGGTCCCTTCCAACCCCTAGGATTCTATGATTCTATGATTCTGTGATTCTATGAACTTCTACTTAATCTGGAACACTGAGAGAGAATCTTTGCAAATCACCCTTACTTTTCATTTATATTCCATGTTTCTTTTTTTTCAAAAATCAGACCCTAAACCCCAAACCAACCACCAAACAACCCCCCTCAAACTTCAGAAACCAACCCTGCATCTCCTTCACACCCAGCAAACACCCCACTGTAAAACACTGGGGCTTTTGCTTTCAAGTTGACCTGTCATTCAGCATTACTTGTCATTCAGTCCCCACATCTGGATGTGTCTCACAATTCAATAAAATGTAATTTTTGGAAACATGAAGTGTTTAAAGCAAGAGCAGAGCTGGGATTTGTCACAGATTGTGTCACACAGGCAGGTCTGGTTTGGAAAGGTGAAATCACTGCTTGAGAGATAAATACCTGTCCTTAGAGGTGCAAGGAACAGCTCCCATGGTGTTTATTCCCCTTTCAGAGGAGCTCCTTACCTAATGCTTGGGCTCCACCTCTATCCCTGGAGACTTCAGCCCTGGGAATATTCCCTTTCCCAGCACCATCACTATGGAGACAGTGAGGCTGCTGCTGCTGAGTGAGGAGTGCTGGGGATTCACAACCTGCTCCACTTCTCTCTGGTTCATTCTCTGGTTGCTAAATGCAACGATTTCTAATTTCCTTCCCATCCTAGAAATGCCTTTTTTTCTTTTTTTTTTTTTTTTAAAAAAAAACAATACCCTGTATAGATCCTTTCCTCTCTAACCAAGCCTTGTAATGCTCTGTCCTTATTGTTTTGTCTGAATGTCCACACCTCCTCTTCCCCACCATCTGTCCTGCTTTTCTCATTGGTGTAACCCAGAAATAGATTCAGTGCATTCAAAAGACCATTGATTTCTTGTCTGACCTCCTGAAACAGCATAATTAGGAAGGACCTTCAGACAAAGGAGGCTCTTTACAGATGGAAGTGGCTCAGAAATTGCATCTTGAATGTAAAATGCCAGATAGAGGCATGAATACTCACTTGGTGTAGCTCGTTCTATAGATTTAGAAAATCATAGAATTGTTTTGGTTGGAAGGGACCTTGAAGACCATCTAGTTCTACAGAATTCCTACAAAATAGAATGGCAGGAGAAAATGGGTGTGCTGAAGCAAGATTTCAGCAGCCTTGTGTCCAAGTGTATCCTGTGTGTTACAGGCAGGAGGTTGTTGTCAGCCCAGCATCTCTGTCCAATTCAGTCTCCCCTCCTCTTTCCACCTGTGGTATTCTGCCATACAAAGCTTCTGAGTTCAGGGAAATATCCCAGTGAAATGAAAATCAAAAGGTTCATTTTGAGAGGCTCCTGATGGATTTTCTGCAGCCTGAGAAGTGTTCCTGAGTGTGCAAGGTCCCATGGTCTGACCTAGCCCTCCTTTCCTCCTCTGCTCCTGTGAAATGCACCAATGAAAAATCAATTTACATTTTTGCTTTTTAACAATGGAAAATATTATTTAAGTATTGGAAGCAGAGCAAAAAGTACTTTGAGTGAGGTACCATTGTAGGTGTTACAGTGCTTGAAGAAATGATCTTCACCATCATGATCTTCACCATGAGTTGGTTGTGCTCTATTTTAATTTGCTTTTGGATCTGGATTAATCTGCCTTTTTGGGTTTTGATATCTTTATCCTGTTTACTTGATTCCCTGCCAGGAGGATGAACAGTGCCTCCACTATTTTAAAAGAGGCTATGAAACTTTAGGGGCCTAAAATGTTGTCACTTTTCATAGAAAAGGAAGAAAGCTCTGTGCAGGAAGGTTGGCTCTGACCTTCCTGAAGCTCCAGCAGCACAGGCAGCAGTCAGGAGCTCACAGAGCCTCTCACCAGGCTCTAATGAGAGTAAATTTAATTTCTGGCATGAACACCTTGCCTGTCCCTCTTCACTGGGCTGCAGTGGGCTCATCATTGACAATGCTGAGGAAAATACTCTGCAGAGAAACTGATTTGGGAAGATGATGTGCAGGGATAACATCCTACCTGGTATGCACAGGGCACACCTGCAGATTGGTTTGTGCTCTTGCATTTTAGATGTGACAGGGCAGCAAGTGAAAATTGGTTTAAATGCTGCTGTGCTGCTTGTTGTCCTGATGCTCTCATAGCTGGTGATGAGAAAGGAGAATTGATGAGGTGGTTGGAAAGCTGGGGAGGAAGAAATACTTAATTGCTAGTAGGCTTTAGGCTGAAAGTTGGATTTTTTTTCCTCCTTATTTCCACTTCTGTTAATCCACGGAGCTAATCCCATCTATAACTTCAGCAAAAGTGGAGCCAGGGGTCCAGGGCCTTTGATGGCAGCAGTTCCAACTGCTGCTGTGTTTTGTGTGTTGGTGTTTCTGACCATGGAGGATGAACAGCCACCCTTCCACACCTGGCTTGGCCTCTCACCTGTGTGCATGGCAGCTCCTGCTTCCCATAGGTTGGGTACAACCCTTCTTTCCATCACTGAGTCCCTCTGTGAAGGACCATCCCAGGATGTTCATGATTTTAGGCAACCTCTGGGTTTTACTGACCTTGGATTATGTGCCTGCAGGAGAAGCTGTGCCTGAAGATGAACAGATCAGTGCAAAGGACCAGAAGAACCTGGAGCCTTGTGATAACACCCCCATCATTGATAACATCACACCAGTTGTTGCCAGCATCTCAACAGAAGAAAAACAGAAATATGATGAAGAGATTGCCAGTCTCTACAGACAGCTGGATGATAAGGTGTGAACATTGGCTTTGACTCCATTCTCTGGGGGTAAAATGGGAAACTCAACCAATATGGGTGGTTGCTTCCAGGAACTGGAAAATGTCCCAAAACTACCAATGCAAAACACCATTCCTTCTCCTGTCACATCCTATACCTGCTCTTGTTGCCCTGCAAATAGTGTTTGTGAGCATTTCCCATGAAATCCTTTACCTTTTGATTAAGGAGCTTGATACAGGCTTTTCTGAACTCCTTTTCTGTAGTCTTTTTTGTAAGTACTGCAACTCCCTCTGCACATTGAAACATCATCTCTGAGTCACAGAAAGAAAGAAAGAAAGGGAGAAAGAAGAAAACAGAGACTATCTCAGTTTTTTTTTACATATTTATTGTGTATTAGAATTTTAAGGAAAATTTATAACCAGTAATTGGGTCTCTTTTGATGGTGTAGTTCTAGCTGTGAACACTGCCTGAGTGCAGATGGCTTTTTTATTTATTTATTTGCACAGCTTGAAACACATCCTTGGCACTCAGAGCTCTCAGCAATACATTTACTGAGCACTTGTCATTAATAGCTTGGAGTTGTGTGAAGATAAGACCGTTATGGATGAGAGGAGCTCAAAAAGCTATGATTTCAGGACAGCTTTAACCATAAATCAAAAATTTCCTTTAAACTTTCAACTGCAGTTAGCAGGAAAATGTCAGATAAAAAGCCCATGGTTCCCTTGTCTGTTAATACTCAATTTTGGTGATTTCTAAATACCAAAGGAGGGGTGGGATGGTTGTGTTTAAGCCAGAACTCCCTTGTGCCTGAGGTCTCTCTGCCCAGTCTGCTTGCACACAGCAGTCTGTCTGTGTCATTCAAAATAACAAGGTCTTTGAGAAATTGCAGCTTCTCTGTGATGGAGAATACATTCCCAGGGACAGTTTCTAGCTTTTCTGTAGTGATTAGGAAAAAAAAAAGTCATTCTTTTACTTTCCCTTAAAAAAAGCAGCAATGACCATTGAATTGTTCTCAAGGGATCTGGCAGCAGCTTTGCTTTTTTTTAAAGAAAATATGGGAAACATAATTTGCTGCAGTACTGTAGGAAATGAGAGGAAATGAGAAGGAATTCAATCCTTAAAAGAAAACCAAAATACCACCATTTATAACTTACCACAATGTTGACCATTTTTAGTTATATTTTAATTTTAGCAAATGATTTGAAATCAATATACTTGGTAGCTGGATTTGCTTTCAGAAACCCATCTATTCACTGCTCTCCTGGGAACCACAGAACATCAGTTGGCTCTGGTAGGGTCAAAAGCAACCTTTAATTTTTGGGAAGTTCCTTTGGAGAAGGGTGTCCATCAGAGAGAAGGACTGGGTCAGGACTGGGTCAGGACTGGGTCAGGTGTGCCTCCCATGGACTTGGGGAGGGAGGACTCTTACAGCAGAGTTCATCCCCATTCCTCTTCTCTCTCTGAGATGAATTCCCACCCCTGAGGATGCTGCCTGAACAAGTTGAAATGTCAGGAAAAAGGGATGCCTGGCCCTGTTTGCTTCCAGGGTAGTGATGGAGCAGGAAAACCCAAATTCTGCTGTTGTGGGGTCCAAGTTCTGTGTTGGTTGGAGCTTCCCCTTTCACTCAGAGCTGGTTGTAGATTGTAGGTGGTTAATACAATTAATGATCTCTCTGCAGCTGAAGTCTGGGGAAAGAGTAAGAGAGAGAGAGTGTATTTGTACATCTATAAAACATTCCATAAGTTGGCCAAGTCCTTGCAAGTTATAAGGTACAATTCTGACCACATCAGTGGTTTTTTTACCATCAGGGACACATCTGCTTAGATACCAGAGGTAGCTGATGGTATACATTGCTTTTATTATATATATAGAACTCTCTGTTTGTGTTTTTTTCTCTCCTCTCATGCCACTCAAACCTGCACAAGGTTTGCTATTCTTGCCCCTCTTCTAGAAAGGGGAAATAAAAGTGAATAAATGAGAACTGTGAGAAGAAACTAAAAATCTCCAACCCTGTTTCATTGCAGGATGATGAAATCAACCAGCAGAGCCAGTTGGCTGAAAAACTAAAACAACAAATGTTGGATCAAGAGGAGGTAAGGAACTAAACAAGTGACAAAGGAACATGGACAGTATTTTTCACTTCAAATGTGGCTTTCAGTATGTCTGTATCCCTTCAGGTATCCAGGTGCTGTGGACTGTGGGTGGTTAACAGAATTCCTGGTTTGACAGGATAAAAATGACTCCTGGTCAGAAATGACTTCTGTTTGGTTTTTTGGCAATTAGAGACAGCACTGTGAGAAATCTGTGAGACTGAAAAATTGTTGCTGCCATGAATTTGCTCTGAAATCCTGGAGTGCTCACTGTAACCATTTTATTTTACTGGTTCTGTCCAGAAAATGAATGTGGGTTTTAAGTTGGGGAAATGATCACTGAGCTTACAGTCAAGTAATTTCCTTATCTGTCATTTGTGTACCTGTCACCTTTGGGCTCTCATCCTCACTGAAGGAATTACCACCTTTGTTTTACTTCCTAATTAACTTGCTACAGCTTTCTTTTGATTACTCTGTATTATATGCCACTCCTCTTTGTGGGTGTGCAAATGCAACAGAAATGCAACATTATTTTCTGATGTGTGTTACTTATAGAATAATAAGTTTGGGTTGGAAGGGACCTTAAAGATCATTGGGTTCCAACCCCCTGCATGGTCAGGGACCTCTCCCCCAGCCCAGGGTGCTCCAAGCCCCATCCAACCTTCAGCACTGCCAGGGATGGGGCAGCCACAGCTTCTCTGGGAACCTGGGACAGGGGCTCAGCACCCTCAAAATAAAGTATTTCTTCCTCATGTCCAACCTCACTCTCCCCTCTTCAGGTTTTAACCCATTCCCCTTCTCCTCTCCCTACCCCCCTGTGTCCAAAGCCCTCCCCCAGCTTTCTTGTAGCCCCTTCAGATATTGGGAGGTTGCTCTGAGCTCACCTGGGAGCCTCCTCTTCTCCAGGCTGAACAAGCCCAATCCCTCAGCCTGGCTTCCCAGGGAGGTGCTCAGCCCTCTGAGCATTTGAGTGGCTCTGCTCTGGACACCTTCCAGGAGCTCTGTGTCCTTCTGCTGTTGGGGACTCCAGAACTGGACAGGGGACTGCAGAACAGAACAGAGGGGGAGGACTTTTTTCTAATTGATTAAGCTAGCAGATTAATTATAAATCTAAGGCCCTGCCACATTGTGCTGGTACTGGTGGCTTTTGGTACCTTTTCATCACTGGCTGCTCCTTGGAATGGGTTTTTTGGGGGGGATTCTGCATCCTCCACCCTTGTACCTCACATGCTGTGAGCAGACCCATCAAGGGCTACAGGCATCTTCTCCATCCCTTTGCAGCTGATGGGTATCATGTGCTTAATAGCCTTAAAAATCTTGGTATGTTTTTCCACATTCTATCAATCTTCTGGGGAGCTGTGTTGATGCTCTAGGTGATATATAACACTTCCTTTCACTTGGAAGTCACAGTAATATTCACACAGCAAAATTTCTTAAGTAAATGTAAATAATAGTTCCATCTGTGTTTAGTAGAAAGATTATTTTAAGCTATTTTGTTGTTTAAATATTTACATGCCATCTGGCTTTGGCAATTCAGGGGGGTTTTCTGTAACGTGAGTGCACTTCTGAGGCTGCAGCATTACCAGGGAGATAAATTTCCCTTACATCTGAATCCTCCCTTTGCCACTTTGGGCACGTGCCAGCCTCTGAGCCTGCCTGGTTGCTTTTCCTATTTTCCATTAGCTCTCTGAGCCAAAAAAAAAAAAAAAAAAAAGCAGCAATACCTTCTGTGATATTTCTCCTTTTAGATGGTCTGGTTTAAAGAGCTGTTTCTCTTTTGCTTGGGGTCTCACACCCAACTCCTTCACTGCCCACAGCAGGTCAGAAATCCACCCAGCACCATCCAGTGGTGCAGATTTTGTCCTGTTGTTACTAGAAATCTGCAGTACAATAATATTCTACTAATTCATCTCTAGGAAGGCTTGAAAATAAGGGAGTTTTGTGAGTGTGAGTGCCCAAACTTTGCTGTTAGGATGAGCTTGGATGCCTTCTTGTATCTCATACACTAGTTTTATTCATCATTATTCTGTATTTTATTGGTTTTATGCCATGCTAAGTCCTGATTTTGATATTATTCTCAAAAGTACAGTAGTAGCATTAAATGTCAGGTGGCACCTTCTCTTGATTTTCACATCATTCAGCAGCAGGTGACTTCTCTTGGGTCTGGCTTTGTGCTAAGAACCTGACAGCTGAATTTTTGGGGCTTTAGCAGCTGAGTGAAGGTGAAGTGGTACAAGGGAGGGGACCATGCAGCTAACCCCTTGCCATCACCCCTGCCACTGGGGACTTGAGCATATCTCCTGGTAGGAAGCAAAGGTTAAATTAAATAACTTTGACAAGTTAGAATCATTCAGTAGTCCATGTGAAGCCTGTGTTTTCTTCTTTGGTGAATGTTTTGCCTCCACAAATATGAACAGCTAATCTGGCTTCAGCATCAGGCTTCAGATGATGACTAGGAATAATCATCAGAGGTTTGCTTATCACAATATTCCTGTAATGCCACAGGATCTTTGAGACTGCCTCAGAGAGCCCTTTGACTTGGTTCAGTTCAAAGCTGTGAGTCTGGGTTTAAATATTTCACTTTGTGGTCTTTTTCAGTCCCAGCTGCAGCATTGGACTGAGGGCAGAACATTTCTTGGGAGTTATGATACTAAAAACTATTAAAATAAGTTTCTCTGTCTTGTGTCAAAATAGGATTTAATTAAGAATTTTCTATTCACTGAAGTTCAGAGCCTTTTTGCTTCCTTAAATCCATTTATGCTGAACCTGATTCTGTTCTGCTAGAGTAGCAGGAATTGTCTTTCCTTCTTTCTCTCCCTTGCACACACGTGCAGATGCTCACTTATGCTTTCTTTCCCTCTTTAACTGTTTTTTATCTTTTCAGTGTTGTGTTTTGAATGAGTTCTTGGGTGACCTAATGTTTCTGTCATCCCTCATTTCCAGCTTTTGGCCTCCACTAGGAGAGATTATGAGAAGATTCAGGAGGAGCTGACCCGACTGCAGATTGAGAATGAAGCAGCAAAAGATGAAGTGAAAGAGGTCCTGCAAGCCCTGGAAGAATTAGCTGTCAATTATGACCAGAAGTCCCAAGAAGTGGAGGACAAAACAAAAGCCAACGAGCAGCTGACTGATGAGCTGGCCCAGAAGAGTGTAAGAGCAAGTCCTGGTTCCCAAAAGATTTCCATGAAGGAATAACACTTAGCCAGTTCAGGAATCTTTCAGCTACTGCTGCCAAGTATATTGTTTTGTTGTTTAAAAACTGGGGTAGAAAGGAAAGTGTTAAGAGGTCAATATTTGCCAAGGCTACCTTCTGTCTTCTGTCTTAATTAAACAATAAAATTAAGATCAGTCAGAAACTGCTCTGTGGAAGCTGGTGGCAAATTGTGGAACTGCTGCAACCTTTATTTTTTACATCATAACAGCAACTAAATGGAAAGTAAGAACTGGATGGTTTGTGTTTTGGTTATTTAAAACCTGTGTTATGCCAAGAGAGATGTGAAAATCTGGTTTGTGTAAATTGCAGCATTTTGTGTTTTTCCAGACTTGGCCCTGTGGAGCAGGAGCTTTATATAGATTCAGGGGTTCACAAGGAAAGAACTGAAGAAGTTCAGTTAAGAAAAATGAAGATTGGCTTATTAACTTCATGCATCTTCCTTAATTCCTTACACAAACTGAGGAAGCTGTTGTTAGCAGCTCTATTTTCAAGGAAGACTTTGTTATCCACTTCAGTAAAACAGATTACTAATAAATCCCTTTGAAAAAAAAAATATGACTTTTCTATCCTTCTATACCTCTTCCTCTGTGATTAACCTTCTTTGACATGTATTATGCAAATAAGATTCTTAGAGGATTTATTGCTTTACTAGATCTAACTTCTGCTTTTAAACCTTTTCAGAGTGCCCTGACAGCAACCCAGAGGGAGCTGGGCCAGTTGCAGGAGCTCAGCAACCATCAGAAGAAGAGAGCTACAGAGATCTTGAACTTGCTGCTGAAGGACCTGGGTGAGATTGGAGGAATCATTGGTACTAATGATGTTAAAACAGTAAGTTAGTTGTTGGTTTTTTTTATTTTATTGCTTCCTTCTCCCCAAAACCTCTTGCAATATAAAAATACTTGATGTGGGATACGTGTGACACAGCAACACTTCTGCCAGGACACTCCTGTTGAAATCCTGGCTAGAGCACAGTGTGAAATGTTGAAGAAATCTTTGCCTGGGTCAGAGATGATCAGTGTCACTGCACACAAGTACCACATTTATTCCCAGCTTGGTATTTGAGGCCAGATTACTGTGTGGATGTATTTATTAATGGGGTTACCCCCCAAAACAATACAAACATGAGCCTGCTCCTTCATTATCTGGCATGACATGGTATTCCCAGAATCTGAAGAACCCTTATTGGTGAGATTTGGTTTCTTTTTATTTGAAGTTTCTCCTAAAGCTGTTGTGTAGCTGAAGGGAACCAGCTCTCCCAAGGCAGAGCTCTGTACACATGGGCTGCCCAGGCCACCTGAATGAAAAGAGAAATTGTTTTCTGCACTCTGGTGTTTACTGCCTTTCAAGAGTTGATGGTTTCATCAGAGAGCTCACACTTCCACAGATCTTTTTGAGCAATTTTTGAAGCAATCAGTGCTTTAAAAGTACTGATTTCCAGCACTGGGGAATTTTTGCTAAGTACCATGTAAACACTGATGGGACAGTAGGACCACTTTAACCTTTCCCTATTGACTGATGAGCTTGGTGAGAAAAAACTGCAGAGGTTGATTTTCCTCTGAGGCAGGAAGGTAAGAATTGGAGTGAAGGTGGCTGAAGCAACAGAAACCCTGGTATCTGGATGTGCCTGGAGATGCTACAAACTCTGAATTTTTCCTTCTGGCTCAGTAAAGGAGGTAGCTGCTTGCTTTGTCAGACTTCTGTTGTAGGTGAGCAAAATGCTGGGCCTCAGAGAAGATATTTGTGTGGTTATTGCTGACCAGCACATCTCTGATGGAAACTTTTCCTAGCCTGGAAAATCTTCCTGCTGATGTTAATCTGATCTTATTTAAACCCACATGACAAAGAGTGACAGCAAAAACTGGCTAAGGAGTTAATTTTCTCCATGTACATCAAGTCCTTGCAGTTCATTCCATTTTCTTGCTTTTAGTTTACATCTCAGTTTTTGAGCAAGGAATTTCCCTGAGCAATCAAAGGTAAAAGAGAGTCTGTGGCTGGAGTGCTTTGAGTGGACCCTGAGCTGTTGATACCCTGCTGAAGCCCCCTTAGATCAGCAGATGCTGCAGAGGACAGGGTTCCTCTTGTCTGATCTGGTTATGCAGATGTCAGGACCACAAGACCCAGTCTTTGCTAGGTGCTACAGCAACCTCTGGTGGCCATTGTTATAGGAATTACAGGAAAAAATCTTGGAAAATGGAGGCAGGCTCTGATTAATACATTTTTAAATTGTAACTAAGATGTCAGCATTTTACAGGACAGCTGTGAGTGTACATAAGGCCAGATTGAGAAACTTTTAGATGAATGGTATCAAATTTGTTAGCAATTAGCATCTTCTCAAATTGTGTCTAATTTTGGACCAGACTGAGGGTTTGGGAAGCACTTGTGGTTTTTAGGCTGCTGGGAGAGGATACAGCACATATTTATTACCTTCCCCTTGGTACTGCTGGGAAAAAGCAAAGAGCAGATGAAGTTGCTGGCCATATGCTTGCTCCAGGAGAGCCTGCACAGCTCCTCAGAGGTTTACATGAATTAAGTATTTGAAGAAAGATGAGGAGAAAGACTTGCAAGGAAGAAGGACTGTGTTAAACCAGGGAAGGAAATGTGTAAATAGAATGATAGGAATATGAAAGTGGTTGCTTTCCTCTTCCCAGATGAGATTTCCAGACCCATGCTGGTCCTTATTGAAGAAGCAGAACCCTTCAGAAGGAAATGTCTTTAAGGAGTCCCTTGAAAATGCTCCTCAGCTTCCAGCTGCTGGACAGAAGGAAAATTTCTGGTGCTGGAAATGAGGTTTCTCCAAAATATGCTCTTGCCATGCTGGTAGGCTTGATTCCTTCAGATGCTAAACCACTAAATCCATGAAGCACACTGTGAATTCAAGCCTTAATTTCTCACTTTTGAAGCTCATCAGTGAAGTCTGTAAGAAGCAAAGTGTTGTAAGATGTTTAAAGGTGATCTGCAGGTCTGTGGGTACTCCTTGGGTGCTTCTGTGCTTTCACAGAGGCTTCTTAGCTCTGGGCAGGAGTTCCAGAGCAGGAAAACTGCTTTGCCTTGCCTTACCTGTGAGAACCACACCTTCCAGGTCACCACCTCCTGTGTCTTTAGTTAGCAGATGTGAATGGAGTGATTGAGGAGGAGTTCACCATGGCCAGGCTCTACATCAGCAAGATGAAATCCGAGGTGAAGTCTCTGGTGAACCGCAGCAAGCAGCTGGAGAGTGCCCAGATGGATTCCAACAGGAAGATGAATGCCAGTGAGAGGGAGCTTGCAGCTTGCCAGCTCCTCATTTCACAGGTATGTTGGGTCCTTCCCTCTCCCTTTGCAGCAAGGTCTCAGCTTCCTTCCTCAGGAAACCTCTGCTGGGAGAGAGAATCAGAGAATCATAGGAAGTGAGGGGTTGGGAGGGACCTTGAAGAATCATCCAGTCCAACCCTCCTGCCAGAGCAGGGTCACCTATAGCACCTATATGTTCACACAGGAACAAATCCAGATGGGCTTTGAATGTCTCCAAGGAAGTAGAATCCTCCCTGGGCAGCTTGTGCCACTGCTCTGTCACCTTTATAGTGAAAAAATTCTTCCTAATATTTATATGGAACCACCTGTGCTGGTTTATAACCATGATTTATAACCATTGCCCCTTGTCCTGTTGTCAGTCACCCTTGGGAAAAGCTTTACTGCATCCTCCTGGCATTCACCCCTTACATATTCATAAAGATTGAAGAGGTCACCCCTCATTCTCCTCTTCTCCAAGCTGAAGAGCCCCCTCAGCCTTTCCTCCTAAGTGAGATGTCCCACTCCCTTATGAGAAATGAGGGAGCAGAGTGATGTTTCCTCTGTCTGTTTTGCTGCTTTCTTCTCTCTTTTCCCTTTCCTCCCCCTCAATGTTTTTCAGCACATTGTGTGGCCAGATTGTGTCTTGCTGTAGATCTCAAAATGGTTTTGATGGCATAATAATTGAAAATCCCCCTCAGGGTGATTTCTTCAGCATGAATTTGGTATTTTGTGCCTTCACTTTAAAAGCAACCAGTTAGTCTTAGACAACCTGGAGCAAGGATATCTCTTGCCCTGCAGCAGGATGATTTTAGTAAGTGATACTTTATAAAGCTGTAGCTGGAAGTGTGATTCTTAGTATTACAGGGAGGCTGGAGAGTTTTGGCTGTCCAGAAATGATAAATATAATTTTCATCCTGTCTTTAAGTAGACCCTGGCCTGGCATGGCCTCATCCTGCCAGCCTGCACTGCTCCCTTGCCTTGGGAATTTGCATTAGAAAAGCAGATTAAGGCTTGGCTTTGTGGGGTGGGTGCTGCTGCTGGCAGGAGAGGAGCAGGAGGTAGCTCTGGGGTTGGTGTTTTTCCCCTTACACTGTAAGGGGCCACACAGGAGTCACAGAGAGCTTCAGTGTCACCAACGTGACCATATGGTTGTCCTCAGTACCTGTCTGCAGGTTTAGGAGTCGAGAGACTTATCCAAGTACTGGGTGTTCAGATGGTGAATAAACCAAAAAGAAATGCTCTTAACCCAGGGCATCACCTTGCCTTGGCATTTGGGAGGTTCTGAAAGTAGGTGCATGTTGAGGCCCACCTGTGGGAAGAAGCCAAATGATTTTATGCTTAAAATCTTGGTAATAGGCAAATGCACCTTATCTGTAAAGCCAAAATTTGCAAAAACAGTTCAGGAGGGGTTCAGAGACACCAAGCCTGGCAGAACTTAGTCCTGAGGCCTTGCAAACTCAGTACAAAGCTGAGTTGCTGACAAAGCCATATCACAGCACTTGAATTCCTAGGAACAAGTCATGGTACTCACATCTCATTGCTGTTCCCCTTCTCTTTCAAGCATGAAGCAAAGATCAAGTCCCTTACAGACTACATGCAAAACATGGAGCAGAAGAGAAGGCAGCTGGAAGAGTCCCAGGACTCTCTCAATGAAGAACTTGCCAAGTTACGTGCTCAAGGTACAGCACTGGCTCTTGTGACCATCATTTCTTTCACCTGCTGTAGCTTGGAACATTCAGGCTTGGCTGAAGGATCCTGTGTAAAGCAGTCCTACAACATTTTATTCTCTGTTCAGTGCTTTGCTGTGAAGACATAAAATTGGGAATAATCAGAATATTTAACTCACTGCACTTCCTTGTAGCACTTCAGATAAAACCAGGACTCTCCCTTTCAGCCAAGTCCTTTCATAAAATGCAAAGAAACTGAAGTCTCCCAAAGCAGAGAATGAAATCCTCACAAGGAGGACTGTGATAGATCAGGTTATAACGTGACACAGGTAGGTTGAGAAGGTCCTGGGGGGGCTGAAAACAATGTGAGGTGTTAGGAAAGGAAAAGAGACTTTGGGCAGTGTGGTCACAGCTTGGGTCCTGCACACCAGGGCTGTTTCTGCCCTTCCAAAGCTGTCTCCCCTGATCCCACTGCCTCTGCAAAGAGAGGAACTGGTTGTTTGGGTTTTTTTAATGGCTGGAGGTATCTCATCCTGGAACCATGCTGTTAATTCTCAACTGTCTCCAATTTGAAACAGAGAAAATGCACGAGGTCAGTTTCAAGGATAAGGAGAAGGAACATCTCACCCGGCTGCAGGATGCAGAGGAGATGAAGGTAGGATGGGATGTGGCACTTTCAGAGGGCCTTCCTCAGTGAGATCAGGTGTTTATCTGGTAATCAGAGTGTAATTCTGTCTGCCTGTACAGTGTGTGCTTTTAGAAGACCTTTCCCCCCTCTCAGAATTGCCACCTTCTGATAGAAAACCTGACCTCATGTAACTGTACATTTGAAATTAGAGACCTTGCTCCTTTTGAGGGTTGACCAGGTGAAGGAAAAAGGTGAGTTGTAGCCTGGGCATCTGAGGTTAGAGTCTGCTGAGCCCTGTGAGCTGAGCCAGCATCAAAGAGGAGAGAGGTTCAGTGGAGTGTGTTTGCTGAAGTGGATGTCCCAGGGTTCCTCAAATCACACAGATGGGGAAATGAAATATCAGAGCATCCATAGCTGAGAACAGGTTTGGTATGTGATGGAAAAATTATGTTGATGGATCTCAGTGTTACTAATTTTTTGCCAGGGGAGCTCCACTGAAAGTCAATTTTCTAAGCAGTGAATCATGATCCTGGGCTTGATGTAATTTAGATACTAAAATTTTATTTAAAAAGAGGCTAGGTCACTTTCCCAAATCACTTGGCAAGAACTCTGTCTATCTCCTAGAAATAATAGTGAAATATAACCCTGTTTTGTGGTATTATCTTCTTTCTTTGGAATGCAAAGAAGTGTGAGAAAATGTGCAAGTTTTGTTCCTGATGGAGTTGCAAATTGCATCAAAGGAAAAATTGAATTTTGATAGTGGTAGAGGGTAGTGGGAGAGATTTGTCAACTTCACAACTTTTACCTCCCTTGTAATAAATTAAGTTACTAAAACAGTTGTGCAGTTACTCCCTTCAGATGAGAGGGAAAAAAAGCATCTTAAGAGATGCAATGAGTTCTTCTCACTACTTGAGATGTATCTAATCCTCAAATTTAAATAACAGGGCTGTGGCTGAACAGTTCTCAGAGGGGGAGGGTGTTTTGGGTTTTGATTCTGTCACAGGTGGAGGCACAACATTTGCTTGGTGAATAAACAGGTGAAATAATTGAGGACTGGGAAAACCAGTGCACTGGGTGTGCTGAGACCCTGGCTCTCACATATGGTAGTTTTGGGAAGAAAATGAGGAGAAATGGGTGTACATCTGTTGCTAAAACCTGTCTGATTGAAATGCTTGGCTGAATAGATGCAGGGTTTTGTAATCACAGAAAGATCTCCGAGGTAGATTCCTGAATTAACCTGATCTGATCAGCTTTGGTGAAATCCAGCAGGATGGGGTGGTGTAGCTGACCCCTCAGGAGGAAGCTGAGCTGGGAATTCTCTGGTTTTTCTGTTCCCTGGTTTTTCACTCTGCAGAAGGCACTGGAGCAGCAGATGGAGACTCACAGGGAAGCCCACCAGAAGCAGCTGTCCAGGCTGAGGGATGAAATTGAAGAGAAGCAGAAAATAATTGATGAAATCAGAGAGTATGTTCACTTACTTCATCACTTTGTTCCTGTCCTGTGACACTGGAGGGATGGTTGGGGGTTGGTTCTGTTCCTTTAATTGATGTCTCTAAATCTCAGTGTCCTACAGAAGTGGTGTCCTTACGTGCAGCAACCAACCCTCTAATTATCTGGCACAGTGGATTTTAGTTCTTTATTGGGGAGCTTTGACAAGTCCATAAAATTATAGAGAGGAAAAGGAAAGATATTGGTACCCCTGCAGGTCAGTGGGGAGGAGAACAGCAAAGTAAAGGTTTTGAGGGACAGCTGCCAGTCCTGCCACAGCTTCTGTGAGTTTGGGGGACTCAAATATGTCCCACTTTCACACCCTTGATATTTCTTCCTGACACAGCAACTCTGTTAGTCAGATACTCCAGCACTTGAAAAACAGAAAGCTTGCAAGACCAGTTTGTGGCTTTTAAGATAAAAGAAGTAAGCCACTGAACTGAATTCTTCAGCATTTCAAAATATTATTCTTCAGATTCTTTACCCTTAATATACTTCAGAATTTTTCAGTAGAGACTTAGAGCTTCACTTTCTCTAACCTCATGGTGCTGGTGGATATTTACCCCTGGTTTATGGGCTTCAGGACTGAGCTGTAGTGACTTTTTCTTTCATATTCCAGTTTGAATCAGAAGCTGCAGCTGGAACAAGAGAAACTGAGTGCTGATTATGATAAATTAAAAATTGAAGACCAGGAGAGAGAAATGAAACTGGAAAAGCTCATGTAAGTCAACACTTCTCTCATCTGGTGTCCTTGAGTATGGTGACACTTAGTGTGTCCCCAGGAAATGTCCTAGTGAGAAGCATTTGTGTTGAAATAATCACACTGAAAATACAGTTTCAGTAACAAAACCAACATGCAGTAGTAATATATGAGTACTCCACATTTTTATATTGTAGGTCTTTATATTGGGTTTGACACTTGGAAAAACAATTAGATTTAATTTGATAAAATAGCAAAATTAAATGCCTCATTCCTTATTGTGCAGCAAAAACAAACAAGGAAGAAGTTAGGGTTCTTGGGTGGGTTTTTATGGTGTTACATTTTAAGTAACAAATCAGGTGCCTGAGATGAGATGCCTGATAGATGAGATGCCTTTCCTGAAAATAAGGGAGAAAAAATTTCTGTGTGGACACAAAACATTAAGATAGTGACTCAGCCATTCCATGTGAGAAAGCTGCATATTTGGGACAGTCAAAAGCATAATTACAGATTCAAAAGAGCTGCACAATTTGCTCACATCTGCAGATGTTCTACTCAAACTGAATGCTGATTGATTCTCTTCTGTCTGACATGACTTCAGCAGTTTTTATTTGTGTTTAATGTTGTGATCTTTTTAGACTGCTTAATGATAAAAGGGAACAAGCAAGAGAAGATCTTAAAGGGCTGGAGGAAACAGTGGTATGTCTTAATTACATTTTATTGAACTTTATTCCTCTAGGTCTCCATCACTGGTGTATCACTGAAACAGTTGTATCTGTGCCCAAGAAAACACCCAGTTTATATTAAGTGTAGGCTTCATTTGTGCATTTAGCCAAATAATGACATTGAAAGTTAAATTTTAGCATTAAATGCTGTTACTGTTGCTTCCTGTAAGTTATCACTGTCAAGTCTACTGGTGCTCTGTGTCACTGGCCTAAAATTAAATGTAATTTTAAATTTAAAAATTAGGCATCTAGTGACTGCATGGTCAGTTGGAGTTTATTACTGAAGCTGAGCTATTCAGGTCCTTGCAGCTTTGGCTCCTGATGGCTCCCCAGACATTAGCCTTGTAAAAATAAACTCATGGGAGGGACAGATTTAATCAGCTTTCAGATACCCATCAGATATCTGTAGAGCTTGCATGAAGACTTTGTTTGCCCTGTACACTGCACCAGTAAGGCAGCTGGAAAGCAGGGCTGGGCAGGATGATGCCATCAGCTTGCAGAAACCCAGCTGGTATTGTGAGTAAACATTGCTGAACTATCTTGCATTCAAATTTTATTTCCTTTGTTAGAATTTTCATAATTTCTGCAGCAGGAATGAAAAACCAAGCACAGAGAGGGACAGGAACACAAAAGCCATCAAAGGCCAAATGTCGCTCATCCCTGCCCATGGGTATGGGAGGCAGCAGGCAGGAACATCACTGTAAATAAATCACAGTAAAATCATATATCAGCTCAAATCTGAGGTGAATTTTTTCAACCAGAGTATCCAGTGTCTCTTACTGGTTTGTGCTTTTTATTTTGATTTTGATTCCAGGCAAGAGAACTTCAGACCCTTCACAACCTGCGCAAGCTCTTTGTTCAAGACCTCACCACCCGGGTTAAAAAAGTAAGAGCATCCTCTTTTCAACCAAAGTCTTCTCTTTTTGCAGTATTCCTATGATTTACTGGAAGCCTTTAGTTCATGTTGTTACAAAATGGGCTCATGTCTCTTTTAGTAATGGTGAGTAATAAGATTAAAACTTTCCTGGTGTTCATTACTTGGCATTTGAACCTAATTGATTAAGGACAATTTGTTTTGGTAAGGGAAATGAACCAATCCAATTCAGTTCAGTTCCAAAATGCTTTGAGGTGGTGTTAACAGGTACCAGAAATTATTAAATATAACTTGCACAAACCTTTGCTATACTGAAAGCTCTGGCCCTTTCTTTCCATGGGCTTCTGACCAGTCAGCCTTCTCCTGACAAAAATCTTTTGCAAGAATTAAATATGTTTTTAACTGCTGAAGAAGTTAAGCATAAATAGTCAAAGGCTTCACAAAGCTTTTCAGTCTTTTAGGGTAGCTTTGGGGAAGAGTTTCTATACTTTATTTTTTTTAAGGGTGAAAATGCCTACTACAAACAAAAATCTTCCAGGAGTTAAAAAAAAGGGAAATTAGGTTTTCCCACCAAAATCTATGATTTTCCTATTCATAATTCTTCTGTAAGAATAGTTTATTTTTTGTGTAACAGGGAATGTGGCTCTTAACTATCAAATGAACAGGTAAAAGAAATATTTTTTTTAATCTGGGGCTCTGGAAGACTTTTCTGCCTTGGGGAATCTTAAATTGAGAAAAGACCTGAGCTTCCCCTCAGGTTTCTGCCTGGCTTTGCTGAGTGCTGCAAATCTCTGTGCAGAGCGTTGAGCTCGACAGCGACGATGGAGGTGGAAGTGCTGCCCAGAAACAGAAAATTTCCTTTCTTGAGAACAACCTGGAACAGCTTACAAAGGTTCACAAACAGGTAAGGGCTTTCCTTTCTTTCCCTTTCCACTTTCCACTTTCCCCTTTCCCCTCTCCCCTTTCCCTTTCCCCTTTCCCCTTTCCCTTTCCCTTTCCCTTTCCCTTTCCCTTTCCCTTTCCCTTTCCCTCTCCCCTCCCCTCCCTCCCCTCCCCTCTCCCTCCCCTCTCCCCTCCCCTCTCCCCTCCCCTCTCCCCTCCCCTCTCCCCTCTCCCTCTCCCCTCTCCCTCTCCCCTCTCCCCTCTCCCCTCTCCCCTCTCCCCCTCTCCCTCTCCCTCTCCCCTCTCCCCTCTCCCCTCTCCCCTCCCCCTCTCCCTCTCCCCTCTTCCCTCTCCCCTTTCCCCTTCCCCTTTCCTCTCCCCTTTCCCCTTCCCCCTTCCCCTTCCCCCTTCCCCTTCCCCCTTCCCCTTCCCCCTTTCCCCTTCCCTTCCCTCTCCCCCTTCCCCTCTCCCCTCTCCCCTCTCCCCTCTCCCTCTCCCCTCTCCCCTCTCCCCTCTCCCCTCTCCCCTCTCCCCTTCCCCTCTCCCTTTCCTTTCCCTTTCCCTTTCCCTTTCCCTTTCCCTTTCCCTTTCCTTTCCCTTTCCCTTTCCCTCTCCCCTCCCCTCTCCCCTCCCCTCTCCCCTCCCCTCTCCCCTCCCCTCTCCCTCCCCTCTCCCCTCTCCCCTCTAACCTCTCCCCTCTCCCCTCTCCCTCTCCCCTCTCCCTCTCCCCTCTTCCCTCTCCCCTCTTCCCTCTCCCCTCTTCCCTCTCCCCTTTCCCCTTCCCCTTCCCTCTCCCCTTTCCCCTTCCCCCTTCCCCTTCCCCTTTCCCCTCTCCCCTCTCCCTCTCCCCTCTCCCCTCTCCCCTCTCCCCTCTCCCCTCTCCCTTCCCTCTCCCCTTCCGCTCTCCCCTTCCCCTCTCCCCTTCCCCTCTCCCCTTCCCCTCTCCCTTCCCTTTCCCCTTTCCCCTGTCCCCTTTCCCCTTCCCCTTCCCCTTGCCCTTGCCCTTCCCCTTGCCCTTCCCCTTGCCCTTGCCCTTGCCCTTGCCCTTGCCCTTGCCCTTGCCCTTCCCCTTGCCCTTCCCCTTGCCCTTCCCCTTCCCCTTCCCCTTGCCCTTGCCCTTGCCCTTGCCCTTGCCCTTGCCCTTCCCCTTCCCCTTCCCCTTCCCCTTCCCCTTCCCCTTCCCCTTTCCCTTTCCCCTTCCCCTTTCCCCTTCCCCTTTCCCCTTCCCCTTTCCCCTTCCCCTTTCCCCTTCCCCTTTCCCCTTCCCCTTTCCCCTTCCCCTTTCCCCTTTCCCTTTCGCCTTTCCCTTTCGCCTTCCCCTTCCCCTTCTTCTTCTCCTTTTCCCTCCCCTCCTCTCTCCTTCCTTCCAGTTCCTAGTTGCTATTAAAACAAAAGCTATTGTGTCTTTTTCACTGATTAACAGTAAATTCATCTGAAAATTCAGCTATGGGGAAAACTTTACCTGTATCACTGCTCTGTAGTATTACAAATTACCTTTTTTTTAATAAAAAAAAAAAGTACTCCTTAGTGTAGTATTATATATACCTTAAATACATCTATATATGTATAATACATATACATATAAATACATATACATATAAATACATAAATATACCTTAAATACACTTACTATGTGGCACCTCATTAGCTAAAAGTGTTTTTTCCTGCCCATAAATGTGCCCTTCATGTCAGAAGCAGCAGTGCTGAGCTCTGTCCCACTGCCCAGGTGCAGATCCTTTTGGTTTCATTTCTGGGCAGAGCCATAGCAGCATCCAGTGCAGTTTGCTGAATCTGTTATTGGTGAGACCAAACCTTCCCTGAGAGCTCTGGGCATTCCTGGGGAAGTGCAAAGAAAAAGCAGGACCCTGACAAGTGTCCACTAAGGTTCAGTATTTTGAGATTCTCAGTGAACAGATGGTTTAAAGACCTAGTTTCTAAATGTGGAAATGGGGACGTGTCAGGAGTGCCTTTCCTTTTACTCTTTTGCCCTTTTTTGCACTCAATTCACACATTTTTATAGCACTCATCAGTGTATATTTACTCAAAACCAACTAGGAGCCCAAGTCTCCTAAGAAACTTAAAGGAAAAAATGGAATTGAGCTCAACCTGAGTGTGATATCACCCTGCTCTTATTTCATATCAGAACTATTTGGTTGAACAAAGGTTCAGCACGTGCAAAAAGCACATTGTGACAGGGTTTTTTAAGCTTTGTGTTTTCATCTGGCACTGAGCCTGGACCAGCAGGTGTAAAACATTCTGATTGTCAAACATGTGAGTGTTAGGGCATGCTGTTGCTTCATTGTATTATTAATGTGGTAGTTAGACCACTTTCTTTTATTCAAAAAAAAAAAAAAAAAAAGAAGAGTCAGTCCTTGGGAAGAGTTTTCTGTTGATTTTTAGCAGTGGTGTGACCAGTTCAGTGGGAGTTGTCCTGGATTTTCTGTTTGCCTCTGGTTTTTATATATGAAAAAACCAATCCTCTCTTTTGGCCAGTGTTGCATGGAAAAGTTCATGTGTTCTCCTGCCAATCAGATCTCCCTGAGATAAAATTTTACCAAAATCATTGCTGGAAGAAACCTCTTCCTTTCATCCAGAGCAGACAAGGTGTGAGGAGGCACCAGGGGCGTTTTCCCGCTGTCCTTGTCCGAGCACCTTTCCGGGAGAGTCCCAAGGGTTATTTTTGACCCCTCTTTTGTTCCAGCTGGTACGTGATAATGCAGATCTTCGTTGTGAGCTTCCTAAGCTGGAAAAACGACTCCGAGCTACGGCAGAGAGAGTCAAGGCCCTGGAGAGTGCACTGAAGGAGGCCAAGGAGAACGCCATGCGGGACCGCAAGCGCTACCAGCAGGAGGTGGATCGCATCAAGGAGGCTGTGAGAGCCAAAAACATGGCACGGAGAGCACATTCTGCTCAGATTGGTAAGCTCAGATAAAGGGTTAGGAGTTCCTCACATCATAGTTGGGCTCTTTGCTCAGGTTTGGATGGAGAGAGCTTTGGAAGCAGCAGTTTGGGGCAAAGCACGGGGGCTGCTTCTCCTCTGCTGCTCAGGAGTCTTCATTTCTTAATAGAAAGTGCCCCCACCTGAAGTTTAAAGCTCCCCTGCTATTTAACTCAGTAAATAAATGGTATAATGGGTCTTGTGTGCTCTTCTAGTGACCTGAAAACTTGTCTCTTGAAATTAGGCTCTCACTTTCTTCCTCCTCCCCCATATACTCTGCTTTTGCTCTTTCCTTGCCTTTCTGGACCTTTCCCTTCCTCTCTTCTTCCCTTGTAACTCCTCCTTTAGCTTTCATTTGAGCTGTGTAGCCTCCAGAACCTTCCTGTGGAATTCAAGTGTGGTACAAGCTGGATGCCTGCCTGCAAGCAAACAGTGTTTAAGATGGGGCAATTTTTGCAAAGATTTGTTGGCATTACTGGAGTAGGAGGATGATGGGTTGGATGGTGTCTTAAAAACCTGTGAAGTTATCAGGCAGCTCACAATGGTTCCTGCTGTATGCTGCTTCTCCTAGGAACTCTGACAGCTTTGCCTTGGCATCTTCTGCAATGATATAGTCAAGTGGGCCTAGAAATAGTCAAGTAGGCCATGGAAGGTCCATCCCTGACCACCAAGGGGGTCATGACTTCCCTCTGCTGTATGGATAGACCCCAATTTTGGCAGAGATGAGGGGAATGCAGGGGGGAGCTGAACAGCTGGATGGGTTTGCTGCCTGAGGGGATGCTGTGTCCACAGAGCTGGATTACAGATTCCTCTGCCAAGCCCAGCTCCTTGGGTGGAAACAGTGGGTTTGTTGGAGGGGAGAAGGTGAGGTGGGAAAGCTTGTGTGAAATCTCAGTGTCTTGTTTGCTTCCCTCCTCTCTGCAGCCAAGCCCATCCGCCCGGGTCATTACCCTGCATCTTCTCCAACTGCTGTCCACGCCATCCGTGGGGGAGGGATGTCCAACTCCAGCTACTATCACAACACCAAATAGACAAGAAGTAAGGCACAAGTAACTTACTCATCTCTTCTTTCATCAATCACCCTGTTTTCTTACATTTCACTCTTCCTTTTGGAAAACCCAGAGTATTTTTTTTCTAATTTTAGAATAATCATCACTTGGCTGATGATTTAGCTGTGAAAATGAGTACTGAAGTGGGGAGTGCCTTGCTAAAATGCTTTGCAAACTGATGATAAGTATGATTTTAATGACTTACCAGTTAAAAATGTTAGAATCAACTAAATCTGCACTGAAATCCATACACAGAGGTGTGAAACTCATGTAGTAAAAATAGAGATCCAGATGTTCCTTCTCCCAGTATAGTTTTCTGCTTTCTGTAACATGAATGTGTTTCAGTGTTGAGATATTCCAGCCTGGGACAGGGATAGAGCAGCAGCACAGAGCTCTCCAAATTGCAGTGTCACTGTTTGGCACACTTCACTTTTGTTTCTTTTGCTTTGCACTCTTACTCAGCTCTCTTCAGACAAAAAATGTAAATATTTTACTTTATTACAAGGGCTTGGAGGGTTTCTTTTAAGCAAAAAAACTCATCCTGGCAAGATGAGCAGCACATGAGACTGCTTCTTGTATCCTACCCTCCCACTTACTTATTTAATACTTGTTATTTCTGCAGTATTTTATGTCTGCTACTATTTTAGGTGATAACTTCATGTTCCAGGCATACTGAGAGTGTGATGGGAGTGAGTGGCTGTGGAAAGCAGCCAGTGGTCTGTGAAGTTGTCCCTCCAAGTTTGGCTTTTTTCTCCTCCTGAGGATTAATTCTTTCTAACAACTCTCTTCTGATAGAATGTGGTTTCCTTTAGGCACTCTGCATTCTTGGGCTTTTTTTTTTTTTCTTTCTCTTTGGTGAATGTTTCATGTCATGCCTGCATGCAAACCATCATCCATCACCTCACACTGGAGCTGTTATTGTGTTGCAAGGATTGTTTCTGATCATTGTGTTTTCCATGAGCCCTGTAGCTGCAAGCAACATATTTTCAGCTGTGGATGAATCAGGGCAAGTCCTTGCTGAGGTTTTTTGTGCATTAGCTCATTCAGAGCTGAAACTGGCTTTTCCATCTCAAGAGTGAGAGAGCCTCTGTCTGTCTACATAGTTGCATTCCCACCTCTGTGAAAGGGAAAAGAGCACCATACAGAGGCATGTCAAGTATTTCCAAATGGAGATCCTAGCTGCTTCTGTGGGGAAAAAAAAATGCTGCTACCTGCCTGAACTGGGTGGGCCTTTAATAAACCATCTGCTCTGTAATGAAGTGTCAGCCTCAAACAGACCACACATTAGGTGTAGGCACATGTCAAGTGAACAACTGCAAGGTAATAAAAGTTATTAAGGAAAGGCACTTCAAACCAGATGGGTGGATAACAAGAGAGGGCTTTGGAAGTCAACAGAAAGCAGTCAGAAGGCACAGAACACCTCTTGGATGCTTCAGCAGTGGAGCTGGAGATCTGAAGGTGGTGGAGGTTGAGCAGATTCAAGCCCCACTTGGAACATGTTGCAGAGGAGCTCCTGGGCAATGGGGGTGGAGGAGAAGAGGATGGAAGATTTTAAACAGAGTAAACATATGGATTTATGGTTTCTGAAAACATTAGGAAAAAATGTTTCTGCAAACTAAATAGATGTGCTACAGGTTGGAATGGAGCCACTGTAGAAGTCTGTATGAGGGGGCTTTTTTCTTAATTGGCAGTAATGCTCCTTTGTGGCTTTTAGTGCTGTAATTTCTGTATTCCTTGAGTTTGAGTCTAACACCTGGGGGTGTCAGGGGTCTCCTCTTGGCAGTGTAACTGGGTTGGACTTGAGGATCTTAAATGTTTTTTCTAGCTAAAGTGATTCTAGGAGTCTCTATTATATGTAAAGCAACATTTAGAAATGCTGGGGGAGTCAATTATCCTTGTGGGTCTCATTCAACTCAAAATATTCTATGGTTCTGGTCTCTGATTACCACTTCAGAGAGCATTATTTTAGGCTCTATAATCAGTTTTTTAATTCAGTCAAGCTGGGGTTTTTTGCATGTCTAGAAAGATATCTTGAAGGTGTAGTAAACTAAGGCCAGCAGTGATGAAACAAGGTCAGTTCTCATCATTTTGGATCCTTCAGTTAAGATTATTGGCAAATTGCAACTATTTGGCTGCCAAAGGAGTTTGAGGGTATCAGAGAAACCTGAATTCTGAGCTCATTGCATGAAAGCCCAGGGGCCTGAGTAAGAGTGTCGGTAAAGTTACTACTTGTGCAGGGAAAATTCAGTCCAGATTGTGTCCATAATAGCTCTGAGACATTTCTCAGCTCTGCAGAATCACTCCTTGCTTTGGAATGGCTCAGTTCTGCACAGCCAGAATGAGAGGAGAACTTCTTTTTATCTTCATTTAACAGCAGTGGAACAAAGGTGGGGGTTCTATATAAATGTTTGCTGTCAAGTTACATACTCTGTCTCTGGAATGAAAATTTTATACCAGGATGAGGGGTAATTTATCTTCCACTCATTCATTATTCACAGTAAAGATAAGAGACACTTAGTGCTGTTAGGTTGGGCAGTGATTATGATTTATTAACCCAGCAGCCTACCCCACAGGAACAGCCAGGGTTGATTTTGCTGGTTTTATGAAGTTTATTGGTAAAATCTCTTGTGCAGAGCTGGGTGAGCCTCTGAGGCTAATCAGGACAAAACTCAGACTTTGGCCAGTTTGGGTAACATTGCCTAGGTGCATGAAGGAAGGAGATGATTTTTACCCCAGGAGTGGTTTCTGCTCTGTTTGCTGACTCTGAACAATAGCAGATGGGAGAGAAAAAAATGTGGGTGTTGATGAAATGTGGTCCTGAAATTGCAACTTGTCAGTAGCTGGCTGAAAGAAGAGACTCAGGAGGCCAAGGAGTGTCTGCAAATCTCTACAAGATAATTCCTCGGTCTACGTGGCAGGTGGTTTTGCAAAGTCAAGGATAATATTCAAGTTTTTCAAATAACACTTGGAATTAGAAAAGCAAAATCTACAGAATCTTGTTTTGCTTTAGGTAGGAATAAAAAAAAAAGAGGGTGAAGGTAAGGATGTTAAAGGGATGAGAATTAAGAGTTAACTACAATTCCCTCTGTTAACTTAGGGTCAATTTAAAAACACTGATGCATTGATAGTTATGGATTCATTTATAACTTGATCTTCAGTGGAAAAGTTTTTTTTTAATAACTCTACAAGAAAATGCTTGAGGAAAATGCCTCTCTCTTTGTAAGGCTGACCTTGTACTAGCTAATTTAAAAAATACTCCCAGTTTCTTACGTGTTTCTATTCACTTGTATGTGGCTTTCCATTTCTTATGAGAAATGGGGGTGGGGGAAATTCAAAACTAAGAGTTTTTAAAAGTTTGTTTTTCAAATGTTTTATAAGCAACTGTAAATCCCCTTTGTACTTGGTAACATCTTGAACTTTGCTTCTGGATGGAATTGCAATTAAATTAGTAAGACAGATTCCTGTATAATATGCATAAATGTTATATAAAATATGTATAGTGTATTTTATAATATCACCAGGATATAATAGGAAGTATTTTTATGTATTTCTTTAAACACATTTTACAATATATATATATATTTGCATGTGTGTGTATATATACAAGGAAAGCACCTCTCTGCCAGGAGACCTATAAACCAAGAATATTGTTTAGGATTTGTATGTTTTAAGCCTTTTATAACAAGCTTTCATAATGAGTTTTTTATAATGAGTTTTCAAACTCAGCTGCAGTTACTTTCCTTTATTTGCTGTGGAAGATGTGCTTGCATCTGCTGATCAGCATCTCCAAGTGCTGACCAGTGGAGGGGAAAATCCCATTAAAAGAGCAGAGAGATACAAGAGGCCTGGCAGGAGGTTTAGATAGTGCTTAGGATGTGAGAGGCTGTTTAAGGCAAGACAAAACACTGCTGCAGGTAGCAAAGATGAATTTCATCAAGAGAATATTTTCATTATGGCTCTGCCAACATGTGAGGTGGGAAGATAGAGCAGACAGAATCCCCCTGCAAGGCTTAGTAAGCAAACCCCTCCTTTTAGGAGTTGCTGAAGATGTGCTGTGTGTGATTCTTGTTCCATCACTACCAGGGTGGCTTTTGGGCTGCTGTGCATCCCCTTTGCTTTGCCATGGTGCACACCTCTGCTCTCCAACATCCCCTAATGTTCATTCCCTCTCTCGCTCTCTTTTGACAGGTCAGTTCCACTTAGCATGTTAAGGACTGTCATTAAGTCACTAGTTTCTTTTTTCCCCCTCTTCAACCTGATCCACATCCTTCATCCTGCGCTTCCTACAGCCCTCGGCACTGCACTGGTCCCAGGTATTTTGAGCTTCGTAGGATCTCCACGTGTACAGAAGTGTTCAGCTCAACTCTTCTACAGATACTTGTACAATGTATTTAACATTTACCCAGTAAGGATAGCAAGTCTGCCACTCAGAATCTCACTGACTGCATTTGACCCCTTGGCGCTGGTTAGGTTGGGGCTTCGACACCCAGATTGATGCTTTCTGGAAGTCCTCTGTTGCATCAGTAAATCCTGACTTCTGGCATCAAAAGAATTAATGATTCAATGACCAAGTGCCATCAAAGGCAGGTGATTGTGCTCTGTCATGACTGATTTACTGTATAATATACATATTATTTTATATTTTTAGGGGATGAAAATGTGCTGCTATATGGTTTAATTTTACTGCTTACATTTTCAGAAGTAAATTTCCCCAAAGAACCATTTGTAATATCCTGATTAAAAACCTTTGGACTGTACAAAATAACCTTTATTGCAGTACCTGGTAAAGATCAAACGGGATGCAGAGAAATCTGTTAGTATAGATCTAAGTTTTGCAGTTTGGTAGTTCCATGAATATATCTGTGTGACCTATCTCTAAAACTCCAAACCGCTCTGCTTGTAGTTCTCCCGACAGTGGTGGGTTTTCCTGGAGTGTGGTGGCTAGCCCTGTGTTTGTAAGAGTTGTTCTTGATGCAAGTTTGAAGGCTTTCAGAATGCTGTGGAAATCTTGTCTTGGAAAAAACTGACAAGCATCACTCCCCTTCCCCTTCCCCTCCCTCCCTCCCCACATGCCTTCAGCAAGCCCTGATCTGTTCACACCGGAATTCCGATGCTGGAACGAACAGACTCAAAAAGCCAAATCCTCCAAAGCCTTTCGACTTCTACCTTAAAAAAATAAGCAGCCCAAAAGGAGGTGAGAGTTGTATACTCGAGCTGTCCTTTGCAGACCAAATTTTGGGAATGAGTTTGGTGGGAGGTGAGGAGCTTATTGCAAAGGAAAAAGAACGTTTCTATCGGTTCCGACACGCGAGTCGTCCCACGCTCGTGTGGCAGGGAGGAAGGATGAGTCTGCTCGCCTTCCTTGGATCCCTTTTTTTCCTGCCAGACTGAAAATCTCCATCTTCTCAGCAAGGGGGCACTGGAATCGTTCTGTGAAGGTTCCTCTGGCAGGCAAGACCCTGCTGCTCCTCCTCCCTGCCCACCGCTTCTCCTCCTGGTCCAGGCGCAGAGTTGGAAGGATGTGTGGAAGGTCCCGGCCCAGCATAGCTTTCTAGTCTTGTTTTGCAGATGTTTGCTCTTATTTGAGATTGGTTTTTAAATTATTATTATTTCTGAATGTGTTTGTTTGTAGAGGTAGAGCTACTTAGTTCATGTAGAGTGTATTGAAAGATTATGAATTGACTTGATCTTTTTTTTCTACTGAAATTATTGAGGTTGATGCAAAGTAAGTTGGACTTAACTTTTTTTTTTCTTCTTTTTTTAATGTTGCACTATTTTGGGGAGTATTTTGCTAAAAATATTTAATGAAGTTGCAATTTTGCATGTATTTAATTTATTTTGTATTTTCCAAAGTTTTATATTTTTCTTTCTTTATGTGCATGTGCACTGCCAGATAAATGAACTGTGAACTTGCCATATGCAATCTTTAATAAAATCACTAATTCAGAACTACTCTGTGCTATCTTAGCAGCTCTTCAGAGCTGAAATTTCTACCAGGAACTAATGAGCCTCTTGTTTTGGTTCTAAACCACTTGTCTTGGAACAGATAGCAAGCTCATTTGCTGTCAAAGATTTTGTATTGTAGCAAAGCTTTTTGTTCTGTCTCTCAAATTCCAAGTTCTGTCTGGAAGTGTGTTGTGGATGCAGCATTAGCTTAAAAAAACAACCCTGTATTAAGTTCCTCTCAGCATTAGTTCTGTCTCCAGTTAGGAGAGTTCTCTCCAGCTTGAGTAACAAGTTAGCTTTGAGATCTCTTAGTTGTGCTGGTGCTGATCAGCCAGTCAGTTCACCTAATTAAAGCAATTTTAAGTTTCTCCAAGTTAACTTTTACATCAAGACTGTTGGAGGACTTTCTGTAACTGCTGAGAAGATGCCACAGGCTCAAATCCTCAAAAAGAGGTACAGAATAGACTCAATTGAAAGTGATTAATTATGTCTAATTGAACATTCTCTGCTTTATAGATAGGTTCTTGTTTTCCTACTTTCATGTTTCTTGTTTTCCTTGTAAACCTATTTTCATTAAGCAACTTAAGTTTGTCTTGTGTTTTGTGTATCCAACTTTTGTACCATTTGGAGGTCTGACCCATTTTCTTTGTAGAACTGCAACCCACAAATCTGCTCTGCAAAGAGCAAAGTCTGTCTCCTATTTCCACAACTTGCTGCTCTCTCACTTTCTTTGCTCTTTGAATGTTGTGTTCTGCTTATTCCAGGTTCATTTGAAAGTTGAGATTTGTAAAATTCAATTTCACATCCCAAGTGCCACTCATGGGACAACTTTTGGTGGCAATTCTGTTCACAAATGGAAAACGTACTTCAGATGGAACTAAAGTGCATATTGTTCTTCTTGCTGGTAATTAAACATCCTTCCTGCTCGTTTGAGCTGCTCTTAATAATACAGTCAGGTATCTTCTGTTTGTCCTTGAGTTCGTGTTCCATCAATTTGTTTTCTCAAAAGCAAGGGAAGTTTTAAACCTGGAAAGAACTCGGCTGATGCATTCTTAAGTTTGTATTTAACAATGGGGAAAGTGGATTATCCTGAATGTCCTGCAAACTAAACAAATAAGTCACCTAAAAACTAAAAAATAAGTCACCAAAAACTTTACTCCGGTAACTTCTGCCTGCAGAACCTTGTGAGTACCATTTCAGTTTCGTTTTACAAAGCCTGATGGACTCAAATACACATTTGCCTGAAATTTTGATAGGTAAGGCTTGGAAATAGGAGAATTTTAAGATGAACATTCTTTCATTTCAATGAGGGGCTGTTTAAACCAAATGGTCCCAAAGGAAAAGGCCTAATGGGATTTCCTTTAGTGGGGGAGAAAGACTTTGTGTAACCATGATTGCAGTACCTTGCCACTGGAACTGGAAGGAATCCAGAAGTAGATGAGCAGGATAATCTTCATCTCCCCTTGCTTTGATTTTTGTCTTCACTGTGCCTGTACAAACTGCACCGTGTGCTGGAGAGCATCTGCTGTGCAGGCTGGAACACTGCTCCACCAGCTCCTCTCTTGCTCTCACAATCTTGTCCATTGAAACACTTTTTGTTGTGGGAGAACCACGGGGGGGTTGGGGGGGGGGTTGAGGCATTCTGTAGAATTATACCTGTCTAGTTTGTAAAGTGTGTAATGTGTACTGCAGATGTGTATTCTCTGGGCTCTGTGTATCTTTACAGTAGTGTTCAATTTAGGAAAAAAAAAATAAATTGTGGACACGTTTTTGCTGGTAACAAGGGGAAATTTATTTATTTTTTTTTTGCCATTGCATCGAATGATGCTGAAATGTATTAAACTCTTGAGAGCAGATCTGAACCCTCCTTCCCCCATCCCATGGAGATAAGTCTTTTATCTTCATTCTAAACCTCTATCAGAGATGGATGGATACACTGGCAGACTGCATGATGTATCATTCAGAAACCCTTACCGTGGAAAATAAAACTGAACTAAACTCTGTGGTGTGCATCTTGTGTGACACGTACCTGTGGCACCTCCTTCTGCCCCTGCCATGCAGGAGGGACCTGGGACAGGGATCTCCAGCTCAAGTCTATCCACATCTGAGGGCTGTGGAGCAGAGATTCTCCTCCAGAGGCACAGAAAGCAATTGGAAGGCTTGGATGATGTGCTGGGAAATGAACACGAGAGGTTGATTTATTTATTTATTACAGACAATTGCATCTTCTCTAGGAAATGCTCCTTCCTACTGATTTTTGGTAGCCTGGAGGGGTGACAGGGAGACTTCCCCACTTACCCTGCATTTCCATTTTTATAAGAAAGTAACACTTTATATACAGCACAGTAGAGTAAAAGTTCCTGCATGGTTGCCACCTCCCTGAAGTCATACTCAGGAGCTTTGTAAGCAGCTTATTCTCAGTACTTGTTACTCAGAGCATTTCTCAATTACACCGTTACTTTTCTTCTCAGCAGTGCAAGTTTCTGGCACTCCAGAATTCCTATAGAAATGGATCATTTCTGCTGATGAGGAGGTTTCTAATGAGGATGATGTGGTTTCTCCATCATTACTTCTGTCTCCTCATCCTGCTTTTACTTGGGGCCTGCTTCAAAACACAAGAAGCTGCTTGCAGCCTGGCTCTGTCAGTGCTCTTGCTGGGGGGATTTTCAGAATCCCCCCAATTCCATAATGGGGGATTGCATCAGTTAATTAACTCTGTCAGAACAACATCAATTAGTGTACCCATTCCCAATATTCAGCTTACACAAGAGTGCAGTAAAAAGCCTGGTAGGAGGTGTCCCTGCCCATGGAAAGTGTTGGAACTGGGGGAACATTGAGGTCCCTTCCACCCCAACCCATTCTGTGAAGCTCCACGGAGTCTGCATTTCTCCCCAAATGAGCTTGGGTGCTTTGGGCTTAAGATCCCCACAGGTCAGGCTTTATCAGCTTCTACTTCTTGTGCTGCTGATGGGCGAGTCTGATGCCTCATCCCACCCACCAGCTCCGTGCCCGAGCCCTTGGGGTGGTGATGAGGATGTCAAGAAGGGTCCCTGGGGATCAGGGTGACTCCAGGAGAATTCCTGGGGATAACGCTGCCAGCACACCCCACTCCCGCATCCTCCCCTTTCCTTCACAACCCCCCATGAGTTTGGACACAGCCTTTGGCCATCTCCCCTCTCCTGGGGAGATTCGCAGCCAGGAACGGGCACACGGAGCTCCTCACCTCGGATCGACACCTTCCCCCCTCCCCACGGTGCCGCTTGCCTGAAAGGGCCCGGGGGGGACCCGGACTCCTCCTTCCCGGCTTTCCCCTTCCCGCATCTCCCGCACCCTTTCCGTTGGAGAGCCGGGACCGCCCCCCCGGGGGAAGCCCACCCGCCCCTCAGGGTTCGTCGGCACCGCCCGGGGGGCGGGCAGGGGGGTGTCCGAACCTCTGGCTCCCCGCCCCGGCCCCACCTCCTCCGGGCAGCCCGCACCGAGCCTCCTGCCTCCGCCCCGCCAGGGGCTCCGCTGCCGCCGTCCCGCACCGCCCGGAGCCGCCGCCTCACGCCGAGCCCCGGGGAACCCCGGCACCGCGGTGAGTGCTGGGCCGGACCGGACCGGACCGGACCGGGGGGTGCGGAGGGGATGGGGCCCACGGAGCTCCCGAAGGTGAGGGGCAAGATGGGGCGGGACCGGGCCGGCTTCTCGCTGTGGGTCCCGCTTTGGTGGAGCGGCTGAGTGGGGGAATCGAACCGAACCGAACCACTGGGGCTTGGGGAGAGAGGTGGCACCGGTTGGAGTGTGAGAGGCGCTGGGGTGTTGAGTGTCAGGTGCTTCGTGAGCCCCGAGATGCAGCATCGGGTGGTGAAACTGCACCTACTGCCGAGATGCTGCTCTGAGGGTTGGATGGAGGTGGGGAAAATGATAAAAGACACACGCAAAAAACCAAAACAAAACCAAAAAAACAAAAAGAAAAAAACAAAAAAGAAAAAAACTCCAACAACAAAACCCAAAACCAAACAAAAAAACCACACGCAAAACCCCATAAACCAAATAGAAAACCTAAACCAAGCAATCTCAATCAGACAGAAAAGCTTCCAAACGAGCAAAAAAACCCCAAACAAACAAAAAAAGACGAAAACAAACAAAAAATGTTTCCGTGTTTCACAGGTGTGTCAGCAAAACTTTCCACTCTCTTTAAAAAAAAAACAAAAAGTGCGTTAGGCTTAACTGCGGAAAACAGCAAAACATCACAAACCGCTGAAGTGTGTTCGTGATGAAGCCATTAGTAAGGAAATATAAATGTAAAAAAATAATAATAATAAAAATACAGCCCAGCCACCACCCAGGAACAGGAGCAGGTGCTGGGCAGGTTGCAGGAGCGCTGCCCCATTGCACGGCAGCTTCCCTGGGGACAGATTCGGGGTTCTTGTGCCTATTTCCCGTGGGTAAATGGAGTTTTTTGGGGGTGCTGGGGGCTGTCGGGGTCTCGGAGCTGCGGAGCGGGGGGTACCGGGGGTTGGGGCGCTGCGGGAGCGCGGTTGGGGAAAAAGAATCCCAGGTGAGCAGGTGCGGGTAGAGCTGGTTTGCAAGACTCAGCTGGTTTGCCCTTTCCTGAGGGCAATCCCGGGAAAAATAGGTTGGTGTGATTTCCCGTCTGTCAGAGGGCAAGGCAGAGATCAGAGCAATCGCAGGGAGCCGTGTGCTGCAGCCTCTCTCCTAAATCCCGTGCTGGTAATGCTCAGGTAGTGAGTGAGTCAAGTTTCCCTCCCTCAATAAACATGGTTTTGTTTAAAATGATAAAATATTAAATGCTGAGCTTGCCGTTTCTCAGGTTGGCTTTGAACCTCTGAACTTCTCCAGCTTGCACGAGCGTGCAGTGAGAGGATGAGGGGCTGTGGTTTAAAACTTGAAAATAGGAGATTTGGATTTGATGGTAGGAGGGAATTCTTTACTATGTGAGGGTGCTGAGCTCCTGATTGCCCAGGTTCCCAGAGAAGCTGTGACTGCCCCATCCCTGGCAGAGTTGAAGGTTGGATGGGGCTTGGAGCACCCTGGGGGGTGGAATCAGATGAGCTTTAAGATTTTTTCCAGCCCAAACCATTGGGTGAATCTTGGAAGTTTTCTATAGCTTCTACAAAGCTTCCTCCATAGCTATGAACCTCCCCATTGCAGCACCCCTCTCTGCCTCTCCTCAGATGAGTTTTTCAGGACAGGCAATTAAAGGTTTACAAGGACAAAGTCCACCCCATGTGTGTGAGAGCACGTACAGCAGCTTGGAGAAAGAGAGTTGAGGGCTGCAGGAGCACATCTTCACCTTGGTGCATCTGCCTGGCATTGCTGGTGCCTCGGTGGAGTTTGGCCAGGCCATGGACCAGAACAGTCTTGCAGGTGAATTCCAGAGGTAATTGTGGATGGATGTTTTACAGCATGGATGAAGGGAGTTGTCCTGTTTGTTACAGTGGGCATGGCTTGGTGATTCATCAATCTCTGCACAGTAATACTTCTGCTCTTCTAGACAATCCACAATTAACTCTGCTACCAACATTGCTGAGGAGTCTTTCCTTCTCATCATGCACGATTTGCTTGAAGTCAATTAGCAGTTTGCAGCTTGGTAATTGCAGCACTCTGTCCACAGGCAGTTCCATCCTCTCTAAGGACATCCCTTCCAGAGGGGTTAATCTCAGGACCTTTTCTGCTTTCTCCTGGTTTTATCAGAGCTGTATTTCCCCTGCTTGGCATCTGGTACTCTGGCTGTGTGATGGCAACTGCCAGGAGCCTGGCAAATCCTCTAATCAGCTTATATGGGAGGGATCCTCTGTGCTGATCCTCGAAACACTTGGGATGAATTCCACCCTCTGGCTGGCACCGGGTGCTGGCAGAAAGAAAAAAGAGGGAGAGAGAGAGAAAGGAGCCAAGGTGGAGGCAGATGTGGCATCCTGGCTGGGGAGATGTGGGGTTGGCAAGAGGAAGGTGCTGGAGGGGGAAGAAGCTGCCTTACAAGAGCAGGCACCTCTTCCTGCACCCTAGGGAAAGCTGGAGAGGACATCCCTGTGCCTTGCTAACCCATGGGGTGATTCACACCATTTTGATCTCTCCCTCATCTTGTTTTCCATCTGCCCCCAGCTCTGGTCATGGGAGAGGAGATGGGGAACGTTTCCCTTTGTGGTGTTGGTTCTGTAGGGCAGCCCTGGCTGAACCCAGGAGTTGGAAACGTGGGTGACAGACCCGGAGTCACCAGGACTGGTGAGTGAGGGGCGTTACAGCAAATCCCACCCTGCCAGCCACAGCCAGGGCAAGGAACTCAGTAGCAGAGGTGAGAGGAAGGGAATGACAACACCTTGAGGGTGCTTAACATCTCTTGAGGAGAGCAAGGGAGAAGAACTTGGTCATTTCTCAGTCCCAAAAATCCTCTCCCCTCTCCCTTGCTCATTTCAGGAGTTCCTCAGAACAAAACACCTCTATCTTAAAGCCAAATTTTACTGCATAACTCTGACACTTTAGAAAATTCCTCCCCTTATTTTTTTGTTCTTTTAAGCCTCAAGATTTCCATGGCTTTCTTCACGTCCAGTAAGTGTTGGTGCTGCTGGGTTTTTTGTTTTAGAGATTCAAAGGAAAGGAATGCTTCAGTTACTCACATCTGTGACTCAAAGGCCTCCTGGATGAGGTGCAGTGCTAACAGTTCAGACGTGGTGAAAAGGTGCTCACAGCAGAGCCAGGCCAATAAATTACAGGAGGAATTTCAGTCTCTGGCTTTCCCTAAGGGTCCAGTTGTGCTCTGGGGCTGGCATTTATTTTTCCATGAGCTGCTGTGGGAATTTTCTAACCTTTTAAGTAAGAGGCTTCATCTTCTGGACTTGTGCATGTGCTTTCAGCAGGTATCTGAGTCCTGGGCTGGTTCTTTTGAGTGCCCAGTGATGAAATGAAGGCTCAGGAGAACTGTGGGCATTATTTTATTTTTTTTCTTGCTGAGACCCTGGTGCCCGTGAGAAGCCAGAAGACAAGGCAGGAGCTGCTGTTTCCACCCCAAAAGGGCAGAGCTCCAGCTCCCCCAGCAAAACCAGGTTGGGATTTCTTGCCTGGAGCTTGGAGCTTTTTGATGTACTTGGTTTGAACTAGAGGCTTTGGCCAGGACCCAAATGAGGGTAAAATGGGGTTCATTTAGTGGTTTGGGTTTTGTTATGTTTTTTTTTTTTTTTTTTTAATGTCTAGATTTTGCTTTGATATTTAAACACATCTGAACTGTGGTCTGAAACCTGCTTGAAATAAACTGATGAGCCCCATCACCAGAGTCACTTTGCAGATCCAGGAATGTGCCAACATGGTTTGATAAAAGGCTTTAGGAATATTCTGGAATATAGGAATATTTAGGAATATTCTGACTTCCAGACATTTGCCTTCTATATCTGTTTCTTGTCTCATTAGTGGGGATAATGATGACTTTTCCACTGCCATGGAAAGGGACCAGTTTGTACAGAATTCTGGGTGCTGGGGTTGTTAAGGGTACCAGTTCACCCAGAGATGCTCAAGCACTTTGAGCTCCCTGTGTTTCAGCCTGGCCATGAACAGCAGCACATCTGGAAGGTGGAATTCCCTCCTCATAAAGGTGGCAGCAGGGGAGGTGAGGGTGACAGGGATGTCTGGGGTGAACTTTTTTGCATGGCAGTTTCTGTAAACCCCATAGCACCCTGTCAGGGTTTAACACTGGCCCGGCAATTAAACCGAATAACAGACGCTCTCTATTAATCTCTCTCTCCTCCTTGATAGAGAAAGGGGAGAGAATAAGGGAGAGAGACTGATGGGTTGGAAACTAAACTACACAACTTTAATGAACAGTAATGATAAATAGGAAAAATTACTAAATCTATACAAATATACAGGAAAATGGAAACCACATTCCTCCCTCCTTTCCCCCAATAACTCTCACGTCACCACCGAGGCTGCAGGGCAGCCCTGGGAAAGTCCAGGCTGGACTCCTGGAGTCGGCAGCAGTTGGGAACCGGAGGCAGGAACACACAGGTATGGGCTGGGATGGATCAGGACCACAGGCAGAGGAATGGATGGAATCCTTCCAGGATGCCGGGTGAAGGAAGGGAGGAAGGGAAATCAGGAAATCCAGAAGTCTAGAAATCTGGAAATCTGGAAAGATCTGGCTCGGCCCTCGTGATGCCTCAAATTTATACTGAGTGTGACGTATATGGGATGGAATCCTCTGTTTGGTCAATTCTGGCATCTATCTTGTCTGTTCCTCCCCAAAGGAGGGCTCAGGTGGGACCTCTGTATCCTCCTGGAGGGTAAAATGTTTTCCTCAGAGCTGAGCAGTGTCCTTGGCTCTGCACACCAGTCTCTAGCAGTAACTATAAACATCAAGTGTTATCAGTCCTAGAAGCACACACTGTCTGAGAAACTTGCTGTTAATTTCAGCAAGTGCAACTACTTACAAGAGACTGAGCTAAAAGCAAAAATACAAGACAGAAAATCACCTTTATCCTGGCCCAAACCAGGACACACCCGCAGAGAAAGATATTTTCAGGTTTGGGTAGTCCAGCTCTAAACTGAATTATCAGAACATTTTAAAAATCTCAGATGGATAAACACACTGCACTTACTGCTTGTTCAGGCTTTGGAAATGCCTGTTTTCAGTTGTTTTCACACTCTTAGTTTGTTTTATTTGTGAGGCAGCCTGTCTGTGAGAGCTGTTGTATTTCTGATGTCAAAGTGATCACCTTTGTCTCTATCAAGAAACTTTTGTACCTTCCCTGTGGCCTGAGAAGGTTACACTGGGGTTCCCAAATGATAGAGAAGCTCAGCTTGAAATCTCCAGGCCTGTTTGGGTTACATGGATTGAAAACACCACTTCTGGGTGCTTGATTTGTACCTAGGTTTAAATACAAGATGCAGTCATTCAGTCTGTTGGTGTCTCCATAAAATTCTACCTTTAGTGGTCTGGAGGCTCTGGGTATGACAACAATGCCTTCCAAAATTGCTCCCTGGCACTCTGTGGATTATTATTACTCCTGGAATGATCTCTTATTTGTCTCTGAAGTACAAGGTAGTGCTCAGGCTCTGATCCTGTGTTTTGGAGGCTGAATGAAGAGGTTTGTCCTGGCTCATCCTCTGAGCTCAGCATCACTGAGCCTCTGGCAGTGATGAAGAGCCTGGTGCTTCAGGGCAGACTAATATCCTCTATTATGCACCTCCCCAGTTGGGCAATGTCAAAAAAACAGAAAGACTGGGGGTAAGATTATCTCTCTGACCCATGCAGATCATGCCCTGAAGTGTGGTGATTACCCTGCTCGGAGTCTAAACACGCAGAAGTGCAGATGGTAGCAGTTACAGTCATCTAATCCCTTTTTTTTTTCTTTTTTTTTTTGGAAAAATGCTGCCCTGGCTTTGTCTCGATGTGAATAAACCTGTTGTGGCAAATGACACTAATTCAGAGCTCAACTTAATGCAGAGAAATGGAGCTAAGAGCTTGTGGAACAGAGGGAGAGACAGGCACACGTACCCTGCATCACTGAGCTACCTGATGGGCTGAGCATTCTCTTGATCCTTTTCTCTTGATCCTTTTTTTTTTTTTTTTTTTTTTTTGGCACTTCAAAACTTGTTTGCAGGTTCTGTTTTTGCCTTCAACTTAAAAATTCATTCCAGGTCAGATAGGAAGAGTTTTTGGTTGATGTTTTCCCTTGGAAGTCCACTCTCTCCACCTCTTGGGCCTGGCTCAAATAATGGGACATCTTCCCCCACCTCATCATTAAGAGTTTTTCCTGTACTTTCCAGCTCTTTGTGGTTGCAGGGATGGGCAGGGTAATTCTGGTGCCTCCAGGAGTGGCAGGATAAGGAGCAAGGTCAGATGCTTGGGCTCAGCTCTCCAGGTTAAGGTGGCCACTCAATATTTGAGGCTGCTCAAAGGGCAGGTCCCATATCCATCCCATAAAACTAAGCCTACAAACTTAAAAAAGAAAAAAATACTAAGATTACAGTGCTGCTTCTCTCTTTGGGACTGCCAGAGAACACTGGTGCCCTGGCATTAGAGACTTAATGGTGAATTTTGGTTCACCTGGGGCATACCTGAAGATTTGACCTCACCTAAGTCTCTTTTTGATAAATGTTGTAAAATCCCACCTGTGGCATTCAACTTCGAGGTAACAGTGTCTCATATGCTTTAGAATCACAGATTTCTATAAGAATTTTAAGAATTTAAGAATTTTAATTGAAGACCTTTAGGATCATCTAAGCCAACCCAGCACTGTCAAGGCCACCACTAACTCGTGTCCCACATGGTCTGGAGGATTAAATCAGAGGATGTTTATGTCAGCACATAAAAAATGCTTTAAGAATACATAAAAAAAGCACCAGCACATCTGCAGAAGTCAAGAAACCTCCAGTCTGAACAAGCTTGGGGTGAGAGAGGCTGATCCAGCACCTCTTCCTCTGGGATATCAGACACTAAAACACCATCTGGGTGTAAGGGCTTGGAAATCTCCCTCTGCAAACCTGGGTCTGGCTGCTGATTTTGTCCTAGGGCTGCATCCTGTTCCTCTTAATGATTTTTTTTTGTTTTTTTAAGATGATTACAACACTACCAGACTGATAGAATTCAAAATTCACAGCAGGGAAGGGAAAGAACATTGCAGTTTCAGGAGAGATCATTGCAATTTCAGGAAAGAACCTTCCTGTGGTTTTGTTGTTGGTTTGGTTTTTTTTTTCTTTTTTTTTGGACAGTCCTTTCTCCCTTGGGAGCTTCCACCAGGGATGCTCAATGTTCTCATGTTCTCCCTGCATCTCCTGTGCCTGCTGCTCATCTTAATTGAAACCTTGCTCTGTACCTGGGCCAGTCCATGATGTTTGATAATAGCTGTTTGAATCATGACCTAATAGCACCTCATTGAAGCTTCAGTAATCACTCCTTGTCCCTGGGCAGCTACATTCTAATAACATAATTTGTTTAATGAATGACTCTTGGATTTAATCTAAGCCAGGGGTTTTTCAAATTGTTATTTATTTTTTTTTTTTTTAATAAGGAATTTTCTCTGATCCTGTGCCATGAAATCAGTACCCTGTGCCTTGGTTGTTACACTTCACATCAAGTTATCTTGGCTTAACAAAAAAAAAAAAATAAAATAAAATATCCAAGTGCTGTATTGCTTTGCTGTATCAGGATGTTTGCCACATCACAAATCAAACTAAATATAATGTCACACAGCAAGGCACGTGCTGTGGTCTTACAGGAGTTTTCCTGCAGTTGTAGGACAAGATCTGAAAATTCTCCTTTCTTCAGTAGATAAAAAAGGAAAAGGATAACACAGTGTTAGGCTTGACATGAGCATCACTGCTCAGCCCTGGAGGGTTTTCTTACCTCTTTCTTTACACCATAGCAGTGAGTGCCCCAAAAAGCAGCCCTGGTCATGCTGACTCCATCATTTCACTGCTTCCTTCTCAGCCTTCCCACATCTGGTAATATTATATTTCCTGGATTTCCTGGACCTTTTGGGTTATCCTGACCAGACTCAGGTACCACCATCCCTTTGCCCTTGGGATCTGCAGAAGGAAAAGGGTGTTTTCCAAACCCAGAGCTCTTTTTTGCTTCTTCTCTGTTGATTCAGTCCCCTGCTTTTGCAAGCTGGTTTGGTGAATTATTCCAAGTTCAGAATAAGTTCCCAAAGACAACACAATCCTATTCCCACCTTTCCTCCCTTCCCTGTCACCAAGCTCCTCTTTGGAGCAATCACCAGGTTTAGGAGACTTGGGGCTACAAAGAGTTGATGCTGCCACAAATGATGCCAAGTGTGGAAAAACCCCTTAAAAATAGGTGTTTAAATTCTTACCAAAGGGAAGGAGAGCTGCAGATTTACAGCTCCTCTGCACAGACTTGAAAATACCTCTTTTTCTGTGAAGCAGCAAAATGAAGTTAATAATTACAGCCTTAATTAGGGAAGAAGAAAGATCTGTGGGGCAGGGTTTCTGCTTGGCCAGTTGCAGGAAATGAGAGGTTTGGGGTGCAGAACAGAGCAGGACTTTCTCTGGGTGTTGTTTGAGCTCTGGTGGCCCTGCTGATACAGATATTGATAAATATATTTTATTTATCTTACTGGAGAAGGGATGGGGGGATCTCAGAGGTCTTTTCCAGCTGTGACACTTCTGATTCTGTGTAACACAGGTAGAGGAAAATACTTGGAGTCAGAAGTTTTTCTTTGACCCAGCATGCTAATTTAACCAAAAATCTGTATTTTTATTTTTTTAATTTTTTTTTCTTTAAGAGGCATAGATCTAGGGGTATCATTGCCTGCTCAGATGCCTCCTGGAACCCTGAATTCTGGGGCTAACTCAGATGGGCATTCAGGGCATCTGGTGTTGAGGCTCACAGCAGTTCTCTGCTTTTCCTCCCTCAATACACTCAATAACCAGTTTTTTGAAAATATTGGCTCTTCTGAGACTAATAACTTCCAGCTAATAACTTCCTGAGACTGCTGTAGTGTCATAATCTCTGGCCATGTCATGGGTGGACTGAATCCTGTGTGGGCTTGGGCAGGACTTGTAGAGCATCTCACATGAAGCATGCTGGCATGCAATGCTTCTCATGAACAGAATATCTATTTATTGATAGGTATTTAATTTGTGTTGTCCCCGTTCTGAGCATGTTATGTGGCCCTTCTTGTCTTGCCATGGTTTGGGCAGCAGCTGATTTGGTTTCAGGGAAGTGCAAACACTTCTTGGGTTCTGAGGAAGGACCTCTGCAGATTTTATTTTCAGAACACTGAAGACAGCAGTTTAGACCCTTTATTTTCTTGCAGGGAATCAAACTATAACCTGTTTGTGTTAACATGGGTGATGTTTAAAATCTTCTGGAGCTAAGGACATGACTCAGAGCCACCAATGAATCCACCTCCTGTGACTTGCCCACTGGTGGCTCCTGGGTGGCAGCAGTGCCCACGACCCCAGTGGGATGGGACTGGCAAAGAGAGTGTGTCCAGGGATTGGTGAAAAAGGAAAAAAAACCTTCCAGGTTGGTCCATGTTGTAGGCTGGTGGGGTTTGAATCTTTTTTGGCCAAGGCAGCTTGTGAGATTTGGGAGTTGCAGGTAATAATTGGGATCAGCCTGGAGAGGCTGTGGAGCAGGGTGAGTACTGAAGGTAGGGGATGGATGTGGTGGGGAGGGATGTGGTGGGGATGGATGTGGTGGGGAGGGATGTGGTGGGGAGGGATGGTTTTTCCATGGATTCTATGTGTGTTTCACCATGATGTGACCTTCCTCAGTGGTTCTTGCCACCTGGAACCCTTCCTGGGGGATTCTGGAGGGTTGAGGTTGCTTTGTGCAATCACCCTGGATGGTTCAGCTCTCTCCACTCCACCTTCCTTGCCAGGATTCAGGATCTCAGCTCCCTCAGAGCAATTCCTCAGCTATTGTGAAGCTCCATGAGGGAATGCTGAAGTAGATTTCCTCCCTTTCCTGACCAACATTGACTTTAGCAACGCCCTAGGAGTTTGACAAATAGATCTGTCTGATGGGGGAGAACTGTTTGCTGGAGTTCAAAGCCAGATTTCAGAGGCACAGAGAAATATTTCACTAAGAATTAATAGGAGAGGGGGAAAAAGGCCTTTGCTGATGTACTTTCTTGCCACAGGACTTGCCCAGCTGGGACTTAGTGAGCCCACCAGCCTTGTTGGGCAAGCTTTAAAAGAAGGAATGCTATGGGATTTGTGCCAAAAAGATACACAGTGTAACAAAAGCCAGGTCAACTATTTTAATGCATTGCATTTTTTCTGTATTAGGTAATAAATGCAACAACCAGGACTTGTCCTTCTGCATCAGGAAAAGTGTCTGGTGCTTTCTGGAGGGGCAGACACACAGACACAGCTGATAACCTGACCTTCTTTGCATGGTTTGTGTTCTGCCTGCTCTGGGATTTTTCAAGCTGCCATTTCCACGCCTTCCTTGCAAAAGAAGGCCCATAAAACCTTTAATAATTGCAGCTGTAGGGTGGAATCCTGCCTCCCAAAACAACAAAAAAAAAGCAGGATGACAAAACTCCCCTTGGCTTGAAGTTGGCTGTGTTCTCCTGTGCTCTCCCTGCTTCCCAAAAACTCTCAGCAGCTCTTCTGGTGCCTTCATTCCATGCAAAGTGCTTGAGGGGATGGAGCAGGGGTCAGGTTTTTAAAGAGGTGTCAGATGTTCTGAAAAATCCAGAGGGAAATAGAAGGGCAGTAGGCACAGGGAATCAGAAAGCAGCTGCAGCACTTCCAGTTGTCTGCAGGGTCTGGAAAAAAAAAAATAAATTCTGTCCTGTGGTCCTCAAAACAGCAGAAAATGTCATTGGCCACATGAATTTATTTATGAACATCCTTTGTATCCCTCTGTCAGGCCAGAGTTAAGCACAATTAGAGACAGATCCTGGGATTTTGAAGGCTGAGTGGGTGCATTGTGTGCAGCCTTGATAGCCAGGAGGATGCACATAGGGTGATTTTAGGAAGAAAATAAAGTATTTCCTTTGCTTTGGGCAGCCTGGAATTATTCCTGGGGACAGCTCTGAGGTCAGCATTCAGAAATGAGGGAGGGAAAATGTTTTTTTGGGTTGCCTGGAGCTCCAAACTGCTGAGAAACCATGGTGGTTCCTCTGGGTGGTGGGCAGAGGAGACAGCAAAGACTTGTTCAGGATGGGCTTCCCCTGGAGATGTGCCCCAGGAAGTAACAACATGCTGGTGACAAACTGGTGGCACTGGTGGAAGGTTTAAAATTGGTTTTTTTTCCCTTCTTGACAGTTATTCTCTTCCTAAAATCACCCTGCTAGAACATCAGAAATACCCATCTAGAACATCAACATCATTAAAGTATTTCCTTTGCTTCCTGTGCTTTGGGCAGCCTGGCATTATTCCTGGGGACAGCTCTGAGGTCAGCATTCAGAAATGAGGGAGGGAAAATGGTTCTTGGGTTGACCTCAAAGCTGGGGGTCTTGGGAAGGGTTCACTCAGGGTCTCCCTCTTGGTTCTGACCAGGGCAATAAAAAGGTGACTGCTGAGAAACGATGGAACTGGGCAGAGGGTGCCTGGAGCTCCAGACTGCTGGACAACCATGGTGGTTCCTCTGGGTGGTGGGCAGAGGAGACAGCAAAGACTTGTTCAGGATGGGCTTCCCCTGGAGATGTGCCCCAGGAAGTAACAACGTGCTGGTGACAAACTGGTGGCACTGGTGGAAGGTTTCAGATTGGTTTTTTATCCCTTTCTGACAATTAATGGTGTTAATGTTCTAGCTGGGTATTTCTGATGTTCTAGCAGGGTGATTTTAGGAAGAGAATAAAGTATTTCCTTTGCTTCCTGTGCTTTGGGCAGCCTGGCATTATTCCTGGGGACAGCTCTGAGGTCAGCATTCAGAAATGAGGGAGGGAAAATGGTTCTTGGGTTGACCTCAAAGCTGGGGGTCTTGGGAAGGGTTCACTCAGGGTCTCCCTCTTGGTTCTGACCAGGGCAATAAAAAGGTGACTGCTGAGAAATCATGGAACTGGGCAGAGGGTGCCTGGAGCTCCAGACTGCTGGACAACCATGGTGGTTCCTCTGGGTGGTGGGCAGAGGAGACAGCAAAGACTTGTTCAGGATGGGCTTCCCCTGGAGATGTGCCCCAGGAAGTAACAACGTGCTGGTGACAAACTGGTGGCACTGGTGGAAGGTTTCAGATTGGTTTTTTATCCCTTTCTGACAATTAATGGTGTTAATGTTCTAGCTGGGTATTTCTGATGCTCTAGCAGGGTGATTTTAGGAAGAAAATAAAGTATTTCCTTTGCTTCCTGTGCTTTGGGCAGCCTGGCATTATTCCTGGGGACAGCTCTGAGGTCAGCATTCAGAAATGAGGGAGGGAAAATGGTTTTTTGGGTTGACCTCAAAGCTGGGGGTCTTGGGATCTTGGGTCTTGGTTTTTTTCCCTTTTTGACAATTAATGGTGTTGATGTTCTAGCTGGGTATGTTTAGTTGTGGAATTCTGTGTAATCCTGAGGGCTTTTTGGTCTTTTGAAGCCCTAAGGATCTCAGGATTGGTGGGGTTTGGGGGTTTTCAAGCCACATTCCCATCTTCCTTCCTCTGGCCACCAAGCATCGCTTGGGTGGTGATGAGAAAACCCAGTTTGTGTCTGAAACCTTCTGCTCACAGAGGGTTCCAGGTTCTGTGTGTGTATAAAACCTTGGGTTGGCCTCCAGGAATACCCAGAAAGATGGGAGGTGTGTGTTTGTTAGGCTTCTGCACAAGGCTGTGGGAATAGTTTGACCACCATGGAGCAGGAATGATGTGGGAAACTCTGGGAAAATGTGTAATTGCAGGAGAAATGGTTGCTTGTGCACTGAGTTGCCAAAATGAAGGGAATTGAGTCTTGCTCTGAAGTGTCAGAATGCATCCTGAACCAGGTAAAGCCTTGTTCACAACCTGCCTGTGGTTAACCACTGCTGGATAAGATCATGGACTGGCTGATTGGGAGTGCTAACGTGGAGGGCATTGATGAGAGAATTCACATTTGAATTACTTGTTTTCCTGCTTGGGTTGGTTGGTTGGTTGGTTGGTTGGTTGGTTTCTTTCTTTCTTTCTCTTTCTTTCTTTCTTTCTTTCTGTCTTTCTTTTTTCTCTTTTTCTCTTTTTTTTCCTCTCTTTTTCCCTTTGTTTTTCTTTCCTTTTTTCTTTCTTTCTTTTTTCCTTTCTCTTCTTTCTTTCTTTTATTTCTTTCTTTTCTTTCTTGTATTCCTTTCTCTTTTTCCCTTTGTTTTTCTTTCCTTCTCTTTTTTCTCTTCTTCCTTTCTTTTTCTTTCTTTCTTTCTTTCTCTTTCTTTCTTTCTTTTTCTTTCTTTCTTTCTTTCTTTCTTTCTTTCTTTCTTTCTTTCTTTCTTTCTTTCTTTCTTTCTTTCTTTCTTTCTTTCTTTCTTTCTTTCTTTCTTTCTTTCTTTCTTTCTTTCTTTCTTTCTTTCTTTCTTTCTTTCTTTCTTTCTTTCTTTCTTTCTTTCTTTCTTTCTTTCTTCTTCCTTTCTTCCTTTCTTTCCTTTCTTCCTTTCTTCCTTTCTTCCTTTCTTCCTTTCTTCCTTTCTTCCTTTCTTCCTTCTTTTCTTTCCTTTCTTTCTTTCTTTCTTTCTTCTTTCTTCTTTCTTTCTTTCTTTCTTTTCTTTCTTCTTTCTTTCTTTCTTTCTTTCTTTCTTTCTTTCTTTCTTTCTTCTTTCTTTCTTTCTTTCTTCTTTCTTTCTTTCTTTCTTTCTTTCTTTCTTTCTTTCTTTTCTTTCTTTCTTTCTTTCTTCTTTCTTTCTTTCTTTCTTCTTTCTTTCTTTCTTTCTTTCTTTCTTTCTTTCTTTCTTTCTTTCTTTCTTTCTTTCTTTCTTTCTTTCTTTCTTTCTTTCTTCTTTCTTTCTTTCTTTCTTTCTCTTTCTGTCTGTCTTTCTGTCTTTCTTTCTTTCTCTTTCTGTCTGTCTTTCTGTCTTTTGTCTTTTTCTGTATTTCTTTCTTTCTTTCTGTCTGTCTTTCTTTCTGTCTTTCTTCTTTGCTGTTTTTTCCCCTATTCTCTTTGGCTTTGAGAGGAGCTTTCTGTGCTCAGAGGCACATTATCAGTTTATGCAGTGAGTCTGTCTCAGAATAATCCACGGCAGCTGGAAAGGTGATGATTTGCCTCCTTAATACTACACTGCCCTGTTTCCCTTTGGTGAGAAGAGGCTTCAGTGGTTAGAAATGCTCTGATACTGTTAAGCCACATGCCTGGGCACATGCAAGGTATGAAACTTGAAACTTGGCAGGATCTGCACTTTTAAGTCAACAGAACTTAAAGCAGCCCCAGTGCATCTCTCTGCCTGCTGTTCCTGTGCCTGAGTGATGGTGGAAAAGCAAAGGAAATTTATTTATGTGGACAAGAGAATTTAGTTCAAGTGCTGCCTTAGTCTAGGCCTTGTCCCAGCCATTAGCAAAAAAATCTTTTTCAATTTTCCCTCAAGTTTAGCAAGTAAAAGTGATGTCTGAGCTGGACCAGTTGAGGGATGCCACCAGGGTCCTGGTGTTTTGCTGGTTTTAATGTACCCGTGTGTGTATACTGGGAAATTGAGTAACATTTATATAAATATCTATTATAAAAATCTGTTGAGAAACCATTAGTAGCATTCAGCCAGGTGACTGAGGCAGAGGAGAGGCTTGTCCTCCACCACCCTGCATCCCACTGCAGACCAAAGCTGAAAAAAGAACCCTCTTGGCAGCTGAGTTTCTGGGTGATGTTTTGTGGAGTTCTTACATATTTCCATTTTAACCTGGGCACTCAAATAAAGGGTTTTGACATCAGCACCTGGAGCACTTGATTATTCCCAGCCCAAAACAAGGGCAGAAGAAGGAACTGTGGGGAGTGTGGCAAGTGTCTTATTTCCATCTCTGCTTGGCTGTAGCTTTTTTTTTCTCTCTCTCTCCTTGTACTTTACCATCTCTAACCCTGCCCTTCCTCTGCTCAGCCTCAGCTGCTCCTTTGCCTGCAGAGGACAAGTGATGCTCCAGGGAGTGGAGCAGGGTTTTGAGCAGGAATTTTCATGCCAGCTCAGGAGGAGGATGTGGGTATCAGCTGGAAGGCAGGAGGGCTCTGCAGAGGGACCTGGACAGACTGGAGAGTTGGGATGATCCCAAGGGGATGAGGTTCAACATTCCAAGTGCCGAGTCCTGCACTTTGGCCACAACAACCCCATGGGGAGCTCCAGGCTGGGCACAGAGTGGCAGAAAGGGACCTGGGAGTCTGGATTGCCAGGAAGCTGAAGAGGAGCCAGCAGTGTGCCCAGGTGGCCAAGAAGGCCAATGGCATCCTGGGCTGGCTCAGGAACAGCGTGGCCAGCAGGTCCAGGGAAGGGATTCTGCCCCTGTGCTCAGCTCTGGGGAGGCCACAGCTTGAGTTCTGTGTCCAGTTCTGGGCCCCTCAGCCCCTCAGGAAGGAGCTTGAGGTGCTGGAGCAGGTCCAGAGAAGAGCAAGGAGGCTGTGAAGGGATCCAGCAGAATTGCTGTGAGGAAGGGCTGAGGGAGCTGGGGGTGTTGAGGCTGGAGAAGAGGAGGCTCAGGGGAGACCTCATCACTCTCTGCAACTCCCTGAAAGGAGGTTGGAGCCAGGGGGGGTTGGGCTCTTTTCCCAGGCAACTCTCAGCAAGACAAGAGGGCAGGGTCTCAAGTTGTGCCAGGGGAGGTTTAGGTTGGAGCTGAGAAAGAATTTCTTTCTGGAGAGGGTGATCAGGCATTGGAATGGGCTGCCCAGGGAAGTAGTGGATTCTCCGTGTCTGGAGATCTTTCCAAAGAGCCTGGATGTGGCACTGAGTGCCATGGGCTGGGAACCACGGGGGGAGTGGATCAAGGGTTGGACTTGATGAGCTCTGAGGTCCCTTCCAACCCAGCCAGTTCTATGATTCTAGGATTAGGGATGGACAGACATGAGAGGGAATATTTTACATGTGGTGATTATGGAAGAGCTCCCAGTCCAACAGTGCCTGGAAATAAAGGAGGGAGTGATGGGCAGAACAGCAGCAGTGTCTTTCTTCCTGAAGGTGAACACTGGAATCTGACCCTCTGGAGGTTGGAGACCCCTGAGAGATTTTACATGCTTATAGAGCTACTGCTTTGCTAGAAGGATGCTCAGCTCCTGAGGTGCAGCCTGGCTTAAGCTTATAATTAATAAATAAATAAGTTTATATATAAATGAGTTTTATAAATATATATAAAAATATATAAATATATATGCTATATATATAGCAATAAGTATATTATATATATTTATATATATATAAATCTATATATGCTATATATATAGCAATAAGTATATTATATACACTTATAATATATAAATAAGTTATAAATTTATAAAATAAACTTTGTAAATAAACCACTCCAACCTTTATTTCACATCACTTGCAAAATGGCTGTGGGTGAGCTTGGCTTTTCCAGAACACCCTTTCCTTGGCCTCTGTTCACCTCCTATTTTGTTCCTCTCCCCAATGAACCCAAGTGCCCAGGAAATTCTCTGTGACACCTGATTTGGGGATTTGTTTTATATTTATTTATTTTTTTATTTATTTTTTTTGTTTCCTGGCTGATTCCCAGTGCCTGCTGTTCCCACAGACAGCCCTGGAAATGGGTGGGGTTGAGGTGAGGAGCAGCACCCAAGGTAGGAAGGTGAGGTTTGCCTGCTGGGATGGCAGCTCATCAAAGGGCTGGGGGAATCCATAAAAAGAGCAATAAAAGTGCTTCGAAAGTTTCAGGTTTACTCATTTTACTACTGCAGGAAAACACCCAAAGTGCACACAGACATCAACCACATGGGCTTGTGCTCTGGGGAGGGGGAAGATGCTCTTTGAAGAAGCAGATAAGGGGAAATCCCTTCAGATCCCTTCAGAACTCCCATAGGATCTGTGCTCCTATAAATGGGCTGTTTTCTGCTCACTCAGGTTTCTAGAGCTGGATTCTTCCCTCTCTCCAGAAAGGATGCAGTAGTTAGTTAATCAGCTTCTAAAAGGATGCAGTAGTTAATCAACTTCTAAAAGGATGCAATGGTTAATCAACTTCAAGGCTGCTCTGAGGAGGGTTAATTGTTAAGCACTCTCAGCAGCCCTCAGAAGTGGCAGAAAATGGGGTGAAAATGCTTTTTCCCAGCATAGGGCTGGGTGTGTTCAGCTCAGCAGCCTGCTGGGGCAGAGAGGGGTTCTGCATCCAGCTGAGCCCACCCAAACTCTGCTCCTTCTTTCAGAAATAGCCCTGGAAAAGGTGTTGGAATCAAGGAGATGCTTCATGGAGCCATGACTTTAGGATTCTGTGTGCCCTACAGATGTCAGGGAGCTGAGGGAGCTGCCAGGCTGCCTGCATTCTACCTGTGGGAAGGTGCCTGGAGGGGTGCAGAAGAGGGAAATACAGGTTTTTACACCAAGACTCTTGGAAGCACAGAGCTTTCTTCTGGTTTGCATCTTCACTAGAAATGCAGATGTTGGGTAAAGGAGTTGATAACTGAGACAAAGGCTGGAATGTGGATCCTCCTCCTCCTCTTCCTCCTCCTCCTCCCAGGTGATCCTCTGCTCTCTGGATGTGTCTGATGTCTTTCCCTCTGCTGGGTGAACCCCACAGTGGATGGATCAGCTGCTATTAGAACATTTTCTTGGGGAAAGATGGTCTGAATCCTAGCAAAACCCACCCCAGCTCTTCCAAGTGTGCTTCCAAGGTGGATGGAGTGGGGCAGAGCATCCCTGCCTCCCTCCCATCGTGTCCCCCCTTCTGGCTCCCCCCCACCAGGGAAGGAATCTGCTCTGAGTGCCACCTTGGAGCAAACCCCTCCAGAAGGGCTTGTGAATACAAGTGTTGAGACTTAAGCTGCAGGAGAAGAGTGGTGAGTGCTCAGGCCTGCCAGAACTGGGTGTGCCTGGAAGCAGAATTGCCCCTGATTAGAGAATGGAAAACTTTGAGGTGCCTGGGGAGTCCTGGTTAGAAGCTGAGAGGATGAAGATTGCAGTTTGTGTCTCTACCCTGATTTCTCTGATTTATTTTTTTTTCTTGACATCAATTCCTTCTGTAGATGTAAGCCTTTGAAAAAGCTGCTCTCTGAGCTCTGCAGGAGAAGCTCAGCATCGTTCCACATCACCAAAAGCAGCTCTGCTGTCTGCTGCACCATCACAGAAATAATTTCTGGTGGTGGATTGATGTGTATGGGTGCCCTGTAGCTCGTGGCTGGTATCAGTTCTAACTCTGGAATGGTGGTTTGGTTTGGTTTGGTTTGGGTTGGGTTTGGTTTGGTTTGGTTTGGTTTGGGTTGGTTTGGGTTGGTTTGGTTTTTTTTCCAGCCTCTGTCAGAGATGTGAAATGGAAGGACAAGCAGGTTGGATGCATTTTCACATCCAGAGTGCTGGGAAGTCACCCAAGACAGACTGACCCTTCAGAACAGTGACCAGGGGTTTAGAAAGCTGCAATTTTTATCTTCCATTTTTCTATGAGAAGCCAGAAGCTATGAATATGTCTGATAGAACCCAGTACCCAGTCGTGCAGCAGACACAGGGGAAGTGCACTGTGCCTGCAGCTATAATCGTGTGCTAAATACCAGGGTTATTAATCTTTCCTCACCTCAGAAGCTTCTAGTCCATGTTTTAATGTGTTTTTGTAGGAGATTTAATTGCTCAGGCTTGCAACAACTCCAAATTTTAGATCCTGTTTCCCACTGCCACTCGAGTCTTGAGAAATGGCTCCTGTGGCAAGGTGTGGGTTTCCTTATGTGACATTTTTCTGTGGCACACAGGGGGCACTTGTGGCTGCTGGGAGGGTTAATTTGAAAGGAGAGAGGTTGCAAAGAGCACCTACACACCTCCCAGAGCCTCCTGCTTGGTTCTACCAAATGTCAGAGCCTCCCCATTGAAATGTTCCCTGGGCTTGGGGTTGTTTCTCCATAGGGCTGGGTGGGAGATGCTGTTTGGGAAGTTTTCTTCCTTCCATCACAAGGAGCATTGGTCTATAAGAAGAAATGACTGATTTCTGTCAGATCAGTGTCATTCACACCTCGAGTACTGTGTCCAGTTCTGGGCCCCCCAGTTCAGGAAGGATATCGAGGTCCTGGAGCAGGGCAACCAAAGGAGGGCAACCAGGCTGGTGAAGGGACTCGAGCACAGACCCTATGAGGAGAGGCTGAGAGAGCTGGGGGTGTTCAGCCTGGAGAAGAGGAGGCTCAGGGGAGACCTCATCACTCTCTCCAACTCCCTGAAAGGAGGTTGGAGCCAGGGGGGGGTTGGGCTCTTTTCCCAGGCAACTCTCAGCAAGACAAGAGGGCAGGGTCTCAAGTTGTGCCAGGGGAGGTTTAGGTTGGAGCTGAGAAAGAATTTCTTTCTGGAGAGGGTGATCAGGCATTGGAATGGGCTGCCCAGGGAAGTAGTGGATTCTCCGTGTCTGGAGATCTTTCCAAAGAGCCTGGATGTGGCACTGAGTGCCATGGGCTGGGAACCACGGGGGGAGTGGATCAAGGGTTGGACTTGATGAGCTCTGAGCTCCCTTCCAACCCAGTCCATTCTATGATTCTGTGATTTCTGCACAGCAGTCACAGAATGTCAGGGTTTGCTGGGGACCTCTGGAGATCATCCAGCCCAAACCCCCTGCCAGAGCAGGACCAAAATCTCTGCTAGCAGCAGCTCCCCAAGCAACCCACCAGGGATGCCCTGGGAGGTGGCACAGCTCTATGCTTTCAGCCCAAAAAAGATTTTTCAGCCCAAAAGATTTATTTTTGGGGGTGTAAAATACATGAGGATCAGCTCTCTGCAGGGAAATCTCTGCTATAGCTCCTCTGTCAGACTGGGGGATAGATCCAGCTCATCTCTCTTTGGCTCCAGCCAAGCCAAGCATCTCATTAGAGGCAGAAATCTGCTGAAGCTGGTGGGGAAGCTGGGCTTTGGTGCTCTGGGATCTCAGTGAGAGGTTGACTAAAGAACACACCTAAAGATGTCTTCTTCAGCTGAAATGATGTCTTTGTTAACTGGGATCTGCACATCAGCACCAGCCCTGAAGGTAGGAAGATATTTTAGAGGTGAGTGAAGCCCAAGATTCAGACTAGGGCAGTGGTTTTACAAAAATAAACAACAGCCAGGAGTGATGCTGAGAAGGGAATTCCAGAGTTCTGGGTTCCTGCACTTGACTTGAATCATGTCAGCACCATATTTGCTATCTTAAGGAAATTGCCCCAATAAAACACCTGAATGTTTATCTTACCATGATGAAGAAAAGGTATTTCTTACAATAAAATATGATTAGACCTGTGGAAATAAAAATAGTTTCTAAATTAGCTTCAGATGAAGGCAAAATGTACCTTTTATTGCTTGGTTTTGGCTTTCCCACTGCATAAGCTGAAAGCAATGCTTATTTGTAAGGGTTTTTAAAAAATTTCAAAGGTTAGAAGACTTTTTAAAAGGCTTTGACATTCAATCTGTCATCGTTGTCTTCTCAAGAATGCATGCAATGCTTAGATAAAAAGGCAGAAGGAGAGGTTTTTGTTGAATGACATTGATCTTCTTTGGGGTTTGTGTTTGGCTTTCTGCTCATTAAGCTCCTGACATGGAAACAGACTTGAAAAGGCTGAAAACTATGACATGAGATGTGGCTTTTAGGTAGGTCAGCAGGTCTAGTCATAGAACAGCCACTGAATTTGATTCTTGTTGTGGTTTTTTTGTTTGTTTTTCAACACCCAGCAACCCTTTGGAAGACTTATACAATGGACTGACTGCTTGCAAGCTTTCATCTTCATTTTTGAATATCAGTTTAAAGGTTCTTCTGGCCTATCCCAACAAGATGTTTTGGGGCTCAGTGCTTACTGCTAGAAAAGACACAAGAGGAAAATGTTTCTCAGTGAGGAAAATCAGTCCCTGGAATCATCTCCCCAGGGAATTGGTGGAGTCCCCAACCTTGGACACTTCAGGGCTCAGCTGGGCAGGGTGCTGGGGCATCTTCTCCAGCCCATGCTTCTGCCAAAAAGGTTGGATCAGATCATCCTTGTGATCCCTTCCTATAAGGAGTTCTGTGATTCTGTGAAAAAAAAAAAGTGCTTGGGTGAGGAATGGATGGAAAAATAGAATAGTGAGCTCCAGGAACAGGGAAGCAGCACACTATTGATGCTTTTAGAGCTCTGGAGAAAAACTTGGATGGAGGAAAAGTCCAAGGGTGTGATCAGGAAGGGGAGCAGGGGTGAAGCCTTTTGCTAGAGATGTGTCTGCAGAGCTGAGCCTGTTGCTTCTTCAAATCTATGTGTCTGGGACATTAGGAATTCTTCTGTCCTCTGGGAAATCAGATGGAACTTGTGCTTTTGCTGATGGATTGCACTCTGCATCCATCCTCACACTCCTCTGTTGCAACTAATCTTTTCCAAGCTATAAAATTCAATAGCTGAAAACCCCTTGGTGTGTTGTCTGCTCTGTTTTGGTCATAAACCCAAAGCATGGCACCAAACCCCATCCATTAACTGCCCCAACCAGAGCAACCCTGCTCTGGTTTTCTTTCTTTTAGGTTGCTGTTAATCTCAGCATTTTTTACATAGGTTGTGCTTTCATCACTGAAAAAAATCCAAGCAACCATTTATTCCTTTTGCTGGGTAACTGAGTGCAGTGCTGCTGGGGGAAGAAAGCTGCTTTATTTAATTTTTTATTTTCCTTTCCCCTTCAGTTTTCTGCTTAAAACCTGGTTCCAGGTTCCCAAAACAAAGCAGTCTGTCCCCAGGGATTAGTTGTCCTGCAAAGACTTTGCAGATTCTTTATTCTGTAGTTGCCACTCTCTGGAAGTGTCAGGAATTGATATAAACCACGTGCTGGGTTCTTGTCTTTGTATTCAGAGAAATGGAGAAGTTGTTTATGGTAATGTAGAGGTTTTTTTTATTTTCTTTCTCCAGGCCTGGGCAATTGTTTGCCTGAAGTGAGCATTAGATACCCTCTTCTTTGCATAAAACAAGTGTGAGATCTCTTGCCTTGCACAAAAGGAAACTGTTCTTGAAGTCTCAGTGTTTTCTCCTTGTTTCTAAATAAGAAAAGAAAAAAAGGAAGCACTTGTTTAAAATAATAACCAATTTAAAAGTGTGCTTCAAGTGAAATGGGGTTTATGTTACTGGGAGATGATCCTTCTGCTTGATGTGTTTTAAATGCAAAGTCCAGGACCTACAGGTGTTGAATATCCAATAGTTCTGCTTGGCTTTGCTCCATTAAATTAATCACCCTCCTTTCTCCCAGCTTGCTGGGAAAATTGCAAATGCCTTGGTTTGTGTCTCCTTGGCAGTGAGGAGTTGAGCAGGACCTGGATCCTTAGTGGACTTCCAGACTGAGTCCCCTTGATGGGAATTAAACTCTGCCAAGAACTCAGCAGATGCTGTGTCAGGAGCCCCCTTCTAGGGATGCTTCAGGAAAACCCATCAGAAAATATTGACCTGCATTCCATGGGTGTCCTTTTAAATCAGAAAAGGTTATCCTATTGTAATCACTTTTAAATGGTTTTATCTGTTCTCTTGGAGGACACTTGTCAAATGGGATTTTTTTCTGTTTTAAGTGTTTGTGTGTGGCAGGTATTGATTTTTTTTACCCCATTACTGCTGCATTTCCCAGGTGTGCTGTGGCTCAGGGATTCTTGCAGTGTGCCAGCTCCTACTGAATGACCACTGAGCAAAGAAAATTAATCTCTGATGATAAAAAAGCCCCACTGGTCTCATCACCTGGCTTTAGACCCTCTGGATAAAGCCTTGGGACGGGCAGCAGCTTCCATCTATTTGTTGCATCCTTCATGCCACCACAGGATGGTTTGGGATGGAAAGACCATGGAGTTCCAAATGTGAACGTGATGTTAAGCAAATGTCATAGAATCATAGAATCATGGAACTGGAATGGGTTGGAAGGGACCTCAGAGCTCATCAAGTCCAACCCTTGATCCACTCCCCCCGTGGTTCCCAGCCCATGGCACTCAGTGCCACATCCAGGCTCTTTGGAAAGATCTCCAGACACGGAGAATCCACTACTTCCCTGGGCAGCCCATTCCAATGCCTGATCACCCTCTCCAGAAAGAAATTCTTTCTCATCTCCAACCTAAACCTCCCCTGGCACAACTTGAGACCCTGCCCTCTTGTCTTGCTGAGAGTTGCCTGGGAAAAGAGCCCAACCCCCCCTGGCTCCAACCTCCTTTCAGGGAGTTGGAGAGAGTGATGAGGTCTCCCCTGAGCCTCCTCTTCTCCAGCCTCAACACCCCCAGCTCCCTCAGCCCTTCCTCACAGCAATTCTGCTGGATCCCTTCACAGCCTCCTTGCTCTTCTCTGGACCTGCTCCAGCACCTCAAACTCCTTCCTGAGCTGAGGGGCCCAGAACTGGACACAGGACTCAAGCTGTGGCCTCCCCAGGGCTGAGCACAGGGGCAGAATCCCTTCCCTGGACCTGCTGGCCACGCTGTTCCTGAGCCAGCCCAGGATGCCATTGGCCTTCTTGGCCACCTGGGCACACTGCTGGCTCATGTTCAGCTTCCTGAGGTGCAGTCCAGCCAGATGTGAACCCCCCATTTTTCATCCAGATGTGAACACCCCATTTTTCAGGGCAGGCTGCCTTGCCTTTCGTCCTGACTTGTTCTCTCCAGCTCTGCTTTCAATCCCTCCTTTAGTTCCCTCACCACTTTTTTTCCTTCCCAGTCTTACAAGTTGTTGATGGCTTATATCATCTCCCTGATTTTAAGGGAGATTCACCTTCCTTTCGTCTAAAACTGTGCTTAATGGTATTTCTATTGTTTCTTCCACTTTCTCTGGGCTCTGTAGTTATGGAAAAGGGCTGACGTCCTCAAAAAGGAATCTCAGCTGTGGTCCTGTGCCCAGATGTTAATCTGGTCCATGGGAAACACTTTCAGGTCTCTTGTTGGCTTGCTTGTTTCCCACTTCAGGGATTTTTGCAATAGAAAAAGCTTGGTGTGTTCTTGGGTATTTGAAGCTCTTTCAGCTAATTGTGAAAATCCTGTTCCTAACTTTATCTGTGCTTAAAATCACCTTTTGGTGGAGACTTGCAGCTTTCTTTGTTGGAGGAATACTTCTTCCACACTCCTTGCTGGCTGACACAGAAAAATTAGGCTTAAAAAGCTGTTTTTAATGCAAGAATAAGAAAAGCAGTGACCAGAAGGACTTAATCTTACCTTCTGTCTATGCTTTTAGATTGTCATGTCCTGTTCTTTAGAATTCCTTTCTCTGAAGCTAAATCCTGGCCCTGCAGTGGGAATTTTTGCTTTTACTTTTACCAAGATCCCCACGGATCCAGGTGCTTGGCAGGGAACCATCCATCCCCTCCCTCTCAGGTACAACCCAGGTTGCTGGGAGCACCAAGAGGGCAAAGTGTAGCAGCTTGGCTGTGCTAATTAGGAGACTTAACCTTCAGCCTCAATAAGGTGATTTAATTATTACCTTTTTTTTTGCTTTTTTTAGTTTATGTGTAATTTTTTCTAAGTGTTTTGTTTGGTTTTGGTTTTTTTTTTTTCCCAAATGGTGCAGTCAAGAGTACTCAGGGTGAGGTGGTTACTCACAGGCATTGGAGCATGAGTGAGCAAGTGCCTCTTCAGTCAAATTAAGCCCACTTCAGAACAGTTTGTGATGCAAGAGGAAACATTTTGAGTGATATTTCCCCTTATATACACAGAGGGAACCAGACACTCCAAAACATGTGCCCACTCCCTCTGTCCATGTCATCTTTAGAGCCCCAGGAGCCAAGGCAAACTTCAGGAATGGTTTTAAACACTTTTGCTACACTCTTCTAGGAGTACTTGATTTTTTTTTTTTGAATGTCCTTCACGGGCAAACCTGTTTTGTTGGGTTTATTTATTTATTTTAAATGGTCCCTCTAGCCAGCCTCTCTCTATAAAAATGATGAGAAGGTTCCTGGGCTCAGTGGCTGAAGAAACAAAATAGAAAAGAACCAAGTGGACTGTTTAGATGTTAATGCAGCAGAAGAAAGGAGGGGAACACTGCTGGAGAACATAATCCATCCTTCACATTAGTCACTGAGACCAGGAAATAAATGTTGCTGCTTTTCTGCACATTTATTACAAATCCATGGCCCATCCAGCAGCTGGGAATGACTCAGGAAATCTTGCTGCAATCCCTAGGCTTGCAGCCTAAGCCCAGTTGAGCTCTGATTTATTTCCTCCATTTTATGCTTTGTCTTCCCATCTTTTTGTCTCCAGGCTGACCTGGGCTAAGCCACCCCAGAGCATTGGATGTGCCAAACAGATCCCTGGGTGTGATGGCTTTGGGGGATGATGCCCAAGGAGGGCACCAGGCTCCTGTAGATTATTCAGTCAGCTCCTTACCCCAGGTTTGATTATTGGTTTGTTCATTTATCACCCCAGGGTTCTCTACATGGTGCCTTCTGCTGAAGATGGGAGCTGGGAGCCCAGGACCCACATGGCTTTAGCTCTGCAGCCAGAAGATCTTTGCATCCCTTTTCCTGGGGTGCATTTCATTGTGCACCAAACTTGGGTGCACGATGGTGAGGGCACAACTGCTCCAGTGTTTTCTGACTCCCAAACAAGAGATGAAGGCAGCTGGGTAGAAGGTTAAACATTAAAATCCTGGCTGGGTGTGATGCAGGGACCTGATGATGGGGTTTGGGGGTGGGCTGTTGGTCCTTGTAATGGATGGTCCAGGATCTTCCTGAGTCACTTTCTACTGAGTTGTCACTTCTTCTCTCTGTTTATTTTGTGTCTTTGCACATTGGTTGTTTTTCCAGATCTTGGAGTGACTGAGTTGTTGTTAACCAGCAGGGACAGGACAAGGGGTAATGGTTTTAAACTAAAGGAGGGGAGATGAGGTGTTAGGAGGAAATTCTTAAGGACATGGTTTAGTAATTAGATTATGGTGTTGGTCAGAGGTTGGACTGGGTGAGCTTGGAGGTCTCTTCAACCCAAACATTCTGGGATTCTGTGTTGACACACTGGAGCAGGTTGCCTGGGAGGCATTTGATGCCCAGGTTGGATGAGACCTTGTGCAACCTGGGCTGGTGGGAGATGTCCCTGATGTCCCTGCCCATGCAGGGGGGTTGGATCCTGATGATCTTGCAGGTTCCTTCCAGCCAAACCATTCTCTGATTCTCTGATCCAATCAAGCTGGCATCTCATCTCTCCCCTGTGCCCTTTGCTTGTTTCTGCCTTTTTCTCTTGGCTGAATATCCTGTGCACTCCCTTGCCTGGGGACTAATGACAGTAACAGGAACATCACCTCCAGCATCATCAGGTCAGAATCACAAGCCTCACAGAACTGTTTGCCTGGGCTTGGTCACCATAAATCTGTGGCCAGGACCCCCTGGGCTTTTTGTGCAGTGCAATCTGCAATCAGCAGTGTCTGGCATTCCTGTCACCTGGGTGTCTGACTCCAGGCATACCTGCTGACTATTTATTGATCTATTACCAAAGCACGTGAGGAATGCAACCCAGGAACCAGCCCAGAGCCCAGAGTTGATTTAAAGACAGACAGCTTGGAGGGGGTGAAGTTCCCAGGGAACTTTCCTGGCAGCAGAAAGCAGCCACCAGGTTGTCTGTTTGCAGAGGCATTTATCCAGCTGCAACCTGGAGCCAGCCAGGAGGAAGAAGGTGACTGAAAAGCAATCATCTTTGCTGGCTTGGCTTTTACCTGCAGCAATTGCTTGGTTTGAGTCGTGGGGTGGCCATGTGTGCCTTCTGGGGGGCAAGTCAGAGGTGGGATGAGGAGCTGGGGACTGGCAGGTGGCTGCTGCTTGGTCTGGTTTAATGATGCTGAACAGGCAGTGAGAGGATCAGCTTTAAACTGGGAGAGGGGAACTTGGGGTCAGACATTAGGAAGAAATCCTTTGGGGTGAGGGTGCTGAGCCCAGATTCCCAGAGGAGCTGTGGCTGCCCCATCCCTGGCAGTGTTGAAGGTTGGATGGGGCTTGGAGCATCCTGGGCTGTGGGAGGAGTCCCTGACCATGGGTTGGATGATCTTGGATCCCTTTCCAACTCCAACCAACCTGTGGGCCATCCTGTGATTCCACACCTAACTGGCCAGCTCTGGGGGTGGTACCAACATCATGGAGATGTTGGCTTCCCAACATCCCTCCTCAACCTCCCAGCTCCTCTCCTGGCCCTGGCATGTGTCTGACCTTGGAGTGAGGCACCTCAAGGTGCAGAATGCCTCAATGAGTAGTATTATATTCTGCAAGTGTGGGTAGTGCTCAATAATTCTTCATCCAGATAATTCATGATGCTAATCTTGAGGGATCTGTGTGCAGGTTGGTTCTGACATCTCCTGTGAGAAAGATTGATTTGCCTTCCCCTGCACTGGACAAATTGCTTTAAGATCTTTGTGTAAGAACAGGGAATAAAACTTTGGAAATTATTTCCTCTCTTCTGTGCTGCTTTTCTATTGTGTTTTGTTAGGGCAGGCAAACCCAGAGCCATTTGGCATTTATAAAAGATTTTAAAGATTTTAAAAGCCAACCCAATCAAACAACAGAAGAGAACAGTGTGAATGTATTTGCAGGTTGGTTGTTTAGCAGGAGACAGGATCCAAGGAGTTTATGCTGGAGACAGGGAAAAGACAAACCCTGTGAGCAACATAAAGGGAGGAAGAGTCAGAGTGCAGAGGGTGCACAGCCCTGTGCTGGGTTCTCAGCAGCTGTGTGGTGATCCTGAGAGCTAAATCTTGGGAATTCTGTTCACATTTTGATGGGCAAAACCCCACAGGTAAAGGAGAGAGCTCTGCCAACAGGCAGACTTCTGTAAATCAAGGGATTATAAAGCAGAAAGCATTTGGATGCTGAGTTTTATATTGTCTGTCAAGCCTGAGGAAGCAGAGACTGATGAGGTGCTGCAGGTTTTGTGCTTCTAGCCCAGATGAAGTTTTAAGGTGTCTTTTGGAATGGAAGGAATGTAGGAAATGTTTCTAAAAAGAAACCTCTAAGAAACCCTCACAACATCTGGTGTTCAGCAGCAGCTGCTAGCAGGAATTTCTGGCTGGTGAAACTATTGAGTTGTTGGAGGAATGAGATCCAGACTGGCTCAATAAACTGTGAATACTGATTTTTTTTTTTTCTTCTTTTGTTTTGTTTGGTTTTTTTCCCTTGGTCTTATATAATATTTTGATAGTATAATGATTTTTTTTTTTTCCAAAGGGAAGGATTTTTGCCTTAAAATATGGCATGTATGTATTCTGTCAACCTAGGGGAGTGGTGGAGTCACCATCCCTGGGATGGGATCCATAGTGTCTCAATAAACTGTGATACTGATTTTTTTTCTTTTTTTCTTTTTTTCTTTTTTTTTTCTTTTTTTTCTTTTCTTTTTTCTTTTTTCTTTTTTTTTTTTTTTTTGTGGGCTTATATAATATTTTGATAGCATAATGTTTTTTTTTTTCAAAGGAAAAGATTCTTCAGGACGTGGTTTCATGGGGTTGGGTTGGCAGTTGGATTTGATGATCCCAGAGCTCTTTTCCAACCTTAATGATTCTGTGCTTGATTCTAAGTAGAGAAAGGCCAGGCCAGGCTGCCTGCTGGGTTTGTGCACTGCAGTGCTTGCTGCTGTAACCCCAAATAATGATTGCTGTGCTTGGTGCCTCATTGCCTGCCATCCCTGGCCTGCTTTCCAGCTTTTAGTGGGGTTGCACATCATTGCTGTCTGTGTTGAAGTCATCAAGATAACAGAAGATAATGTGTAAATCAGTGCCTGCACTCAGTAATGCTCTGCAAGCAATAAAGGATGGAGAAACCTTGGGAGCTTCTTCAGCCTCTGTGGGTGCCATGGAATTATTCCAGATATTTTTGCCATCCCTTATCAGCTCAGTTGATGTGTTGGGTGATGCTGGGAACGTGACAAGTGCTGAAAGGAGGATGAAGAAGCAGAGTAAATAGTTTCCAAGGCTTTGTGATCTTTCCCTGATCCCAGTTGTGGATGGGGCAGAACTTGGATTGTCACACTTTCTATTTGTGACTCAGAAGTGCCCAGACACTCCCTAGGAGGTTCCTGTGTCTTCACTCCAGTAGCACGCACTCCCAAGTCAGAAAAATGTTATGATCAAGGTTTCTCTTGGGTTTCTTTACAGTTGATCACATCCAGTGGCAGTCTCTGTGAAATTTAGTGAAATTTAGAGCAGTTCTTGGTGTGGAAGCAGCAGCTGAGGTTTCAAGGATGAGTTGCTTGTGGTTTGTTTTTTAGTAAATACAGCTTTGCACAGCACCTTCAGCTCTTCCCTTGTTCACTGATCTTTTCTTGCATGTTAGATTTATCAGTATTTTTTCTTATTTTATCTCTTTTTCTTTCTTTCTTTTAAAGCACTTGACACAGGGAATTACAGAATCAGGTTTCTTTGCAGCTGACCTCAAGGCAGAGGAAGGCAATGGGTGACACAGAAGCCTGAAAAATGGAGACACCTGAGTGTGGGAGGGAGCAAGAAGGATTTGGGGAGAGATGAATGATGCCAGGCAGCTGGGGGTCAGAGTCAGCTGAGAAAGGGGAGAGTGTCTGGACATTGAGCACAGCCCCAAAATGATTTCTGGGTCCTTGCCCAGCTGTGTCCATCCAAGCTGCTGGCTCTGTAAGGACCAGTCCCTTGTCCTCCCCACCTGTATTACCCCTTCACAGCCACTCACAGGAGAATCATTCCAAGTGTTTTGTGTTCCAAGCAGCTTTCTGAGCCCTGGAGGTATGCATGATACAAAGCAGGAGAACTTTCACGTGGATGGGATTCTTCAGCTATATTTATAATTAAGTTAGGATTATTCTCTTTTTTTTTTTTTTTTTCTCACTCCACCCCTGTTTTCTCCACCCTGCCCTTCCAAAGCTTTGAAGAGAGGCCAGCCATCTGGCATGTCTGTCATAGTTCTCCCTGTTCTGGAGTGCTTCCAGTGCTGGAGATCTCTGGCAGGTTACAGGATTTTATCAGATAGGCACCACGAGCTGATCACACCAGCAGCATTGCTGCATCCCTGCTCTTCTCTGCCACCAGAACAAAAAGTTTCCAGACAGGAAGATGGAACCAAAATACTGATAGGATGAAGTCCTCATGGTATTTATTTTTTTTTCTCTCCATTTAAACTGTGGGCAAAATAATCCTTTTTTTTTCCTGTTATGCATCATGTGTCAGTGCAGGTTGGTTTACATTCTGTCATAACATGAAACTGTGTATTGGGTTTTTAATTAGTCTGATGTTTGTTTGTTGGACTGGGGGCTCCTACAAACTTGCTTTCCTTTGAGAATGTTAAGTTGAATATTGAATTAATCTCTGTGAGAATACAGCATTTATGGCTGTCAGCAATTACCTCCCAGCCTGTGGTGGTTTAGTGTGAGGTTAAAGGTGTTTAAAATATCCAGTTATGCTTTTCATGCAGGGGAAAAGTAATAATATGGTCATCTTTCCTTCTTGATACACTCCTAAAAGCTCAGTCAAAATGATTTTAATTTTTTTTAAAAGGTTCTTCAATCTGATTATGAATAACTCAAGATAATCACTCATGCTCTTCTGTCCTTGGAATCCATCCTGGTGAGGGTTGTGTGCCAGTTCATTAATTTTCTTGTCCCTAGTTATTGATTCTTCAGGTTCCCTTTGAGTAAGCTGTTCTTGGTTCAGCTAAACCAGTCCTTTAGCTGCCTTATCTCTTGTCTTTGGCTGCCTGAGTCTCTTATGTACAAGGTAATTTATTTTTTTTCCTATGAATGGGTTGTAACGAGGGCCCATGCTCCTGCATAAACCCCTCCTGCATCAGCTGCCTGAGCAAACTTCTGACCCTGGGGTTTGGCTAACAGGAGCAACCATCAGCAGATGGAGAACTTTATCTTCCCCCAGCACTTTATAGTGTTTACCTGGCATCAGATAAGAGCTGGAGGAATTCTGCCCCTTTTATGGCATCACTTCCCAGTGTTCAGCGTGGAACTGGTTTGGGAGAATAAAAAAAAAAACTTAGATTGCTGCATAAGGCAAAGGATGAGTTGGTTTTTTTATTTTTCCTCTCAGATTCTCCCAGATTTCTCCCAGATTCTAATTTACCTGTGTGGGAACTAGAAACTTTTATTTCTGCTTCTTGGCTAATGCAAAATAAATGTTAGGTTTTTACCTAAAAATTCTTTGACTCTGCTTAAGGTAGTTATTGGTTGTGCTGCCATTGGCTTGGCTGCCTCTGGAAGAGGCAAATGAGGATCAGGGAATCACAGAATGGTTTGGGATGGAAGGGAACTTAAAACTCATCCAGTTCCAACTGGGCAGGGACTCCTCCCACAGCCCAGGGTGCTCCAGGCCCCATCCAACCTTCAACACTGCCAGGGATGGGGCAGCCACAGCTTCTCTGGGAACCTCAAGAACCCTCAAATGAAAGGGTTTCTTCCTAATATCCAACCTAAATCTCCCCAGTTCAAGTTTTAACCCATTTTCCCTCATCCTCTCCCTCCATCCCCATGCCCAGAGCCCTCCTCCAGCTTTCCTGGTATTGGAAGCTTGCTCTGAGGTCATCTCAGAGCCTCCTCTGGGGCACCCACTGCTGTGCTTTGGGCTTTGAATGTTCTCAGTTGCTATTTCTCTTCCACCTGAGGCGTGGTAGGAGCTGGAGCCATGGGAATGTGTTGCCACTTCTGTCTGCCCTGGGATGGCAACAGCAGCATCCAAACATCCTCTGTAGGAGAAGGCAGGGAATGGAGAGGAGAGGAGGGGAGAGGAGGGGAGAGGAGAGGAGAGGAGAGGAGAGGAGAGGAGAGGAGAGGAGAGGAGAGGAGAGGAGAGGAGAGGAGAGGAGAGGAGAGGAGAGGAGAGGAGAGGAGAGGAGAGAGGAGAGGAGAGAGGAGAGGAGAGAGGAGAGGAGAGGAGAGGAGAGGAGAGGAGAGGAGAGGAGAGGAGAGGAGAGGAGAGGAGAGGAGAGGAGAGGAGAGGAGAGGAGAGGAGAGGAGAGGAGAGGAGAGGAGAGGAGAGGAGAGGAGAGGAGAGGAGAGGAGGGGAGAGGAGAGGAGAGGAGAGGAGAGGAGGGGAGAGGAAAAAGGGTTGAAATCATCCACCTGCATTTCAGACCTGCAAGCAAGGCCATCATCAGTGGTGCAAATTAAAGGTGAGGCAGAGGCAGACACATTCCTGGGAGTTCCAGGATGGAATTGCAGGTGGGGCGTTGATGGAAAGTGGTGGAACATCAAAGGGTTAATTGTCACTGGTGTGGCAAGGGCAGGAAGAGACAGACAGATAAAGATTGCAAATGAGCAAGCAGGCAGCTGAGTTGAAGCCTCTTCTTGAACCCTTCTGTGCATCAGCAGATCTGAGGGGCTTGGCAGCCCTCCCTGCCACTGGGAGGATCCCGGGGTCATCCCTCACCTGGACCTGTTCTGAAAGATTTGTTGAGCTTGGTGTATGTGAACCTTTCATCTTGTGTTGCAGCCATAACTTTATCCCTGCTGCATCTGCTGCAGGTGTTGGTGGAAGGAGATTTTAGGGGAAAAAAAAAGACCACAGGCTGGAGAGATGTGGCTGCAAAGCTTGGGGCATCTTCTGGGGGGTCTGGCTTGGAGCTCAGCAGCAGAGGAAATGGGTCTCTCCTTTTCTGCTCTGGATTGTTGTGCCAGGGAAGGAAGTTAATATGGGAAAGTAATGAACAGACAACTCCTTTGAGAGGCACAGAGCCAGGGAAGCCCTTGGGGTCTGTGGGATCCCTGCCCGTGCAACAAACCCCATGAGGATGCTGCTCGGGCACCTTAAAATCTCAGGGACTGAAACCCTCAGAACTTGGGAGAAAAAAAGGTGAGACTGCAGCAGAGGCACAGTGGAGATTTATTGAGTGAAGGAGTAGGTGAGGGCAATGCCACGAGTACACAGAATAATAATTATTATCCAAATGATCTGCCCTCTGTGTGTCTGTAATTTGATGAGCAGTGCTTGAGCCACCAAGGTCTGGGGGGAGGCTGGAGGGCAGGAGGAAGCAGGATCTCCTTTTGTAGCACTCCTGAGCTGCATTTGAACAACTCATTTTAGAGTTCTTCTTTGTTTCTTTCCCTCTCTCTTCTGCTAACCCAGGGAGTCTTCTTTAGAGACTGGGGTTTTTATTTATTTATTTATTTATTTATTTCAATATTTCTGTTCTAAAAGGTAAAATTTTATCCCACCCAACCCAGAGAAGAAACTTGAAAGCACTGGGGAGGTTTTGCTGAGTCAGCATCCCATTGCACTGATAATCCAAATGATTAAAGCATCAGCTGAGAACAGGTCAGGAATGTTGTCTCTTTTTGTTTTCTCCTTGCTGCTGGGTTTCAATCACTGAAACCCATTCATGGCAGATAAGAGAGGGCTCAGAATTGCAGCAAGAAAGTTCTCTTATTTCAAAAGACACTTGTACCTCTTGGTTGGGTTTTTTTCCCTGCAATAAAGTTTATTACTTCCTATATATTTGCCTGGTATTATGGAAGAGGATGGCTTTCCACTGGCTGGGTAATTGAGTTCTGTAGAATTCTTCAGCTTACATTTAAAGCTTTAAAATTTGCTGATTCAGCTCACTTTGGGGATTCTTTGCCAATTAACTTGTCCTGGCCTTGCTGTCTGTATCTGTATTTAATTGGTGTGTAAGGTTTATTGATGCAGCATTTCTTTCCCCTCTTTCCCCTCCTCTGTCATTCTGCAGGGTTGTTCTTTTTGAACCTCTCTGTGTTTGGGGGATTTAATACAGTAGCTCAGACATCAAATTTTGCTCCAGGCTGACGTTTGGAATTGAAGATCTGAGCTTGAAAAGGTTGCATTTATGTTCCTACTCTGTTTGTACAGGGCTGTAAAGCCTTGAAGTTGATAATTTTTTTTGTTTGTGTCAACTCCTGCATCATGCAGGGGTGACATCAGGAGGCAGCAGAATGAAAGTGAGAAGCTCTAAGGTACCCTCTGAAATTCTGTGTTCATCTCTTGGTGTTCATAGAATATGAACTCTGAGGGATTGCTTGAGATACATGGAGGTTTTAAGCTCAACTGGCAGATTCTGAAAGTCATTTAACCCCTGAAAAGGTGATTTCCAGCCTATGGAGAGTTGCTGTATTGCATGACCTGTGCTGGGAAAATGAATATAATTAACAAAAGGGAAGTGAGTATTCTGTCAGCAGTAATGAAAATCTAATTTTTCCTTCAGTTTAGGGATGAAGTCTGATTAGGTTGAAGTTCAGGGCTTGTGTGTGTGTGTCTCACCCCTCCTTGTTTATATCTCAGTATTTAGTGGTTGCTTTCCCCTTGGCTTCAGAATATGTACCATGAAAAATACATACAGGGGAAAAAAAAAAGGTGCAGAGGATAATAAAGAGCAATTTCTATGAAAAATGCTTCAATTTCTCAGCTTAGAAGAAGGGAGAACTGCCTGGGGGATGTGGCAGACAACCATAAAATCCTGGCAGTGTGGGGTGGGAATGGTGTCTGGAGGTTTGTCACCCTGCAAGGACTCAGTGCCATAAAATGGAAGAGGCAGCTGGTGTAAAACAAAGAGAAGGAAGCACTTTTCCCAAAGGTACATGGCTGGACTTTGCAGTTTATTACTCAGGATGGGTGCAAACCCTGATGGCAATAAGCCATGGGCAATCAAACCCCATGGGATGGCCACCAGCTCTGCCCCAGAAAGTCCCTGAATTGCAGTCCCAGGAAGGTGGGGAATTTATCCAGGAGGAATCAGCCCTGGAAGCTGAGATGTTCCTGTATTCATCCCTGGACAGACTCCTTGCTGGGCAGTTTTGGAGAAGATCTTTGTAACATGGGGCTGAGGTATCTCCCAACCCAATGTTTCCAGGGAAGAGTCCTGAGAGGAAAAAAAAACCAAACCACCACCACCAAAACTCTAAAAATTATATTATCTGATGGGAAAAAATCAAGTGAAACATCTGCTCTAACCCACTAAGGGAGAATATTGAAAAGCCCATTTAAATACTTCTCTATTATAATATTTCTGCCCAAGCAGGCAATAGTTGAATCCCCTGGAATCCTACAAATCCTCCCAAATGAACTGGCCCAACATCTTTCTTGCCTTATCCTCTGTCTTTTTGCCCTTTTCCTATCTTGTTTGCAAGCAGTGAGGGAAATCTCTACAGCCTGGTGTAAGAGTGGAGCCTTGAAGTGAGTAATAATAAATCAAAGTGGGAGAGAGGTTTTGTGAGGAGAGACTGCAGTGGGTTTCTTACTGGTGTTTATTTGCTGCTAGTGTTTGGGCTTTTTTTTTTTCCCATTACTAATATTTAGGTCTTTTTTATTATTATTCCTACTGTTTGGGTTGTTTTTTTTTCATTATTTGGTTTTTGGTTTTGGTTTTTTTTTTTTTTTAATAGTGCTTAGGATTTTTTTTTCCATTACTAGGTTGTTTTTTTCTTCTTCTTATTATTATTATTTGCTTTGTTTTTCTTACTGCTGATTCTTTCATTTTCCCTCATCTCTTTCTTCCCAGTTTCTCCTGGCACTGATTTGCTAATGCCCAACCTGCCTAAAATACACCCAGGGTTACACAGAGGATTTCTGCAGAGCTCTGAGTAACCCCATGAACAAGCACATGGTGCCTTTGATTGTGAAGAGTTAGAATGTGAGCTCCTGGACACAAAAGGAATAAGATTTCTTCTTTCCCCCCAGTGAATTGCTTTCTATGTGGAGGGGAACAGGAGTAAGGCAAGTTTTCAGCTGTGTTCATTCCTCTGGATAGCTGGCTCAGGTGGCACCTGATAGTTCTTGGAACTGGCCTGTGGCACAGGGAAAGCACAATGAAGAGAAGCAGCCACAATAAACTTATTTATTCACCCTCTAAGTTGAGTTCTGCACCTGTTTGGAAATGCAGAGTGCCAATTTGGGATGGTTTGCACATGGTTTTCTGGGTGCCTTTGGGCTCCTGAGCTCCAGCCCTGGGCTGAGGGTGCAGATGGGTGCAGGGCTGGGGTTTCCTCTCTGAAAGGGAGGTGGAAGGCTGTGTGGAAATCCAGTTTAATTAAAAAGAAAAAAAAAAAAAAAGACATGCATTTAGCTCCTAAGTTTCAGCTAAAACCCTCATAGCAGTTTGTAAGAAGAAATTCTGTTGCAAAGCCACTGAGGAAGTTTCAGAGGCAGGAATCAGTGTTTACATCTAAACTACAATATTCACTTTGATTTTGCTACTCAGAGTTGCCTTACCTGACAGGGATGTATTGCTGGTAGTAAAGTAGGGTTTATTTTAATTTAATTTTATTTTACTTTGCTTTACATTCCCTTATTTTCATTTTGCTCCCTGTTATTTTAGTTTCTATTTGCAGTGCTTTCCTCTTTAGCACTCCTCTTGGTTCCTGAGCACGTTATGAAGGAAACAGAAGATTTGCCAACTTTAATTTGTCAAATTAAATCTTGCCCATTGCAGGCAATAGGTATAGTAAATAAATCTCCCCACCCAGAGGCTTTCTTTTTCATTCTTCCCTCCTACCTCCCTGCCAGTTTATTTAAGGATGTGTCACTGTCTCTTGGGCAGGGAAGTGCAGAGGTGGAGTGTGCCCTTTTGTTTCTTTCTATTGCTCTTCTAATTGGGTGAAATCTTGTCTTTGAGCTCAGATTATAAATTTCTTTTATTATTCCCTTGCCTTGACTGAAAGGATTAAGCCAGGAGCTTTATTAAGCTTCATTGAGAATTCAGATTTGAGAAGCAGAAGGCAGTCACTGCCCTGCAGGACTAACCACCAGGTAATATTGTTCTAGTTTTTACCACTACTTATAATTTATTACCACTAGGTAATAATAATCCCTGAGGTAAAGGTGATTTCTGCTCAGGGAGGACTTCAGGGATGGGAAAGTGAGGATGTATTTCATAGAATCATAGAATCATAGAATCATAGAATTGGCTGGGTTGGAAGGGACCTCAGAGATCATCGAGTCCAACCCTTGAACCACCGTTGCGGCTGCTAGACCATGGCACTGAGTGCCACATCCAGTCTTTTTTTAAATATCTCCAGACACGGAGAATCTACCACCTCACCGGGCAGTCCATTCCAATGACGGATCACTCTTTCCGTAAAGAAATTCTTTCTAATATCTAACCTAAACTTCCCCTGGCACAACTTAAGTCCATGCCCTCTTGTCTTGTTGAAAGTCGTTTGGTAAAAGAGCCCAACCCCCACCTGGCTACACCCTCCTTTCAGGTAGTTGTAGAGAGTGATGAGGTCTCCCCTGAGCCGCCTCTTCTTTAGGCTGAACAACCCCAGTTCTCTCAGCCTCTCCTCGTAGGGTCTATGCTCGAGTCCCTTCACCAGCCTGGTTGCCCTCCTTTGGACCTGCTCCAGGACCTCGATATCCTTCCTGAACTGGGGGGCCCAGAACTGGACACAGTACTCAAGGTGTGGCCTCACGAGGGCTGAGTACAGGGGCAGAATCACTTCCTTGGACCTGCTGGCAATGCTGTTCCGGATACAGGCCAGGATGCCATTGGCTTTCTTGGCCACCTGGGCACACTGCTGGCTCATGTTCAGCTTCTTGTCGATCCAGACTCCCAGGTCCTTTTCTGCCTGGCTGCTCTCAGCCACTCTGTCCCCAGCCTGTAGCGCTGCATGGGGTTGTTGTGGCCAAAGTGCAGGACCCGGCACTTGGCCTTGTTGAACCTCATCCCATTGGGATCATCCCAACTCTCCAGTCTGTCCAGGTCCCTCTGCAGAGCCCTCCTGCCTTCTAGTTGATCAACACTACCCCCAGCTTAGTGTCATCTACGAATTTGCTGATGATGGACTCCATCCCCTCATCTAAATCATCACTAAAGATATTGAACAGCACTGGGCCCAACACTGATCCCTGGGGGACACCACAGCCGCCATTTTGATGCAGCCCCGTTCAGCACCACTCTCTGGGCCCGTTCCAGCCAGTTCCTAACCCAGCACAGGGTGCTCCTGTCCAAAATTTGTGGGGTAAAGAGCCCTGCTGGCCTTGGGAAACAGGGGAAGGGCTCAGGGGGTACTGAGTAGACACAGTTCTTTATTAAATTAGTTATCCTTATTATTAATAATCCTTGTTAAATTAATAATTTCTGATTATAAATAAAAAACAGCAATATAAAAATAGCTATTAAAATTAAAAAGATAAACCTGAATTATAAAGCTCTTAGGTGCCTCCTCTAGCAAGTGAGGTATCACTGCCTTGAGAAAGATTAAAAAAAAAAAGATAATGGCACTTTAGTGAAAGTATAATGGAAAAGTTCAGTGAAATGCTGTATGTCTGTAGTTTCCTTGAGAAAAGAAGAAATGATGGATATTTGATGTTTTCTGAATCCTGGGAATGTGGTATTCCAGGCTCAGCAAATGAAACCATAACCAGTAAAATGATGGAAGTGTGATTTCCTGACTGCCCACAGTGATTCCTAGAGCCTGGATATTCATGGGGAAATGGAATGGGAGAGAGTTTACAGAACAAATATATCAAATATAGTAATTAAATATTATTGTATTGAATTAGTCAGGCTTACTACCTGGCTGTGTCTATAGACATGGAGGCTTTGTGCTTCTGCTCCAGAAATTTGAGCCTTAGAGGAAGAAAACAGAGCAGTATTGGGGTTTTTGCAGTTGAAGGTATGGCAGAAATGTCAACACAGCTTTTGTGAAGGCCTGAAAGGGAACTTTTGCTGTGGGCTTTATCCCCCCCCTTGAAAGGAGGGCAAATCACTTTCCTCTTCACAATGCAGCAGGAGGCTGACCCAGGCTGTCCAAATAACAAGTTGTGCCAAATGCTGGCTGTTGGGTAATCATTCTCAGCTAGGAAAATTTCCAGTTTGCTGCTTTTTTGTTGTTGTTGTTGTTGTTTTCAGCTGTCTGGATGGGGCTGTTGGTGGGAAGTCAGTGCCACCATCCACTGGGGCAGGTTGGAAAGGTCAGCAAGTTATGAAGCCCAGTTCAGTGAAAGCATTTCAAAAGAAACAAATCACTCCTAAGCCTTTTAAAATTATTATTATTGTGTGTGCAACTGTGCAGGGAATTGGAACAGACTCTGTTAGTACTCACAGAAAAAAAAAAATTAAGAATAAAAATTAAGCTTCTTTCTCCTTACTCCCTTTCATCTCCTGCTTCTGCAGAGGTCATGTAGCTCTGGGCAGATCTTCCAAGTCAAGCTTCTCTTAATTAAACAGTGCTGGAAAAGATGCCTGTAGACACAGTCTGTCATGGATATTTAAGGTTTTCCTAAAAGGCATCCTCAGAAGCATTCTCCTCCATGCCAGCTTCTCAGCTCCCCCTTTGCTGGTGAATAATTTGGGAGGAAAAGTTCAGCTGGAAGAGGTTGGAGAAACCTGAGTGCTGGAAGCAGAGGATCCTGGCATTTTCATCAGCTCTGCTCCACTGCTGGGGGCATTTCCAGCAGAAAAATCTTCATCTCTCATTTAGGAAGCAATGTTTGGAGCATCCATTGGGTCAGAGTGGAGTAGCCTGAGATTTCCAAGGGAAAACTTGAGGGGAAAATGCACAATTTGAGTTCATCTGCTGAGAGCTACATCTGCAAGAGTGTTTGCTTTGCTCTGCCAGCTCCTGCAGGGCAAGGAAGAATGATGGCAATTACCCCAACACCTGATGAGGGTTCAGCAGCTTTGGAGAAAAGGTGACAGCAGATTTTGTGTCCATTGGGGAGTTGGTTCTGCACTGACAATGCTCCCATTTTTACTCTTTCTCTGTCTCCAGCACATTTGCAGTGCACATCAGTCCTTTTAATAAACATAAACAGCATGAAAATATCACCAGGAAAGGATTTCTGCTTTTAAGTTATGTGTTCAAGGAGTTTAGTGCAGAGATGTCTGTTCCTTGGGAACTGGGACTTCCAAGCTCTAGAGCTGGCAGTTGTTCCTGGGACACTCCAGAAGATGGTTTCAAGGATTGCACAGCAACAAAAAGCTGATATATATATATATATATATAGATAGATAGATATGGGATACAAAGATTGTATCAGGCAAGTCCCAGCACTAGAAATTTCACACCTTGAACCCTGCCAGCATAAACCAGAGCTTGACTCTGTGTGTGGGTTCCTGCAATTGCAGTGCTGAGCACTTGGTGCTGCTTGACTGATGGGGGAAAGGGTTTCCAGCTGCAAGAGAGGGGACTGAGATGAGATTTTAGGAAGAAATTGTTTGGGATGAGGGTGCTGAGCCCCTGGTTGCCCCCAGAAGCTGTGGCTGCCCCATCCCTGGCAGTGTTGAAGGTTGGATGGGGCTTGGAGCATCCTGGGCTGGGGGAGGGGTCCCTGAGCATGGCAGGGGGTTGGATTAAGTGGTCCTCAAGGTTCCTTCCTACCCAAACCAGCCTGGAGTAATATCAGTGCCTGTTTCCAGCCTTGCACAGGTGGGAAAGAGAAGCTGCAAGCAGTTGTATTTGTGGTGTAGCTGCACACCAGCTGAAGAGGAGAACTTGGGGTCAGCCACAGCTTTGAGAAAGTGCAGTGCTTTGAGGAAGTTCCATACTTGCAGAAGGAAATCAAAGATTTATCTCTCAGTGATGGCTTTTCAGAGAGAATAAATTACTTTCCAAAGGTGATCAGGGGTTTTAAATTATAAAATAAATGTCATTGCTCAAAGACTCTTCCATGGTGAGCAGTTTTTGGCTGTGCAGTGAATGAGATGTAACCTCACAGGATGCAATTTTCATTCCATGAGTCTTCTCTTTAGTATGAGCTAAAAAAAATTGCTTTCTCCTTGCAACTACTTCTCATCAATGGCACTTATCAGTTATATCACATTATTCAGACATGAGTTTTTATCAAAATCCTTGCAATTGTGTCTATTGTGTAGGCAGACACCTCCGTGTCTCACCACCAGTTTGCATCACAACTTCCCATGCCAGCATTATACCCCGAGCTAAATGATGTTTTCATTACCAGATCTGTGTCTGCTTTATGAAATCTTAGATAAAGAACTCAGTAATTTCTTGTAATTAAGACCAAGTTTAATTCTGGGCATGGTTAAGAGTACTGTGGGTGAAGCTCAAGGCACGTGTGGTGTTTAGAAAGAGTGACAATAACTTAAGTCTGGGTCTGCCACAGTTTAAAAACAATCCCAATAACTTAAATTCTGATCTGTCAGGGTTGCTACTTGCAGATGTCTGTCAGTGTGATGTAAAATATGTTTTCCTGGCTTATTCTCTTACAATGATGGCATGGGGTAAGGAAAAAAAAGTCATGAAACAGAAACTTTTAACTCAGTAGCTAAGAAAAGGTAGAACTGGTTTAGCAAAGAGTCCTATAGGATATAATAGTATTTTGTAATAGTATTTTGTTGGGGTTTTTTATCTTTAAAAATACTTCTCTTCCCCTCTTTCCCCTCTTCCCCCCCCCCCTTTTTTTTTTTCCACTTTTAATGTGCTCCACCTATTTCCCCAGGAAAATGAAGGTTTTCTCTGGGTCATGTAATCCATTTAGTCAACCCCTTAATTTTTGAAGTGGGGTCAGTTGTGCCTTCCAGCTCACATGAAAACCTCTCCAGAGCAAAACAGGCAAATACAACATTTGTCTAAGGACTGGGGCAGCCAGGGCCCTATTTTATTTTGGGCTGTTAGAGCAAGGGGATGCTCAGCTTTGGCTTCTCTGATTTCTTACAGGGAACACCTGATGATGTCAGGTGTTGGGTTTAACTTTTTCAGCCCTTAACACACATACCTTTCTGCCTAGGTATTCCTACCTCTTATGTCCTGAAGTGGTATTTAACAAGCTTAACATAAGCGTTTGCAATTATCTTATAGCACCTGAAAATTGCTCACTAAATGACAGGAGGAAGTTCCATTTGCATTCCGTATCTGATGTTCAATCTGCTAATCCTCCCCAGAGCCTGCCAGGAAAAACACTGTAGACAGACTTGAATTTTATTAAAATCAAAAAGCAAGCAGGCTGCTTCCTACCCTCCTCTTACAGCCTGCAAGAGGAAGTTTACAACTTGGTGTATGGTAATTCTTTCAGCCAGGATACTCCTGGTTTTCTCAAAATGTGCTCTGGTTCTTTGCTCAGAGCATCCATTCACAGCCCCTTGTTCTTCCCTCACCCCAGGAAAAAAAATGTCTCTGGGTTTGCTCTTGTTTAGAGAAGTTAATCTTCAATATTTTCAGAGTTTGGGGTTTTTCCTTCATTAATGAAGAAGGCTCCTAATTGGGCATGAGGAAATGTTTGCTCCTGCTAGCAGATTAATATTAGCTGAAAGCACAGCAGAGATAAGAGACCTGAAGAAAATAAGTGTTTGAAAGATTTGGATAAGATATGAAAGCTATTTAATTTATTTTTTTTCCCCAATATTTTCCTGTTTTATTTGAGAAGGGCTCATGGTGCAGCTGTGTAACCAAGAGGATGTCAGATGACATCCATTATTTATTGGCCTGGTTAGCAAACAAGGACACCTTTGACTACAGCCAACTGGGAGGTCAGTTTACTGTGCTTCACACCACCTGAAAACTCCTTTTTTTTTTTTTTTTCCCCTTTGTATTTATATTCTCTAAATTTTTCCATTTGGCAGGAGTTGCTCTGGGGGAGAGCAAGGGGGAACTGGAGAGGAGGGGAGCAGAAGGGAGTGGGGATTTGCAGCAATCTGGCCCAAATATCCTGGTGCCTTTTCTTTGCTATCCAGGTGCAGCAGATGAAGTTACAGAGCAGGCTCCCCATAAAGGCAAATTTTTCCCCCAACCTGCAGAAAAATTGATGTTGAGAAGGTAAATTCTGCAACATTGGAACTGGAGGAATGTCATCCTGTTGAGCTGGGAATTTGCTGCTTGATTAAAACCAACTTGCCAATTGAAATGTAACTTGCTGGTGCTCTTCAGAGGGCATAAATGGAGCAATTTTCCAAAGGGACTGTGAAGAAGGATCTTGGCACTAAAGGCACAAAGAAGGTTCTGACCTGTCCTGGTTGGAGTCAGTGAGGACAGGATCCAGGGATACAAGAGCCTGGTGATGGGGCTGGGGAGACAGGAACCTGTGGCTCTGAAAACTGGGACCTATTGGACTGGAGTTATAGTTTTAACTCCACACATTGGCATTTCTGTGCTTTAAAAAAAAAAAAATAAAATTATTTTAATCAAGTTAACTACGCTCTGTATTTTAATTAAATTAAATGACTCAGATTTTGAGTGTAAAAACCCTTTAAGGTGTCCTAGCAAAGGATGCAGAGACTGAGATGGCTTCAGAATATTACTGTGGCTCTGCCTCCCAGGGCTTGGGGACCAGTTTATCTTGGCTGGGGGAGCTGTAGCTTCCCAACAGGCTCCTTTTCATCTGGCATCACTGGCTGCACCATCCCCTTGCTTCTGAGGATGAGGAGAAAGGGGGAAAGGTGGCTCAGCACAGTAGAGTCCCACCTTGCTGTTAAAAACAGCTTTAATTTCTTTCTGCAGGGTGGTGGGAGAAGTGAGATGAAGGCAAAGATCCCCAACCACCTCCTTGTGCTGTGTCTGGACTCCAGTAGTGGATGTTGGGAGATATCCATAGGAAGGGACAACCTGGAAACAGGGACAGGAGGGATGCCTTCTCCATCAGAAGGAGGGGACATTACTGAAGAGCTGCCCAATGCCAGAGGGCAGAACTGCATTTCAGAATCTGTGCTTGGGGGGCATTTGTCTTGAAATCACAACCGAAGAATTCTCCTCTGCATGGGGACAGATCTCTTAAGTTTGCATAGGTGCCTCTTTAGCTGTTAATTTTTTTCCCAGATTGACTGTTTTCATTTTCTTTTAAATGTTCTAGAAATGATGCTTAATAGGTTGTGCTTCCAGTACTTAGGAAATTTAGATTTATTCTGGATTTTGCATTGTGGTAGGGGTAGGCCCAATGTGTTCCTGTAAAACAGGGGACCTGCTGACTTCATTGTTTGCTTGTAACCCCTAATCTGGAGGCTGATGGTTGTCTGTGCTCTTCTAGGTTACCTTGCTGCTAATTAGTGCTTCTATTTCAGGCAGAGCATGTGTTGAATGTTTGGCTATCTCTGGAGTGTGAGATACATAATCATCTGCTATAGTTTGGTCCCACCCAGGTCATTCCCTGAATAAAATTTTTCCCTTTCAAGAGAAGTAAACTCACCCTCCTGGAAGGCCTCAGGAGTGTCATTGCTTCTCTTTTTGTCATTTATTTGTCTTTTATGGCATGGGGGGGATGACAAGAAGGAGGGAACCTGGGTAGTTCAGGTGCTTCTTTGGGTATTTTGTTCTAAGCCCCAGCACAGTTTGAGGTTTCTATCTTAATTTTTAATATAAATATAAGGACATGAAGTGGTTTTGGTTAATTAGTTCCTCCAGAACAAAATGATGATGCTCTGTTGTTTTTTCTTTTCCACAGATTCTACTTTTTAATCCTTCTTCAGATCCTGGGCTGTACTCAGAAGAAATCTGAAGCAGCCAGAGAAAATAGTCCTGGAGGAGTGCTGGCAGTAGAGGTATGCTGGGTGTTCTCAGGAGCTGCTGGAACACAGTCAGCAAGGGAATTTAAGGAAAAAAATCTGAAGTTGGATGGCTAAACACCTAACCCAGGAAGATGAGCTTTCTGTGGTTGGTTTGTTGACAAAATCATCTTTCAGCTCATCCCTGTCTGTCTCAAGCAGGGGGAAAAATCAAACAAAGAAAAAACAAAAATTAAAACAAACAAAAAACCAAACCAAACCAACAAACAAAACAGAGAAAAGAAAGAAATCCTTTGGTTTCTCTGCCATGGTCTTGAGTGGCATTTTCAGCCCAGTGCTTGGATTCCCTCCGAGCTTCCGTGCAGGCAGGAGAAGCTTGGGGAGGGATGAGCTTCCCAAAGGAACAAGCTTGGCAGCTCAAAACCCCATCTCTGTTTTGGCAGGAGCCTCCACTCAGGCTTGTTTCTCCTGCTGGGGATTTGCATTGGCTGAGTGCCACGGGGCTGAGGCTGCTTTGGGATTTCTGGAGCTGCTCTCCAGTCCCGATGGGCCATGGGACCCCCTGTGCCCATCTAAATATCAAACCAGACCAAACAGTTCAGGGATTAGTTGGTCCCCCCTAGAAAGCCTCACCCATGGGGCCCTAAATAAATGTGTGGAGCACACCCAAAACATGAAATCATAGAATAAGGTTGGAAAAGACCTCTGGGACCATCAAGTCCAATTGTCAACCCAACCATGCCCATGGAACCGTGTCCTGAAGGGCCAGGTCTGCAGGGGGTTGGAGCACCTCCAGGGATGGTGATTCCACCACTTCCCTGGGCTGACAGAATACATAACTTGCTGTGGTTTAAGGTCAGAATCTTTTCCTTTTAAAAAAAAAGACTCTCATCTCTCAGAATGTTCTGCTTTGCAACTCTCCAGCACTTGGGTGCCATCACCAGGGCCTCTTCCTTAGCACTTGCTTGGTGTGTGCCCTTTAAAAAGAAATTAACCTAATTTACACTCAGGATCCTTAATGCCCTCAGAAGTGCCCTTGGAATCCAGATGAAGTCAATAGACACACATTGGTCTAGATCAGATAAGGAATTGCTCTGGGGTTCCAGGCTGTTGGTCTTAGAAATGAGATGTGTCTGCATTTTGCTTGCTTTCCTGGCATAATCCTCTCTCTTTCAAGCAGGGTGTAGAGAGGTTTTATATTGGGTGTTGATTTTTAGGCATCAGTGAGGTGGGCATTGCTTCCAGGGACCAAGAGATCCAAGAAATGGGGTTCACTTTTTCCAAGTTTGTGGGAATTTCAGGTCCCTGCAGAGGATGCTGGCCAGCAGAAGGCAGCAACTGCTCAGCTTTGCCTTGCTCCTCATTTCATGCTTGCTTGCACTTTCCATCCCCACAGCAAAGATCCACGGACTCAATTTTCAAGGTTTCAGGTGTAGTCCCTAGGAAATTTCTTCTACATGCTCAGTTCTTCACGCTCCCCCCTAAATAATGTGTCCCCTTGCTTTCCCAGGCCTGAGGAGTGTTGCTTCTCATCTGCAAGGACACCCAGCATGTTGTTGGAATATCTCATGCTGGCTGGAGCCTTTCTGCCATTCCTCATCCTTCCAGGAACCCTGATTTCAGCTGAGAACATCAACTTCTACAACGTGAGACCTCCCCTGGACCGTAAGTAGCCACTTACCCCTGATTTCATCCCCAATCCTTGCCTGAATTTTTAGTTCCTTGCCATTTCCAGCCAATCTTTTGGCTTTTTGGTGTTGGTCTCTTCCATCAAAGATGAAAATGTTCAACGTCAGACTTGAGCTTTTCAACCCACAGCAGCTGAGTTGGGTTTGAAGTTTGTTTTGTAAGCTGATGGAGTGAAAGCAAACCATCGTGT